>NC_050073.1:11838000-12209813 GCF_009764565.3 Dermochelys coriacea | reverse complement strand
TGTATTTGTACTAGCCTTCTGGAATATATTTACATAAATATCTAGTGTCTAATGCTTCTTAGAAGTATCTATATTTTAGCAATGCTAGCAGCAACTTGAACAATTTCATGTACTGGACGGTGAACTCGTAAGCATCTGCTTTCTTACATGGCCTGATGTTGGTTCACAGCCTCTGGTTCAGACCTCAGATCTTGCACCCAGGCTCTCTTTTTTTCTCTCTGCTACAGTTGCCTCTGAGAATCTATCAAGGATAATCTGTAGGTCACATTTAACTATGACTAAATAGAGCACAATCATCTGCAAAAAGGGCTTCATGTTTGAGTTTCTCAAGAACTTTCTCTTTGCAGTAAGCCTTTGGATATTGGAAAGTTTTCCATCAATTCTGTATTTTGTGTAGATGCCCTTTTGAAGGTTATCGGTTGCATAACTCAGAATGGCTGGAAAGAAGAGACCAAAAGGGGCTGGTGCCAGCTTGCAGTCTTTTTTTCATCCCATTAGATATGGGAAATGGTTTAGAGAAGCCACCATCTGAGAACACTTGACCAGTCATATCTTAGTGGAATTGACATATGAGGATAATGAATTTGGTGGGGCAGCCAAAATTTTCTAGAATTTTCCAGAGGCTATTTCTCATCAGTTTCAAACTTTTTTAAAAGATCAGTGATGACAGCATACAATTCCATGTTTTGTTGAATGCATTTTTCTGGAATCTGTCTCACAAAAGTAAATCATGTCTGTGGTGCTCCAACCTGATCTAAATTCACATTGGGTCTCTGGTAGCAACTTCTCTGATACTATTTTGACAAACCAATTGAGCAAAATGTGGACTAGGATTTTACCATCTACTGATAGCAGGGAGATACCTTCATAATTACCACAGTCAGATTTGTTCCCTTCGTTTTTGCATACTGTAACTATGACATATTTGAAGTCCTGAGGAATTTCCTTGGCTTCCCAGAGATCCTTAATGATTTTGTGTAGAAACACAGGAGTATGTGGTGTTTCCCGGATACCATTTGAAGGCTTTGGCTTGTGCCCCTGGCTGTCTGCGTGGTACATAAAATTACATTTCTACATTTAATACTGATTATGGGGAATGGTTCTGGGCCCATTGCTGGAAGACCTTGGTCAGCACCTCCTGATCTGCCTCTACTGATTGCTGATGGGCTTCCAGGACCTCCTGATAGACATGCACCATATCATGCTTCACTCGCTTCAGGCTTAAAGGGCTTAAAACTGCCCAGGAGAGGGCTGTGGCTGGGAGCAAGCAGTTCCCAGGCTGATTGGGGAACAGGCTCTGCTGTGGCCACGCCCCAATCAGGGCTCAGATGGCCCTTATAAGAGGGCAGTGGGTCAGAAGCAGAGAGAGTCTCCTCTAGGTGTTGAGAGAGATGGGCCTGGCTGCTGGGGAACATAGCAGAATATCTGAGGTGAAGCTGGGCTGGGGAAGGCCAGAGGAGCTGGGAGGCTCCAGACTGGAAAAGCCCCAAGCTGCAGGCCTGGCAGACGGCCTAAAAAAGGGTACTGGGGTTGCAGGGGGCAGCCCATGGGTAGGCAGAGGCAGCAGGTCCAAACTCCCCTTGCCTGTGATGATTGGCTTATACACTGCAGTCCACCCTAGTGTGTAGGGGCTCAATGGTGACTGGCAGTAGCCAAAGACTGAGCCGAGGTGGGGATAGTGGGTGGGGGTTCCCCAGGGAGGGAGACCCAGAGACTGTGGGTGTACTGCCAGGGGGCAACACCCTGGGTAAAAGGGGCACTGGGGTCTGGGAGGGACCCGGGGGGCCAGCGGCAAGCAGGACACCAGCCTGCAGAGGGCGCTCCAGAGGTTGGAAGAGCTAATTCCCTGAGAGACCAGCAGGCGGCACAGCAGGGGTGAGTCCCGCCCCATGACAAGCCCTCATCTCCATCTCCTTGTTAAAGCCATGGGGGCTGCTATATGAGTTACTTCACTGCAGTGTTGCTTGTCCCTCCAGCAGCCCCCTGGGGAAGAGACTTTCCTCACAGGCCCCTCCCCGCTCTCTCTGTCTCTCCCCTTGCATCCCTTCAACCTCAGGGATATGTGCCACTCCTCTCTGGGCCCTCTCCCCCTTATTCTCCCCAGTTCTCCCCCATGAATCCACAGTTGCTCTATCTGTGTTGTTCTTCATAGTTCCATGACTCCTTGTGCTGCTGTGCTTGTCCAGTGTGTTTTGGGCCTTGGTAATCAGTGTGCAGTGGGGTCTCGGGGTATGGTGGCTCTTGTCTGAACTAATGCCTGGCCAGGAGGTGAGGGTGTGAATTTGAACCTTCTGAGATAGTTGCATGTCTCTTGTGATGAGAACAGCGCCTGTCTGGGAACATGGGACCCCTGCTAGGGCTTTAAAAATTCAGAATGAGCAGCTGAGCCCTTAACCACACCCTGTTCTCTCCTTTTGTTCCATACTCCCACCAGACCCCGATGTATGACTAATGTCCCCCACTTCTTTTAAATAACACTCTGAGCTTCCAGAGCAGCAAAAAGGAAACCCTTGTAGCTGCCCAGCCTGCCAGATTTGGCTGAACAGGCTTTTGAAAATTTAATCTCTTAGTGCTTCCGTTACCGCATCTGTCAAATGGGGTTACCTTTGAGCTACCTCACAGGTGTGATCTGAGGCTAAATTCATTAATGTTTGTACAGTAAATCCAGAGCCTTAAATGGAAAATCAAAGCAGTGGTTTGATTCTTCCCAAACACACCAAAGGTCTTTCCAAGACCTTCCCACTCCAGGATAGACATTCCTCCTGTCAGCCCCTGCATATTCACTCTCCACAGTGGTCCAGCTCCCTGCTTCAGTGAACAACTTACATCTCCTCTTCCTTTCCAGTTTGGTTAAATATAATCAGCTACATGACGTGTGTTGGATGGGATTTAAGATGTCTGCAGACAAAACTCCACAGTAATGTGTGGTTTGAGATATTCCTGGCTGAACTGCCCAGTTGTCTGAGATATAACATGTTACTCTCTGATGCTGTTAGACACACATCGACCTGATATGGAGGGTGCATGGGATGGGAGGGGTTAGGAGGGCAGAATTAGTATTGTTGGAGGACCTTATTTTTGCAATTCTATACTTTCCAAAACTGTATTTTCTTATTGTAACTTTAACACTGACTTTCCTGACATCTGTGCTTTTAAAATTTCAATGCTCCATTAAGATTCATTTCCATTAAATTCTTGATAAATATTTACTAATTTGACTTTAGGTTTATAGTTTTTTGCCATTGTTCATTTTTGTTTTCACAGCTTGTCTGAAAGCCATATAGATGAAAAGACAAGCAAAGAGTTGCAAGTTTTTCAGAAGATAAAACCTGGTGTCATGCTTGTAGTTTAGGCAGCATCCAGCCATCAGAGTCCGGGTACAACGCAAGCAGGATGTCTTTTCTTCTGTAGACTAAAGACTCGGAGTACAGAAATGGTGTGAAATATTTTTGTGATTCACTGGCTGCAGGTTGGACTTATTCTGCTGTTAAGAATTGCTACATATTGTCTTCTCTGGCTGATGAATATTTAAGTATCTGAAATGCAAGGCCGCATAGAGAATTAACAAGTCTTCAGACAGTTTTTGACTCCTGTGATGCTGAGCCAGAAAGGGTTAAGCAATTAGCAGGGTAAATGATCCATATTCTACCTTTGAAGACATATATTAGGGAAATATGTAAATGGTAATTAGGGCTATTCCTTACAAGTAGCTAGCAAAGCAATGTTAGATAGACTAGAGCTTTGAAATGTAAACTTGTATTGTTAAAGAACTGGATGAAGATAGCAATTGTAGTAGTCTGTTTACCTATATCTTGTTAGAGGTTAACAATGTAACCAAACTGTTCCTGTCTAGGGCTGTATTCTGTTAATTTAGGGATCAAAAGGAAATATTCATATTTAGATAAAACTTGGGTGAAATAATGTCATTGTCTACAAGTCTCTTTAACATTTGTGATAAACTGCTTGATGGATAATTACCTTATGTTAATCCATGTAGTTAGGAGTTTCCACAGTGCTGATATTGGAAGTGATCATGACCTTGTGATGCTAAACTTCCAGCTGCAGCTAAAGAAAATTGTCAAGCCAAAGTTCACAAAAATCAAGTTGGGCTTAGAAAGACTCAGAGACTGAAGCATTGAAGAGTCATTCCAAGCAATGATCAGCAGAAAATTTGCCCCGCTGCTTGCTCTAGAAGAAGACGTAGAGACAATGACCAACTATTTTAACATGGTAATTAATGAGGCAGCAATGGACATCCTTGGGAAATGCCATAAGAAGACAAAACCTTGGGACACAAATGAAATAATGCAAATGTGTTATATTAGAAGAGAACTCAAAGAGACAAGAACAGCACTGAGGGATTTGATAAATACAGAGCGATTGGCAGAAAGATCAAGAAAGGAATGAAGGTGGCCAGGGAGATATGGATCGAAAAGCAATGCACTAAAATTGAAGAGTGTATCAATAATAAAAATAGTAAATGAGCCTTCCAGATTGTAAAAGATCTGATGAAGGAAAGATGGACCAAAGCTAATGCAATTCAAGACAAAGAAGGGAACAGTCTTACAGAAGAAAGCGACATCATCAATAGGTGGACAAACGACTGCTCTGATCTATACAACTACCAGACAAATGGAGATCCTAGTGTCCTAGACAGCCCAGATTCTACAGAGGAGGATGTCTTTCCAATAATGCATGAAGAAGTGGAGACAGCTGTGAAATCGCTCAAGAACGGAAAGGCTACAGGTATTGACAACATCCTAGTTGAACTGATAAAATTCGGAGGAGAAATAGTAATAGATATGCTCATCAAGATCTGGCTGACTGGTGAGTGGCCCTCCACATGGACACTGTCACTAATCATCACTCTGCCAAAGAAAGGCAACCTGCAATTGTGTCAAAATTACTAGACCGTAAGCTTAATTAGCCATCCCAGTAAAGTGATGTTGAAAGTCAGATCAAACAGATTGAAGCCACAAGCAGAGAATATCATCGCTGAAGAACACGCTGGCTTTTGTGCTGGAAGAAGTACCACAGAATAGATTTTTCAACCTTCGTGTTTTATGTGAGAAGTATGTACAACACTAGCAGGACGCCTGCCACGTCTTTGTTGATTTCAAGAAGGCGTTTGACAGAGTATGGCACGAAGCTCTCTGGGCAACCATGAAGAAGTACAATGTTAGTCGAAAGCTGATTACCATTAAACAACTGTATGCCAAGGCCAGCAGTGCAATTCTCGTCAATGGCACAATAGGAGAGTAGTTTCACACCACCGTTGGAGTCCGGCAAGGCTGCCTTCTTTTGCCTACACTGTTCAACATCTACTTGGAGCGCATAATGACTGATGCCCTAAAAGATCACATATGCACAGTCAGCACTGGGGGGTGAACCATCTCAAATCTTTGGTTCGCTGATGACATTGATGGCCTGGCAGGTAGCAAAGATGAACTTGCCAGCCTTGTGAAACAATTGGATGAAACCTCCGCAAAATGTGGCATGGAAATCAGTGCAGAGAAAACCAAGACAATGACAAACAAATGTGATGGGATCAGCTCATATATCACTGTCCGTGGACAAGAGCTGGAGACAGTGAAGTGGCTCAAGTGTTTGGGGGCAATCATCACTGATTAAGGATCAAAGGCAGAAATTCTGGCAAGAACTGCTCAAACAACAGCAGCAGTGGCAAAGCTAAAGCCAACTTGGAAGAACAAGAACATCTCCCTGGAATCCAAACTGAAACTGCTGCATGCACTGGCCATCTCCATTTTTCTGAATGTGTGCGAGATGTGGACCTTTATGGCAGAACTTTAATGGAAAATACAGGCAGTAGAGATGAGATACTTCTGTAAAATCCTGGGCATTTCCTACTTTGCCCATGTCACTAATGAACAGGTCCGCAACATCATCACTCAATGTGCTGGGTCATTTGAAGATCTCCTGACAACTGTGAAGAAGCGCAAGCTGAAATGGTATGGCAATGTAACAAAACCATTTGGTCTATCCAAGGTCATCCTCCAAGGGACATTACAGGTGAAGAAAAGAAGTAGATAGAAAGAGATGAACTGACAACATAAAGAATAGACAGGAATGGACTTCACAGAGACTCAAGCACTGACACAATTGTCAGGAGTGGAGACAATTGGTTGATTGCTCATCTGTGATGGTGCCCCAATGACCAATGTGGTTATGGGAGTGATGATGATGAATCCATGCAGTTAATTACTGGTGATATTTAGGAAAGAGAAGATTACTTCAAAAGCCTATTATTCACCTGAGGACTCCATGCTGTGAAGTGAAGGTCTAAAACTGTATAAAGGATTCTTGGGTCCTGATTATCTCAGATCTGCTTGAGCTTTATTCAGGGAAAACTTGACTCATAAGACTGAAATCTCCAATCCCATCAGTATCACCCTGGATATGAACACTGGACTATAACCTATGGACTAATTCTGAAAGAACTATATGCAACTCCAAAGTTCACCATCTCTACTATTAAACTGATCTCAGAACTGTACTCATGTCTGTATTGTGATAAAGTTCCTCCTCTATCTTGGTGGATCCTGCGTTTATTGGCAGATTTTGCTTGCCTCAGAGATTCACAGTAGCCCTCAGTTTGGCCACTTTCATGGCTCAAATCTGCCATTCACTCAGATAACCTCATCACTGGCCAGCATGGGGGAAAAAAGAATAAGAACAATCCCCACAGTTTCTGCTGATCCACCATTGGGTTGGGGAACAGCTCAGAGAACTTCCCCTCTGGTGGAAGCTCCTGTGTTGGGTCAGGAGTTGGGAGGTTTGTGGGGGAACCCGGGCCCGCCCTCTACCTCAGGTTCCTGCCCAGGGCCCTGTGGACTGCAGCTGTATAGAGTGCCTTCTGGCACAGCTGCGCGACAGCTACAATTCCCTGGGCTATTTCCCCATGGCCTCCTCCCAACACTTTCTTTGTCCTCACCACAGGACCTTCCTCATGATGTCTGTTAATGCTTGTACTCCTCAGTCCTCCAGCAGCACGTCCTCTCACTCCCAGCTCCTTACGCGCATACCTCACTAACTGGAGTGACAGCCTTTTTAAACCAGGTGTCCTGATTAGCCTTAATTAATTCTAGCAGTTTACCAATTGGCTACAGGTGTCCTAATTAACCTGCCTGCCTTAATTAGTTCTAGAAAGTTCCTGAGTGTTCTGGAATAGTCCCTGTTATCTTACCTAGGGAAAAGGGACCTGCTTAACCTGGAACTAATGTATCTACCTTCGACCACTCTCTTGTACTCCCCGGATTCGACCGATCCTAACGCTTGCAGAGTGCTCTGGGAGGAGCTCCCTATGGTCAACGCAGGCGACCGAGACTGGCTAGAGTTGCCTCTCACTCTGGCCGAGTTCTTGGAAGCCCTCCGTCGCATGCCCACCAATAAATCTCCAGGCATGGAGGGGCTGACCGTGGAGTTTTACCGCGTGTTCTGGGACATCCTAGTCACCATCTGGGCCGAGTCTTTGCAGAGCGGTGTCCTCCCTCTTTCATGCAGGCGATCTGTGCTCACCTTATTGCTGAAGAAGATTTATGAAATTGGCGTCCCGTCTCACTCCTCAGCACGGACTACAAAGTCGTGGCAAAAGTAATCTCGCTGCGGCTAGGGTCCGTGCTGGTGGATGTGGTCCACCCAGAACAGACCTACACCATCCTAGGCCGCAGCATCTTTGACAACCTATATCTGATCCGGGACCTTTTGGAACTAGGGTGTAGAGATGGTCTGTCATTCGTCCTCCTGTCCTTGGATCAGGAGAAGGCATTCGACAGGGTGGATCACGGGTATCTCCTGAGCACTTTGCAAGCATTTGGCTTTGGACTCTAGTTTGTGGGTTTTCTCTGGGTGCTGTACGCGTCTGCAGAGTGTCTGGTCAGGCTCAACTGGACCCTGACCGAATCGGTCAGCTTCGGGCGAGGAGTATGGCATGGGTGCCCCCTCTCGGGCCAGCTATACGCTCTGGCGATCAAGCCCTTCCTCTGTCTCTTCCACAGGAGGCTGACAGGGTTAGTGCTGCGGGAGCTGGAGCTGAGGCTGGTTCTGTTGGCATATGCCACCAATGTGCTCCTCGTGGTCCAGGACCCGGGTGACATGGTGGAGGCTTGCCAGGCCATCTATTTGGCAGCCTCCTCCGCGTGGGTCAACTGGGTCAAGAGCTCTGGACTGGTGGTCAGGGATGGCTGGCAGGCGAGCTCCCTCCCACACGTGCTTCAGGCCATCCGGTGAAGCGCGGGTCCGCTGCTCTATCTCAGCATTTACCTTTCTGCCACGCATCCCTCTCCACCGGAGAACTGGCACAATTTAGAGGGCGAGATGATAGAGCAGTTCCAGAAATGGATAGGACTACTCCGGTGCCTCTCCCTTCGAGGGAGAGCACAGGTGCTTAATCAACTAGTCCTGTCCATGCTCTGGTACCGGCTGAACACCTTGGTCTTGGCCCTGGGTTTCCTGGCCAACATCCGGACGTCGATTCTGGAGTTCTTTTGGTCAGGACTGCACTGGGTCCCTGCAGGGGTTCTCCATCTACCCCTGGAGGAGGGAGGGCAAAGCCTGAAGTGTCTGCACACTCAGGTCCATGTCTTCCGCTTCCAGGCCCTGTAGAGGCTCCTTTATGGTGCAGGTAGTCTGGCGTGGAGCACACTGGCGCACGCCTTCCTGCACTGCTTCCGAGGGCTCCGATACGACCGGCAGCTCCTTTATCTCCATCCAAGAGGTCTTCCACGAGACCTCTCTGGGCTGCCAGTCTTCTACCAAGACCTCCTCCAGACCTGGAAACTGCTTTCAATGACCAGGTCCGTGGCGGCCAACGAAGGGGCAGATCTCCTCGCGGAGCCCCTGCTACACAACCCCCAGCTTCGCGTGCAGGTGGCGGAGTCCCCCTTGGTGCACCAGAGGTTGGTCCTGGCAGAAGTCACAAGAGTCAGAGACCTCCTGGACTACGACCGGGGAGACTGGCGGGATCCCCTGATGCTCGCTCAGCGCATGGGGTTCTCCAGACTTCGTACTCCCCGGCGCGTACTTCAGGAGGTGAGAGCCGCTTTGCCGCCCACTGCTCAGGTTTACCTGCATAAAGGCATGCCCCGCCCCCCTCCACTCCAGGCCCACCAGACCTTTTCTTCAGGCCCCTGCCCCGTGGACCCAACCGACCCCCCTCCCGACCCCTTCACCGTGAGCTGGCTGCACGAGCTGCAGCCGATCTGTTTCCAGACCATGCCAAGGAAACATCTATACACACTTTTGTGCTCCATACCTTTTACATCCTCACCCTCGCGTCCCGCCCCGATACAAAATGGTGGGACCTCCTGCCACCTCTGAAGGGTGAGGAGCCCCGGTGGGCCAGCCTATACTCCACCTTGGTCCTGAGGCCTGCCAGGGATATCAGTTGGCGGCTCCTTCATGGAGCCATGAGCATGGGCATGTACTTGGTGTGGTTCACCCCTATCCCAGACACCTGCCTCTTTTGCGGCATGAGGGAAACCCTGGCACACGCATATTTGGTGTGTGCCAGGCTGCAGCCCCTTTTCCGGCTCCTCACCAATATTTTGTTATGTTTTTGGATGCACTTTTCCCCTCACCTTATTTATGCACTCCCTATCCATGGCCCCACAAAGTCACAGGATCTCCTGGTCAACCTCCTCCAGGCCCTGGCAAAAATGGCCCTCTATAAAACCAGAGTGAGGAGGTTGGCCGATGGAATCTCCTATGACTGTGGGGCCTATTTCCGATCCTCCGTCCATTCACGTATCCGGGCAGAGTTCCTCTGGGTGGCGTCCACTGACTCTCTTGATGCCTTTGAGGAGCAGTGGGCACTGTCCGGGGTTCTCTGCTCGGTGACCCCATCAGGTTCCCTTCGTTTGACCCTTTGACCACACTCCTGTCCCTGTTGTTTATTAGTTGTCCCCCATATTTATTTGGTGTCCAGGTCCTACGGATCCCCCTCTTAGGTGGGGGGGATCCTTTAGCAGTGGCCTGCCCACTTCCTGGATCCCAATAGGACCACTCTCTTGTAGCCATCTGGCCTGACCCTGTCACAGTATGTATAATGATCTTTTAACCAATACTCTCTCTTTTCTTTTTAAATAAATTTTAGTTTAATTAATAAAAATTGGTTGTAAGCGTGTGTTTGGGTAAGATCTGAAATATTCATTAACCTGAGAGGTAATGTGTTTGATCCTTTGAGGATTGGTAGAACGTTCATATTTGACTTAGCTGTGTGGGAGGAAGCCCTAAGGCTGGGTTGCTTTTAAAGGAACTTTTTTTTTGGGTTCTATGTAAACCAGTAAGGTATTGTGGAAGCTGTTTTGTGGATCTTGGTGGATCTAAGTATTGGAATAACCACCAGCTTTGGGGATTGTCTGCCCCATTCATTTTCCCTAATTGAGTATTCCTTTAACATGGCCCCCCTGGGACCCTGGTCACAACTCCCTTAATGGAATATTTATGGTGCAAGAGATTTGAAGTGGGAATTGATTTCTCTTTAAAGTTCGGTTGTCAAATGTTTGCCCTACGTGATGTATTTTTGTTGCTGAATAACATACACAAATTCTAGAGAATCTAAGCTTTTCTTTATTTACTTTGTAATAGTGACTTTCTTGGCCACATTTGTGAACAAAATTATCTATATGTGAAATGAGTTTTGCTCATGAGTGTTGCCTTGCTGAGTCTGCAGATGGTCTGAAGACTCTGGGAGGTATGATCTCTAATGCTAAATCCTGAATCTCCGTAATCTCCCTGAGGTATTAGTTCTAAATCCAGTGGTGACACGACAAAGTCAACATGAACTAATTCACTGCTGACTGTTTTAGGGGATGGAATGGGGAAGATGGTGGGAAGCAGGTCCATATGGGTGGGAGGATGGGAGTTAACAGGGAAGGAAATATAGAAGGAAAACCAGAAGAGACACACAGACAGCAAAGGGGGGAGATAAAGGGCAAAAATTATAACTAGTCCTAAAGGAGAGGAGATTTACCCATTAAGTGATACTGATTGTGGCATTAAGATACTGAACAAATAATAAACAGAACTTTTCATTTGTTGATGGTATTTCTACTTAAAGGCCACGTTTTACCCTTGAGCTCTGTGCCAACCTCCCATTGCCATCAGTGGGAGCTCTGCTGTGAATCAAAAGGCGTGTGGAGTCTGACATTTATTTCTTGATCCAAGGACCATAATTTAACAATGGAATTCAGCCCCTTCTAAAGAGTGAGTTTGATACACTCCATTGGTGTCAATGAGAGACAGAGTATGAAGGGTTAATTCCCCAGAGCCATAGGGAGTCTATGCTGATGTAAATCTATTAATACTGAAACTGAATCTCCGCTCTGTATAATGAGGACTCAATTTTTCAGGTAAAGCATCCCTTGCTGAAAGCCTTTCCTTTGGGAGAAATTCTAGCAAAAATTACCACAATGTCACTAAAATTCAGAGATGGGGATTTTTTTAAAAATGGGGAAGCTCACTGTTATGACCCTGAAGTCAAATATATGGATATTAAAATCCTTAAATTCATCATAGAAACTACTTAACCATATATAAGCAGGGTCTGCATGAGCTTTCCCCTGACATCTAGTGATGAGCTGGGGAAGAAGACTTCATGAACCAACCTTGTTTGCATAGACATGCCCACTCTGCCTAGGCACACAGCATGATGGGAATGCTTTGCCCAGATGAGGACTTTTATCTGTTGTTGGATCACAAGTCACTTTGTTATTGGGACAGGAGTTGTCAAGGTTCCTTCCCCAATCTGAACTCTAGGGTACAGATGTGGGGATCTGCATGAAAACCTCCTAAGCTTACTTTTAGGTTAGGTTAAAAGCTTAGGTTAAAACTTCCCCAAGGTACAAACTATTTTACCTTTTTCCCTTGGACTTCCACTGCCACCATCAAACGTCTCACTGGGTTTATTTTTGACAAAGCATTGTTTGGAACCGTCTTTCCCCCCAAAATCCTCAACAAAACCTTGCACCCCTCTGCCTGGAGAAGGCTTGATAAAAATCCTCACCAATTTGCATAGGTGACCACAGACCCAAACCCTTGGATCTTAAGAACAATGAAAAAAGCATTAAATTTCTTACAAGAAGAATTTTAATATAAGAAAAGGTAAAAAGAATCACCTCTGTAAAATCAGGATGGTAAATACCTTACAGGATAATTAGATTCAAAACATAGAGAATCCCTCTAGGCAAAACCTTAAGCTACAAAAAGACACAAAGACAGGAATATCCATTCTATTCAGCACAGCTTAATTTTCTCAGCCATTTAAAGAAATCATAATCTAACTCATATCTAGCTAGATTATTTACTAAATTCTAAGACTCCATTCCTGTTCTGTCCCCGGCAAAAGCATATCACAGACAGACCCAGACCCTTTGTTTCTCCCTCCCTCCAGCTTTGAAAGTATCTTGTCTCCTCATTGGTCATTGTGGTCAGGTGCCAGCGAGGTTATCCTAGCTTCTTAACCCTTTACAAGTGAAAGGGTTTTTCCTCTGGCCAGGAGGGATTTTAAAAGTGTTTACCCTTCCCTTTATTTTTATGACAGGAGTAATAAAGGGTTTTGAATCCCTGTTGTGGGAATCAAGGGTAACAGACCTGTGCTTGACATTCATTGATTGAGGGACTTACCCTCAACTAAACTGCACTTGCTAAGCAGGGGACATGGGTGCCAAGCCCAGTGGAATTGAGAGAGGGTGGGGACAGGAACTTGAACTTGGTGGTGTGGTCTGTGCCTAAGGGTCCCAGACACATTTGACCCTTCTCTCCACTGTGTAATTATGGAGGTGATTTAGATTCAACTGAGAGTCTTGTTGCAGACCAACAGAGCTGAAATCACTGATTACTGGGTCTTAGCATTAGATCTACCTTGGCTCAGTGCCTCTGATGCAAGAAACTGTCTAGTCTGTGCTAGCAGTGAAACTCCCCAACTAACAGCTGAAATCACTGAGAGCTTTGTTAACTGGTGGGACCTCAAGACATTGCTGCGTGGCTGGCAGAGCAGAAGGGAGTGTCAGGTGGCTGGCAGAGTGGCCGGTGGAGTGGCTGGCAGAGTGCAGCAGCGAGCAGTCAGTGAAGTGCAGCAGTGAGCTGCCGGCATGGCAGCCATTGGAGCGGCAGATGCCAGAACAAGCGGCCGGGCAGCAGAGCTATCAAGGTGCCTTTCTCCCCCTTTCGTCAGGGTGGGAGGTGAACACTGCAGATGTACCTCTGAAATCTGGGTCTTCACTGATCAAGGACAACAACTGTGAGTGGGGTGTGGTGAAGGGAGGGGCACATGAAAGAAACTTTTGGTTGCTGGACTTAAGAACCTGAGGCAAAAGGACACTACTCAACATACTCGGGGGGTGAGTGGGTTGCTCATGGTTTTATGTTATGAATCCTGCTTGCAGCATTTTTCCAAGTTAATACTGGGTTATTTCCCCTCTTTTTATTAAAGTTTCTTTTCTACACTCAGATGCTGTGCTTGTGAGAGGGGATGTATTGCCCCTAGAAGTGCTCAAGGGGTGGTGTGTAGTTGTCCCAGGTTATGGGGGAGGGAGAGGGGGAGGGGCTCAAGCTGGTTTTGTGTTGTATTGTTGGAAAAGAACCTCTAGATATTGAACCCAGCCCTTGTTACTGCAGACTCCAGCTGGCAGAAGAGGTACATATACTTCAATTGAGTCTTAGAAGGTGTGCATTCCCCTAAAAAAAAGAGGAAGTAGGAAGGGTTAAATAGAAAGATTCAATAGGTTATGTGGCAGGGTGGATGAGGTCCAGAAGCCCCCTGCTGGAGGCCTCATAGCCCTGCATCACCCTGCCCCAGAAAAGAGCATCAAGAAGTCCTCCAAGCAGGCTAGAGTGGCTGCTGAGGAGCGGCCAATCAAAGAGGCTGATGAAGCAGCCAATCTGGAGCCAGAAGGGCCCTATATAAGACAAGAAGTTCAGGCTGCTGAAGACTGGGTGCCTGGCTGGTAGGAAGAATAGCAAGACCAGCAGGCAGGCTGAAGCTCAGAGGGACTGAGAACAGAACTTGGCCAGGTCAGCGAGGGTACTGAGAGGGGCCCCATTGTTCTGGTTGAAGACTGAGCCCAGAGAGGCCTGCTGAAACACTACCAGCTGTGGATAGTGAGATGGGCGGTGGAAGAAGGCAGTGCCTCTGAGAAGAAACCTAAGAGCTAAGGCCCCATAGCAGGGACTGTATACCCTGGAAGGGGGGAATAGTGTATGCGGCTCTGGCTGAGTTGCTGAAGACCTGCCGAGAGAACCATAAACCAGGGGGCGCTCGCAAGAGGCGAGTGCCACCCTGATATAAAAACTAAAACCAAAAGCAGGCTTTCACTCAACCAACCAAGGGAGGCTGCCCATGAGAGGTGGATGCCACCTTGCTGAAAAGACTGTGATTACAGGTACATGGGCCAGAGAAAAGGGGGTGCTCACAAAGGGTGGGTGCCACCCTGTTACAGGTTATTTAAGCCAAATGGATCAACTTCCAACTCAACAGAATGCAATAGAAAGAGCATAAAATATGGCAGTTAAATGTAAAAATGGAAATTTGGAGGGTTTGGCAAGACTTTGAATGGTGATTAGCCAAAGACACACACTCTTTCTATATATCTAAGCAAGAAGCCTGTGCTAGAATTGGTGATCCCTCTGGCCTTGTAGGGAGTAATTAAAAGAGTATGGAGACACTGCAGAGGGATTAAGGCCCCAAGCCTAAATGTTTGCAGGATTCGGACACAAATAATTTATTTGTATCAATCGCCACCAGAGAGGATGCTGGGGTGATACCTATGCTTTTTCAGGTAACAAAGATGAGCCAAAGACTGATGTGTCAAAAATAGGATTGCTGGAATAAACCAGTAAAACAAAATAGCAACCACTCACCTGGACCAGATAGTTAAACTGAAGAATGCTGGAGGAATTTAATAACGAAGTAAAGCTGCTAACCACTGAAATCAGCTACTGTAGCTGAGACCTGGGATATCGTAAACACTGAATCTATAGCTAACTGTTGGGGTGATCCCAGGAGCTACAGACTGGTGAGTCTTGTGACAGACGAACACAGGCATGTCTCTGAGACATTATTTTATCTGCATGTTTGTGAGCTAGACCTTGGAAGCAGGAAAACTTCAAAGACTGTTGTACTGAGATGGGCCTGTAGAATATTCATAGGCTTTTGTATCTATATGTATAATATGTATTTGTGGGTTCCAGGCTCACTGGCTAGATTTCCTGGGGAATCAGGAGTCACTAGGGGGGGTGAATAAAGCAAAATCCCAAGGCTAGTTATGCAGGTGCCCAGCCTTAGAAGCTTTGCCCCCTGCGAAATGAAAGCCCTAAAATCATATACAAATGTGAGGCTGAACTGACAGGGCCTCATTCGATTCAATAACCTGCATGAACTTTGAACGAATAGACGTGACCCTGCTGAAAGGGTTGAAGGACTGGAACCTGCGAGGGTCTCCACATGAAAGACGAGGGACTTGCTAAGCTTCAGGATGCAGTTAGACCTTTTATTTGTCTTTATATGTTTCCTCTGTAAATAAAGGGCCCTGTACTCTCTGAAAGCTGGATGGTCACTGAGATGCAATGTCATGACCCTTGAGAGAGAAAGAGAACTGCAGGGGGTGGTCTCAGGTCAGACCTGCTGGGATAGTCTCAGTGAAATGTGGGTGGACTGTCTCCTAAACCCCCACATTCAGGAGGGAGAGGGACGCAGGTCCCTGCCCAGAAAGAGGTGATGGCTAGAGGCCTGAGACCTAAGGGTGCATCCTTTGAGCAGACCCCAGAGGGGATCAGAGGTGCAGTTTTCCTGAAGCTGTGAAAAGTCTTTCTTTATTTCCGGTGAATTGGTTCAAACTCTCATAATGTTCTTTTAATGAAATACCAGGGTGAAAATGATATGATGGGGAAGCCAACACAACTTGTGTAAAGGTAAGTGAAGCCTTGCAGTCTGTTAGAATCGTTTGTGCACCTAGAGAACAGTAGACAAATGTGATTAGTAGCTATGATTTATATGGACTTTCTCAAAGCCTTTCTCAAAACCTCTCCTTGGAGGTTGTTTAGGAAGGTAAGTAGCTCTGGCATGAGAAGTACGTTTGTGCCAAGGATTAGAAATTGGCTGAGACAGAAAATAAAATTATAGCGATAAATGATGAATTTTCAACATGGCAAACAGTTAAAAGTGGGGTGTCTCAGGGTTCTGTACTCAGATCAGCTGTCATAGGTGACTGGCCCCTTTAAGATGAGTCCAGCCCCACATATGATTGTTTAGCTACATCCGAGCTGAGGTTGTAGGTCCTGATGAAGAGCACAGGGTCCCTATGAAGACCAGCAAGGCCTCAGCTGAGAGGCATATTAGAGGGCAGGTTGGTTCATGTAGTAGGCCCTGGACTACTGGAAAATGAACTGAGATATTAGGCAACTCCCAGGCAGGCAGGCTGAAGAGTGAGAACTGCAGAGGGACCAGGGGACTCAGGGACCTGTAGCCCATGTTGGACAGAAGAACTTTTTTTTTTTTTTTTGGTGGGTTTGCCCAAGTTTTTGTGTGCACTGTGCCTGACGTAAGGGCCTGAGCTGGACTTCGGTGTGCCATCAACGTTTCCTGGGCTGGGGAGTCAGGCCCCCAGCCACATGAGTGTTGTCTGATATGATCATGAATAGATTGGAGAGGAGTGTGGTCAGTGGGAAAATATGAGAGTCAGGGCTTGACAAGACTTTCTGCACTAAGTGAATAAGAAGCAGGATGGCACATGGAACTCAGTGCAGACAAATGTAAGATGTTGTATATACCTTGAATATATTGTTAACAGCCATAAGCTCCTTTCTCTGCCTCTGTAATCGGGAGACTCACTCTGTTCCCTTAACAAGGATATAAAACAGCATTACCAGATGCATCTTGTTCACCCTACCTCTGTTAAGAGTAAAAAAACCCCAAAATCCTAACAAGCCACATGATCAGGATACAGGCCAATGGAAGTTGGGAGCCTAAATACCTTTGTGGATCTGGGCCACATTGTTTAAAGAATCTTTATTACTCAGGAATAGCAAATGCAATGTTTTAAATGAAATCTAACAACTGTTAGTCACTATGCAAGTATTTCTGCTAATGACCTATGGACTAAGAAGAAAAGGAGTACTTGTGGCACCTTAGAGACTAACAAATTTATTTGAGCATAAGCTTTCGTGATGAAAGTGAGCTTCATCGGATGAAGTGAGCTGTAGCTCACGAAAGCTTATGCTCAAATAAATTTGTTAGTCTCTAAGGTGCCACAAGTACTCCTTTTCTTTTTGTGAATACAGACTAACACGGCTGCTACTCTGAGACCTATGGACTCAACTTCTTTCTCTCCTTCTGTCTAACTACAAAAAACCTAACAAAGGTTGATTAATAAGAGTAGCATCCTGTTTGCCTTTGCACGTGGCTTATTGTGTTCTGGGAATTAATCACGTTTTAGAGAGGAGTGTTTAAAAAACAAATAGAAAAAATAGGTTTAAACCCATTAAGAATAATTTGCCATAATCCCAACTCTACATACAAAATGATGAGGTCTAAATTAGCTGTTACCATTCAAGAAAGAGATCTTGGTGTCATTGTGGATAATTCTCTGAAAACCTCTGCTCCCTATGAAGTGGCAGTCAAAAAATAGAAATGTTAGAATGTTAGATACCATTAGGAAAGGGATAGATGATAAAACAAAAAATATCATCATCATGCAACTATATAAATCCATGGTATGCCCACACCTTGAACACCTTGACAGTTCTGGCTGTCCCATCTCAAAAAAGATGTATTATAACTGGAAATGGTACAGAGAAGGGCAACAAAAATAATTTGGGGTATGGAACAGCTTCCATATGATGAGAGATTAAAAAGACAGGGACTGGTCAGTTTACAAAAGAGACAACTAAGGGGGAATATGATAGCAATGTATACAGTCATGAATGATATGGGGAAATATTATTGACCCCTTTACATAAAACAAGAAATAAGCATCACCTGAGGAAATTAATAGGCAGTAAACAAACAAACAAAAAAAGAGAGATGAACAACCACTAATCAGAAAATTCAAATTATTCCATAACACAGCTTCTTGCATCTTTCTCTGAAGCAGCCAATCTCCAGGTATGTCTACACTGCACACTCTTTATGGTGTAGAGTACAAACACTACAAGCCCCCTTAGCAGTGGGGCCTGGGGGAGGGTTAGCAGTGGGGCATGGCACTGGCAGCAGTGAGCGACCCAGCCCCAGCCTGCCCTGCTCCACCTCTTCCCTCCTCTGCTCCGCCCCCACTCCATGCCTTCCCTCAAGCCCCCACCCCAACCCTGCCCTTTCCCTGCCCTGCCTTGTCCCCACCCTACCCCCATTCACCCTTACCTCAAACCCCCAACCCTGCTCTACCCCCACCTTGCCTCTTCCTGACCCTGCTCTGTCCCTTCCCCGTCCTCATTCCACCCCCTCCCCTAAAGTTTCCATCTCCACCCCGCCTCTTTCCGGCTTCCGCCCCCTCCCCGAGCGACGCCCGGAGCCAGCAGGGTAGGGCAGAGTGAGACGGGCTGAGGCTGGGTCGCTTGCTGCTGCCGGCACCAGGCTCCCTGCCAGTGGTGCAAGTAGAAATCATTTCTTGCCGGTACTGCGCTCATGGGAGGGACACAAGGAAGGGCACATGACCTCTCCCCATGACCCTCCATGTGACTTCTCCCTGTCCCCTCGATATCCCCCTTATCTGTCTAAAATTTTACAATTGTCTAAAATAATGCTTTGGGCCCCTGGTGCCACCTGTACTTCCAGGTGTCATTGAGGATCCAGCAGAACCCCAAATTGAAAACTTCTTAAATGAAAGAAGGATAGGAAGGACAATCACTCCACTTGCCCTTAACACACTATCGGTGCCTCCCTTATGTCCAAACTAAGCTTCTGCCAGCTTGCCTTTATCTAAGTATTGCACTCCACCAGGCACTAGGAAAGCAAAGATGCTACACCATCTGGGTTTGATGGAAAAGAGGCATAGAAGTGTGTGTGCCATGTACATCTTGATAGAACTACAGCCCAAATTGTTTTATTATTTTCCTCAGCATGACATACAGGAGGGGCAAACAAAATCAGCCTGGCAGAACATGCATAAGAACTGTCTCTGGACAGATAAGCAATTCATAGGTCAGAAGGAACCATTATGATCATCTAGTCCGACCTCCTGCACAACGCAGGCCACAGAATCTCACTCACCCACTCCTGCGAAAAACCTCTCACCTATGTCTGAGCTATTGAAATCCTCAAATCATGGGCAAGTTATATTCCATCACACCCACCCATATTCTAGTTAGAACATCCACAAAAAGTCCATTAAGTGTAGACAGGCATTTTCCAGGGTCCATTGTGAGCTAAGTGTTCCTTAATGGGCCATTCAACTTGACTTGTCCCTTCATGTGCTGGCTAAATAACTTGTGGGCATTACCACAGGAGCAAACAGGTAGTAAACATAGCTAATAATCATAACTTCAGATACCAAGATGAATATACATGCATAGAAATAGCATAATCATAAGTACTAGCTATTTCACCTTGTCATAAATATAAAGGGAAGGGGTAAACACCTTTAAAATCCCTCCTGGCCAGAGGAAAAACCCTTTCACCTGTAAAGGGTTAAGAAGCTAGGATAACCTCGCTGGCACCTGACCAAAATGACCAATGAGGAGACAAGATACTTTCAAAAACTAAAGAGCTGAAATCACTGAGTGTTGTGTTAAGTAGTGCGGGGGCTCAAGATCTATTGCAGATCAGTTCATGGGATGGCTAGCAGAGTGGAGCAGCTGGCGGAGCGGAGCGGCTCACGGGGAGGCTGGTGAAGCAGAGCGATTTGTGAGACAGCTGGTGGAGCAAAGCGGAGTGGAGCCCCACGGAGAGGTGGGGAGGTCGGCTTCAGACCACGTAAGGTGCCCCTTAACCCCTGCCCATTTCCATCCAGGTTGGGAGGTAAAACTATGCAGATAAATTTTCAAATTCTGGGGCTGCACTGACCAGGGACAGAGACTTTTGGGTTGTTGGACTTTTGGGACTTTGGGGGACTTTTGGGTTGCTGGACTCAAGAACCAAAGGGAAAGGACGCTGCCCAATTTGCTTGGGGTGGGTTTTTGCTCATGGGTTGTGTTATGAATCCTGTTGGTGGTGTTTCCCCAACATAATGCCACATTGTTTCTCTCTGTTATTAAAAGGATTTTGCTACACTCCGACTCTGTGTTTGTGAGAGGGGAAGTATTGCCTCTTAGAGGCGCCCAGTGGGGGTGGTATATATTTGTCCCAGGTCACTGGGTGGGGGCTCAAGCCAGTTTTGCATTGTGTTATTGGAATGGAACCCCTAGATACTGAACCCGGCCCTTGTTGCTGCCAACTCTGACGGGCAGAAGGGTTACATTAGCATATGCATTGTATGGTTAAAGCCGTTAAGAATGAATGCCCTCCCTAGCCCTGTTCTGCTCCTTTAAGAAGCAGAGCGAAGCCCCCCCACCATCCCCCCATGGAGGGTGGGCTAGCCCCAAAACTTTCCAGTACCCCATACCCCCTAAAAATCTCTCTCCAGTACGCAGTACCAGCAAGTACCACCCTACTTGCACTACTGCTCTCCGCTAAGCCCCCAGGCCACCCTGGACCCCACATCTCCCTGAAGCACCTGGTCCCCTAAAGCATGGGGTACAAGGCAATTGCCCTGGTCCAACCTATGGATGGGACGGCTCTGCTTGGACCCATTCTGAGCACCGCCAAAAATTATACAAACCTGGTGCCCATGGGCACATCTTTAGAAACAGGATGCTAGATTGGAATAACAATTTCTGGTTTTATTGTGCTGTTTGTTATGTGTTGAATGTTCATTCAGTAACATGATGAGGAGTGGCAGTTAGTGACAATGTAGGGAACCTTCTCTTTGGAATTCCTGGATGATAACTTAAATTTTCAGCCTGAAGTTTATAAGGTTTTTTGTTTGCTTTTTTTAAGGGAGCTGTTTGTTACTTTATACTGAAGGAGTGGATTGGCTGGTATGCATAGAGTGGTGGGTGATATTTGGACTGTGGCCACTCTCTTTCTCCGGCAAATTAAAGCTGTCAGCATCAGGACAGCCCTAAGGATACACCCTGCCCAGCTGGTGATCTCACCCTACCAGGCTGTACTGCCTTAGTTACAGAGGGTTTGATCACAGGGGCTGCAGTGTGGCAAACAGGATTATTTGCTGTTGCTACAGATCCGCTAAAGAGGGAATTACAACTCCCATCAGCTCCCTCTCCCTAACCTGTGGACTTTTTCCTGACTGAGCTGAGAGTAGAATTCCCATCAGCCCACTCCCCTCTGCAATTCCCTTTTCAATGCCCAAGACATCACAGCTGGGTGCAGTATGCAGGCCTCTATGGAGCTTATTATTGAGGGAGCAGCAATAGCTGGGCAGGGAGCCGGTGCAGAAGGATCCCAATGAGAGACACTAACTGGACCTGGTTGGTAACCTATAAGTTCCTATTTGTTTAAATAGAGACAGGACTGGAGAGGGCACCGCAGGCACTAGGTCAGAGGAGCCCTGACTCTTAAGTGGACTGCCTCAGGGCCCCAACAAGAACTGGTGTTATACAGTTTGAACTAAAAAGAAAAGGAGTACTTGTGGCACCTTAGAGACTAACAAATTTATTAGAGCATAAGCTTTTGTGAGCTACAGCTCACTTCATCGGATGCATTTGGTGGAAAAAACAGAGGGGAATTGTTCAAGCTTCTGTACCAAGGGTATTTGCAACCTTTCCCTTAGCCATATGTCTGAATGGCCACTGGGGCCCGCCAGGGCTAGCGGCTGAAGGCCTAGCTGGTGATGCACCTGTAGTGCTTGCTTCCGAGTTGTGGTACATGTGACATGCTAGGGGTTTGGTGTACTCCAGAACGGAACAATCTCAGTCATTACACTTTGTATCACAACAGAATTAAGTGAAGAGGCAATATTGTGGGGCTGAACTCTGCTCTTCATGTACCTGTGTAAATCCGGAGTGACTGAAATCAGTGGAGTTAAACTAGTATTGTAAATGGGAAGCAGCGGGGAGCAAAATGTGACCCATTGACCGGAGTGCAGGAGACTACAGGATTTTTATCATTTTATTTGTTAATGTATTAATATTATCATTTTGAACAGCTTATTTATTGTAAAAAATCCAAGGTGAAGCCATCAGTTTTTCCTACAACAGTGAGAGCCTGTATAAGAGGGAGATTGGGGAGACAGGGAGCTGTTTGAACAGGAGGAGAGTTTAATCCGTTGCCTTGGGTCCTGATCATAGTCCATTATGGAGGCAGAGTTGTTCCCTGAGAACTGGGCATTGGTGCTGAGATTCCTGGAAGAAGGGTTTGCTGTTCCTGCTGTGTGATCATCTCTTTCCAGAACTGGTGTGTATGTGAAAATACAACCAGTTACACATAGAATGTCCCCAGCCTCTTGAATACAGGGGCCTGGTTAAAGTCCTTGCTCAATATGTTCACTTCAAAAGTAGAGTAAGACGTGAGCAAAATCAGCCCCTATAAGACGGGTTTAAATCTGTCTGTTCCCTTCTGTACATGATCATACAGCAATTACTGTTGATGGGGAGCCATTGCCTCAAGCAGATGCAGGGATATGTTCTTGTGGGACACCATATGTATCTACTGGAAGCCACAGGCACTGGGCCATGTGCTGTTTGGTGTTTAGCTTTATATCACTGGAAGGGCAAAAGGTGGGAAGGGGCAGTATCTGTGCTAAATCGAGTTGCAAATGTATCAGACCTCTGATATGAATATAATGTGTTCCCTTAATGGTGTTGCTGATACTTGATTAAATACACCTGCACACTGCATTTCCAATAGCATGGACATCAGTGAGAGCACAGCTGAGGGGCATGTACAAATACAACAGACTAGTGATATAAAATGCTATTCCTGGCACCTCTTAGCCTTTATCTGTGAACATGGAGACAAGGGCCAGATTACTCAGAAAAAATGATTAATTAGAAAAGCTTATCTGGTCAAATAATTATTCATCTGAACATCTGTATAAAAGCTCATTATTCATCATGGGCTCTGTCTGTCTACTGTTTAAAAATGACAGATCTCCATCCATGGAGCAGAAACAGTGCTGTGCAACCTCGGTGACAAAAGCATCTGACTGGGTGGATCATGAGGGTTCTGGGAACTCTGTGTGCAGCTGTAGGTTGCACCTTGTGGGGTTCTTCCAGGGGCTGTATGCCTCTGCTTTGTGTTTGGTCAAGCTGAACTGGGCCATAACTGAATCCATCACCCTCACTTGGGTTGGGGGGTCCAGGAAAGCCGTCTATCAAGCCAGCTCTGTGGATATTGAACTGTTGCTTTGTTTCTTCTGTAGGAGACTGATGGTGTTGGCACTCGGATATCAGGACTTGTGGATGGTGCTGTTGTAATGTGTGTCAATGCGCGACTTGTGGACCAGGACCCGGAAGACCTGGCTTAACTGCAGCCTGCGCATTCGTTTGTTTGGTAGCCCCCTTCACCAGAGTTATCTGGGTGAAGAGCTCTGAAACCATAGTCTGGCAGTGGCAGGTGTGTTCTCTGTGCTCTGCTGCTCTGTCTCAGCATCTGTCTGTCTCTGATCTGTCTCTGCCCAACCAACCTGCAGTGCAGATTATAACATCTGCTGAACACAGGTGGTTATAGGCAGGGCAGAGAAACTGTCAGTACACAGTCATGCAGTATACTGGCACCTCTCTGAGACTTCCGCCATCTTACAACATCTGCTTCCCTGCACTTTGCAAGCAGCCACCAGCAGGGGGGACACTGACAGATCCAGAGGAGTCTTGGAGCTATGGCTGCAGCTGCTGCCCCAAGGAAACAGCAACAGACAAGTCCTTTCCGGGCTCTGGGGAGGAGGGAAGGATAAGGAAGACCGGCGGGGGGTGGGGTAGGGGGGAAAATTCCTTGAAGGGGAGAGTGGGAAGTCAAGAAGGTGGAGAGGAGGCTGTGGATAGGACCAAGAAGGGAATTTCACAGAAAGGTGGGATGTGCAGAGGGGGTGACTGTTCATAGGAGGGGGATTCCCAAGGGAGTGAATGAATGGATAGAGGTAGGGATTGCAGGATCAGTGTGTGAATGATGGATAGAGGAAGGGAGACTTTAGATATGCATTTACTTAAGAAAAAGGTCTTCAGTTGTCTCTCAGTGTGATGCTGAACTTCGCTAGCTAAAGAGGTGCATTCTGCACCCAGAGAAGAATGCACAATTTGCATCTTACCAGTGAACTTTTTAGTTCTGACTCTCAGGTGCTGGCTTTGGCTGAGAGTGGAGCCACAACTCTGAGGTGCTTGAGGTAGATCCCCCTCATTATAAAAGAGAGGGGGTGGCTGGCAGGGCATTTTTTGTGAGGGTTCTGGAGTTCCTCACCTTGTTTGACATAGTTCAAATTCTAGACCGTTGTATACGTATACTTCTAATTATTATTGGAAACAGATAAAATGGTTTCTCTACTGTCCCAGAACTAAGAGTCAGTTACTTTAGAGATTGCACACTGATACCAAAGAGAGGAAATGCAGAGAATGGGACATAATCTAGTAGTTCTTTCTCCCTCTCTTTCTTTCTCCCTCTCTTTCTTTCTTTAATACATATACATATACATAATATGCAGGCTGCTCCTCATGTGCCCTTCTCCTACTTCCTGACACATCCTGCTTCCCTGTTCAGCTCTCACTTTCCCACCTGCTTGCCTTGACTCTCAGGATGCTGCTTCCCGGCCTTCCCTTTCTGCTGCCTGCTCCTCATCTTCACACATGCTGGCCATCTCTATCTTTGCCTGATATCCCCTGTCCCCACGACTCTTCCCTGGTTCTTCTGGTTTTCACAGAGCCTTCTACTGGCTAGATATTGATCTGGATGCCTGCCTCTCCCATAGTTACCTGGGGCCCAATCCTTACTTTCCAGCTTGTTCTAGGTGGGTGGGGTACCCAGTAGGGAATCAGTTCATTCATAGATTAATTGATTCTAAGGCCAGAAGGGACCATTGTGATCATGTACTTTGACCTCCAATGTATCACAGGCCATAGAACTTCCCAAAAATAATTCCTAGAGCAGCTCTCTTAGAAAAAACATCCAATCTTGAGTTGAAAATTGCCTGTGATGGAGAATGCATCCTGACCCTTGGTAAATTGTTCCAATGGTTAATTACTTCCACCATTAAAAAAGTTACACCTTATCTCCAGTCTGAATTTGTCTAGCTTCATCTTCCAGCAATTGGACCATGTTATATCTTTCTCTGCTAGATGGGACATCCCATTATGTCATATTGTTAGGACTCCCCCACTCATTAGAAATGGCCCCTCAACCTACCTTTCCCTTCAACTCAGCCAGGCATTCATTTATGGAATACACTGTAACTGACTGTCATATTCTAGGGTGCAATTCAGACTAGTGAGGGGTTGTTACCTCTGCCCTGAAACCTTGGGTGCCTCACAATGCCTTGCTGTTGTAACTCCCAACCTGGCTGCTCACAAACAGCCAAACAGCATGCAAGTCACACCCTGAGTGTCTGTGTACAGCTGCAGCCCTGGGTCCAGCAGCTCTGGCCCCCAGCAGCCTGTCAGCAACACTCCAGCCACACTCTGGCTTCCACCAGCCTGGGTTATGACTTGCAGGGTAACACACTCCTAGTCCCGGATTTCCCCCAAAATGTGTGTTCTGCTCTGTCCAGCCCTCTCCTGGACAGCTCAGATATTAGTCAGATATAGACAGTCCGTTGCCTGTGTAAAGGGTCAGTATTCAACAGTTTGCTACTTTAACTGGAGTTACCAAACAGTTCAATTTAAACATAGCACATAGGATTAGTTTATATTAAAAATAAAACAAGTTCATTTCACTACAAAGAGAGAGGTTTTAAGTGAGTACAAATATAAGGTATTAAAGTCAAAAATGGTTACTAAAGAAATAAAGATAAAATGCTTTCTATTAGCTAAAACTTAACACAAGTAAAATCCTTACCACACGTTCCCAGCAACATGGCTTACCAAATTCTCAGGTCAGGATCTCCCCTGCGAAGTCAAAGGACTGGTTCCTTTCTCATCTTAGGTGAAAGAGAGGGAGAGATGCCTTGGGGTATTTTTGCCCCTCACTTTTATAGTCCAGTCATCCTTTGAAGTGAATTATTCTGAGCATTACCCCTCAGTGCAAAGTTTATTCAAACAGTAAAGAAGGCGACATGGAATCTGGTAGTGAAGGTGGTTTCATGCGCTTTCTTCTCCCCTGTGTATGCTGAAATGCAGATTTGCCTTGTCTCCTGCCATTTCCCCCTCTTGCTTTCTCAAGGCCCCTGCTTACTACTTGTATGTAAATGGAGGTATTACACAGTGCTTTGTTTAGGACAGGCCTGTTAATAACTCTTGCCTAGTCAGGACTGTGTGGGTTTGAACATTTGCTAACATCATCGTACAGGTTGAATTCATAACTTTACCTGTAATGTTGCTACACACAGTTCACCATGGTATTATTGACCAGCAAGTTATTAATTCTTAAATGATACCTCACATGGCATATGTTGTACAAAGATCATTACAATAGTGTGTAGGGTGTGAATACAGGGGGGCTTTCAGTCACACCGGCACACATGGAAAGGAAATCCGTCAGGGGCCTGTCATGCCAATGGAGCATTGTGATTTAACCGTGCATGTCCTGAGTAAAGAATCTCCTAATAGACACCTCTGACATCCATGAATGAGGCAACAATAAACAGTTATTTCTTCTTTCTCTCTAGTGCCTGCAGAGTAAGTATTGCTGTCTCACAGCTGCTTGTTGCAGGGAGCTCTCCTCTGCTCTCAGAACCAGCCAGATCCGGACAGAACTGAACCTGCTGATGGAAAAGCTGAAATATTCAGGAGCGCAGTTGCTGTGTGGGGACTGAAACACCCAAACTGCAAACTTCAGAAACTGGGGTGACAGCTGAGTCCCTCTAATTTGTGTCTGTTAACTTAGGGCTTGTCTACAGAGGACTATGTCAAAGCGCACTATGGAACCTTTAGTGCACTGTAGCAGTGTCCACCTGAGATGTTACTGCATGGAAGCTCTTGCGCTTAAAATTCATACTCTTGCTTGCCACACACTAAAGTCCTGTGAAGACAAGTCCTCCATGTCATGATTAGCACTTTTTATTGGAATCACAGTGTTACTGTCCGTGTCCCAACCCCAAAACTGGCTCTCAGTCTTCTCCCACTGCTGTGTTGATGTCAACTTCTATTTTACTAATTACAAAGTTGGATAATGTTGTGGCTTTTAGTGCACCCTAAAGACAGCATATTTTCATGTCAGAACCTCACGTTATGTTATTCAGTAAGCAAGTTTGAGAACACACGTCTGGAATCCTTTCACAGATTAATTAAAGGGACCCTCCTTCTCGCAGGAAATTTGCCACAATTAATCCTGGGACAAAGATTAACAGACAAACAGAGGAGAAAAAGAAAGGAAGAGTGAAAGGACACTGCAGTCCATGGAGCTAGCTCAGCCTTTTATTTTACTCAGCAGTAACATAAGGAACCTACAGGCCTGTATCCTGTCAGACATTGGCTTAAGCAAGTTAGCATAAGTAAAGTAGGCCTATAGATAAAATAGCTCGACAGTTACCTTAGATTTTGGAGAACTGGGAATAGCTTGCTCAAGAGAGGGATTTGATACATAATGATACCAGGCACTGAACTGATACTGGGCTTGGATATTTTAGAATAGAATCATTGGCAGATGTCTAACCACAGACTTGCTTTAGCAATAGGTGATATAGATGATAATGGGCTAAAAGGCATTAATATGTTACCCTACAGGATAAGTGCATCACAATATTAGGAGGGTGAGGATGTTAATTTGGATATGGAAGGCTGGACGTCAGAATGAAGATTCATGAAAGTGCTCAGGCTCTATAAGAGGCCAAGTCACCATGTAGCAGGGGCTCATTTTCTATCACTAACCCTTTTGTTCTTCATTGCTATCTACCACCTTTGGGCATTGGAGTTCTGGACCCCTGGACTTATTCAGCATGCCAGGGACAGAGCAGGTCCTTTGTGTCTTGCTACCTGGTCCCCAGGGAAGGGTGTGAGTATGTAAGTATCTGAGTATATGCAGGGAATGATACCAAAGATATCCCTAATACTGTATTACTGCTACCTGTTTATCTGGTTTGGAGCTTTCCTGTCTCTACTGATTGTTTTAATAAAAGTAACTAAGGCTTTGCTTTGCTCTCAGAGGGGGTGTATTTGCCATACACCCCGTGGGTCCCTACAGGACATCAAACTTGTCAGTTTTAGTTCTGTGGAGCTTGATTCTGGGACAAGAACCCTATTACCTCCAGCTCATTCAATTCATATCGATTGACCATCAATGCAATTATTAACCATTGAAAAGGATCAGGCTACAACACAAAGAAGAGCATTAGCTTAAGTCCCATTTATGACCCACACAAACACCCAGACAAATGTTTGAAACCTAGAGTCAGAAGTGAATGTTGTAAGGTGTCTAGGCCATGAGCCTAAAGGGGTAAAGGAAAACTGTTGAAAAAAAGTCATAATGAGAAGGACAAGAGAGAAAACAAGACTAAGGAAGATGAAAGCCTCATGGGAGGGAGTAGAAGCAAGTTCTGTGGACCTTTGAGATAGCAAATACAGTTAATACATATCCAGTTGTTTTCTTTCCCTTGATATCAGAAACTCACGGCTTTAGTTCTGGGATGTTTTATAAATGATCCCCCACAAAGACACATCAAAGCAACTTTCAGAATGATTTTGATTGTAAAATTTTAGCTCTTTAAATAACAGCTAGGGAATAAGTGATTTCCCAAAAGTCTGTTTGTTCTGGCTTGATATAAATGTAATAGGGCTAGTTAAAAGTGACACCACTGGGGATGTGTGTGTGAGGGTAGAAATGGGAATAGAATTTGGGAACTCTGAATCCAAGAGCAGAAGCAAAGAACTCTGATCTGTTAGCTGACAGGTGCAGCTGACTCATAAACTCCCACATGGTCTAGCCACTAGAGGGCAACAGGGACACACTGGGTAAGGGTGGGTTACCCTGGCATGTCCCTTTTCTTAAAACAGCACCACGCTCTGAACTGGAGCCCAGGTTCCTGATCGCCTACTTTTACTGTAAACAAGCTTGGCAGAATTTGATTTTTATAATTCTGACAGATAATATTGATTATTTAAAACCTTTTTTAAAATTTTTATCATTCCCCCTCCTAAAGTTATGGGAAATTATGGGGTGGAGGTCACACAATAATCATTTAATGGCAGTAAGTCTTGAGTTTCAAAAACTTAAAGTTTTGTGAATGCTGTATAATTATGTGCAGCTCCCCCTCCGCTAATGCTGGAGTCAGCTGTTCTAGCCGAGCTATAAATACATACTTCATGCAGCATTCATTAAAACATATTTTTATGCTTGTTAAGTGGGACCCTAAGTCTTCAAGCAGCACTTTCCTTACTTTGCCTTACAGCATTCACAAAGCTTTACTTTTTTGAAACTCAACTCTTGTCTGTTACCCTAGCTTTGATTCAAGCTCAACAAGGAATATTAACATTTGTGATGACACTTGATTGAAATAGTTTTATTGTCTATACATCTCTTTAAAGTTTGTGGTGAACTGTATATGAACTGTTCAATGAATAAATTACCCAATGCTAATTGCCATGATGTTTGGGAGACTGAAGGTTAAGCCAATTGTTCTCTCAGGCTGCTGGAAATGTATAAAAACCCTGAGACATGATCCTTCTTTATCTCAGATCGGCTTAGGGTTTCAAGAAGGGGAAACCTTAAGCCATAAGAATTAAGATCCCCAGTCTTTGGCTGGAGTCACCCTGAATATGCACATTGGACTATAACCTATGGACTATTTCTAAAAGAACTTTTGGCAACTACAAGCTCACCATCTCTGCTATGTATCTGGACTTCAAGAATTGAACTCAAGTCGGTATGTATATTGATCTTTTAACCAACACCTTCTCTTTTCTTTTTTAATAAATTTTAGTTTAGTTAATAAGAATTGGCTATAAGCATGTATTCTGGGTGTCACTACTTCCTCCCCCCCCCACACACTTTCTTCTTGCTGCTAGCCTGCAGGGGGCGGGCATTAGGGTGTCTGTGTGTTTGCGTCAGGGAAGCCTGGCTGTTTAAAAATAGCCAGAGCCTCGCGAACCAGCTGAGCGGCAGCGGAGCAGCGGGGACAGCAGAGCAGCTCACAGCAGGAGTTTGCCTGGGAGTTCGCCTGGAGTGAGCCCAGTGAGGCTTACATCTTGCCAACGTCTCTGAGGAAGCTCATAGTAGGTAGGTGATATGGAAGGGGGGGGTTCAGCTGCTGTGACCTGCACTGGATGTGCCATGTTTGTCTTTCTTCCACAGGACAGAAGCGACTTTGTCTGTACAAAGTGCAAGCTGGTCTCCATATTGGAAGAGAAGATTGAAGGTCTGGAGCAACAGGTAACGACCCTGCGTTGTATACGAGAGACTGAGGATTTTCTGGACCAAACTCAGGATAGCCTTCTAGGGGCACAAAGCTCTAAAGATGTAGAGCAGGTTGCACAGAGGAGCCAAGAGGCCAGTGAAGAAGCTTGGCAACATGTGACCTCCAGAAGAGGTAAGCGGAATGTCCGGGTTCCAGTAACACAGACACAGGTAACTAACCGCTTTCATGTTCTCTCCACAGGTACCAATGCGGAGAGTGGACCAGATGATATGTCTGGGGGGAGAAAGCGGAAGGAGACTCCGCTGGTTGGGAGGCATGAGATGCGATGTCCTGAGGTTGGGGGTTCCACGACCACCACTCCCAAGAGGAGAAGGCGGGTGGTGGTGGTCGGGGACTCTCTCCTCCGGGGGACTGAGTCATCTATCTGCCGCCCTGACCGGGAAAACCGAGAAGTCTGCTGCTTGCCAGGGGCTAAGATTCGTGATGTGACGGAGAGACTGCCGAGACTCATCAAGCCCTCGGATCGCTACCCCTTCCTGCTTCTCCACGTGGGCACCAATGATACTGCCAAGAATGACCTTGAGCGGATCACTGCGGACTACGTGGCTCTGGGAAGAAGGATAAAGGAGTTGGAGGCGCAAGTGGTGTTCTCGTCCATCCTCCCCGTGGAAGGAAAAGGCCTGGGTAGGGACCGTCGAATCGTGGAGGTCAACGAATGGCTACGCAGGTGGTGTCGGAGAGAAGGCTTTGGATTCTTTGACCATGGGATGGTGTTCCATGAAGGAGGAGTGCTGGGCAGAGACGGGCTCCATCTTACGAAGAGAGGGAAGAACATCTTTGCCAGCAGGCTGGCTAACCTAGTGAGGAGGGCTTTAAACTAGGTTCACCGGGGGAAGGAGACCAAAGCCCTGAGGTAAGTGGGAAAGCGGGATACCGGGAGGAAGCACAGGCAGGAAGGTCTGTGAGGGGAGGGCTCCTGCCTCATACTGGGAATGAGGGGCGATCAACAGGTTATCTCAAGTGCTTATATACAAATGCACAAAGCCTTGGAAACAAGCAGGGAGAACTGGAGGTCCTGGTGATGTCAAGGAATTATGACGTGATTGGAATAACAGAGACTTGGTGGGATAACTCACATGACTGGAGTACAGTCATGGATAGTTATAAACTGTTCAGGAAGGACAGGCAGGGCAGAAAAGGTGGGGGAGTAGCACTGTATGTAAGGGAGCAGTATGACTGCTCAGAGCTCCGGTACGAAACTGTGGAAAAACCTGAGTGTCTCTGGATTAAGTTTAGAAGTGTGTGCAACAAGAGTGATGTCATGGTGGGAGTCTGCTATAGACCACCGGACCAGGGGGATGAGGTGGATGAGGCTTTCTTCCGGCAACTCACGGAAGCTACTAGATCGCATGCCCTGATTCTCATGGGTGACTTTAATTTTCCTGATATCTGCTGGGAGAGCAATACAGCGGTGCATAGACAATCCAGGAAGTTTTTGGAAAGCGTAGGGGACAATTTCCTGGTGCAAGTGCTAGGGGAGCCAACTAGGGGGAGCGCTTTTCTTGACCTGCTGCTCACAAACCGGGTAGAATTAGTGGGGGAAGCAAAAGTGGATGGGAATCTGGGAGGCAGTGACCATGAGTTGGTTGAGTTCAGGATCCTGACGCAGGGAAGAAAGGTAAGCAGCAGGATACGGACCCTGGACTTCAGGAAAGCAGACTTTGACTCCCTCAGGGAACAGATGGCCAGGATCCCCTGGGGGACTAACATGAAAGGGAAGGGAGTCCAGGAGAGCTGGCTGTATTTCAAGGAATCCCTGTTGAGGTTACAGGGACAAACCATCCCGATGAGTCGAAAGAATAGTAAATATGGCAGGCGACCAGCTTGGCTTAATGGTGAAATCCTAGCGGATCTTAAACATAAAAAAGAAGCTTACAAGAAGTGGAAGCTTGGACATATGACCAGGGAAGAGTATAAAAATATTGCTCGGGCATGTAGGAAAGATATCAGGAGGGCCAAATCGCACCTGGAGCTGCAGCTAGCAAGAGATGTCAAGAGTAACAAGAAGGGTTTCTTCAGGTATGTTGGCAACAAGAAGAAAGCCAAGGAAAGTGTGGGCCCCTTACTGAATGAGGGAGGCAAGCTAGTGACAGAGGATGTGGAAAAAGCTAATGTACTCAATGCTTTTTTTGCCTCTGTTTTCACTAACAAGGTCAGCTCCCAGACTGCTGTGCTGGGCAACACAAAACGGGGAAGAGATGGCCAGCCCTCTGTAGAGATAGAGGTGGTTAGGGACTATTTAGAAAAGCTGGACGTGCACAAGTCCATGGGGCCGGACGAATTGCATCCGAGAGTGCTGAAGGAATTGGCGGCTGTGATTGCAGAGCCCTTGGCCATTATCTTTGAAAACTCGTGGCGAACGGGGGAAGTCCCGGATGACTGGAAAAAGGCTAATGTAGTGCCCATCTTTAAAAAAGGGAAGAAGGAGGATCCTGGGAACTACAGGCCGGTCAGCCTCACCTCAGTCCCTGGAAAAATCATGGAGCAGGTCCTCAAAGAATCAATCCTGAAGCACTTAGAGGAGAGGAAAGTGATCAGGAACAGTCAGCATGGATTCACCAAGGGAAGGTCATGCCTGACTAATCTAATCGCCTTTTATGATGAGATTACTGGTTCTGTGGATGAAGGGAAAGCAGTGGATGTATTGTTTCTTGACTTTAGCAAAGCTTTTGACACGGTCTCCCACAGCATTCTTGTCAGCAAGTTAAGGAAGTATGGGCTGGATGAATGCACTATAAGGTGGGTAGAAAGCTGGCTAGATTGTCGGGCTCAACGGGTAGTGATCAATGGCTCCATGTCTAGTTGGCAGCCGGTGTCAAGTGGAGTGCCCCAGGGGTCGGTCCTGGGGCCCGTTTTGTTCAATATCTTCATAAATGATCTGGAGGATGGTGTGGATTGCACTCTCAGCAAATTTGCGGATGATACTAAACTGGGAGGAGTGGTAGATACGCTGGAGGGGAGGGATAGGATACAGAAGGACCTAGACAAATTGGAGGATTGGGCCAAAAGAAATCTAATGAGGTTCAATAAGGATAAGTGCAGGGTCCTGCACTTAGGATGGAAGAATCCAATGCACCGCTACAGACTAGGGACCGAATGGCTCGGCAGCAGTTCTGCGGAAAAGGACCTAGGGGTGACAGTGGACGAGAAGCTGGATATGAGTCAGCAGTGTGCCCTTGTTGCCAAGAAGGCCAATGGCATTTTGGGATGTATAAGTAGGGGCATAGCGAGCAGATCGAGGGACGTGATCGTTCCCCTCTATTCGACACTGGTGAGGCCTCATCTGGAGTACTGTGTCCAGTTTTGGGCCCCACACTACAAGAAGGATGTGGATAAATTGGAAAGAGTACAGCGAAGGGCAACAAAAATGATTAGGGGTCTAGAGCACATGACTTATGAGGAGAGGCTGAGGGAGCTGGGATTGTTTAGTCTGCAGAAGAGAAGAATGAGGGGGGATTTGATAGCTGCTTTCAACTACCTGAAAGGGGGTTTCAAAGAGGATGGCTCTAGACTGTTCTCAATGGTAGCAGATGACAGAACGAGGAGTAATGGTCTCAAGTTGCAATGGGGGAGGTTTAGATTGGATATTAGGAAAAACTTTTTCACTAAGAGGGTGGTGAAACACTGGAATGCGTTACCTAGGGAGGTGGTAGAATCTCCTTCCTTAGAGGTTTTTAAGGTCAGGCTTGACAAAGCCCTGGCTGGGATGATTTAACTGGGACTTGGTCCTGCTTTGAGCAGGGGGTTGGACTAGATGACCTTCTGGGGTCCCTTCCAACCCTGATATTCTATGATTCTATGATTCTATGATTCTGTGGAGAAGAAGTAGGGAGAAATCTAGGTGCTCCCCCACTCATCTCCTTTGCAAGTTTGTGGAGCTCCGTGCACCCCTGCACTGGTCACGGCACCCCCCTGATAATGATGTCCTGGGCAGGTGCCCAAGATAAAGACATAAGCTTTTACCTACAATAGAAAGGGAATTCAATAGCAGAACCATTTGGTTCCATATATAGATATGAGAAAGAAGCTGTTTCCTTTTCTTTGAAGTATTAGGACAAAGCACTATGGCCATGTCTCTCAGCCCTTAAATACCCCAGGCTGGTTGTGGAGATTAACCCCAAATTCTAAACTTGAGAGAACGACATTAGTTAAAAGTGAGCTGATTTTTGAAAGTGGTTCTCCAGTATTGCCTGTTCCAGATGTGCACAAATCATGAGCCAGGCTCCCCCAAAATCATGATTGGCTTAAAAATTATGAAAATTTTAAGGGGGGGGAACATTTGTGATGTTTTTTATTTGCTTTCTGATTTCTGAGCCTTTAGGCTTCACTGGGGTCATTTTTTTAATCAAGCTTTTCTCCACCTCCATGAGGGATAGAATTCGCTTGAAACTTCAGGACTCTAGGAGCTGAGACTATAAGAAAAGCACCAAATATTCTGAGACTCACTATAAAATTGTTCGAATTGGCAAACTGCTGGCTTCAAAGTGATTTGTAAGTGCTCAGCAGCTCTCCAAATCAGGCCACGTTTATTAGGGCTTGTCTGAACATCCAGTTAGTGTGCAGCAAGCTAAATCTACAGTGCACTAACATGCCATGTACTGAGTGTCAGTGTGGATCCTGCTACTGGGTCCTAAAAATTCCCTAGTGCAGTGGTTCGTGAGCTCCATTCAGGTGGTCCGTGGATAGTTCCCTCTAAGGTGCGTGCCTGGGTGGCTGCACATGAGATAATGAAGGGCCTCCCACCTACTTAGTGGAGCCTTGCCTGCTCCCTAATTTAGAGAGACTAAATTAGTGGGCATGGCTCCACTAATTAGGTGCCTGGACCCTGGAGAAGATGCACATGTAAGGTGAGGTACAAACAACATTTGGAAAGATCATTAAGTTGTCTACCGAGACCCTCAGCAATTTTCAAGTGGTTCTCAGAAAAAAAAAATTTGAGAACCACTGCCCCAGTGCACTTTGATCTACTCCACTTTAAAATAGGGGTAGATCAAAGTGCACTAGGGAACTTTTAGTATGCAGTGGCAGGGTCCACGTGGACAGTTAGTGCATGGCAGGCTAGCACAGGGCAGATTTGCACCCCAGCTTGCCACACACTAATTGGTCACCTAGACAAAGCCTAACTTTTTAGCATCCAAGTTTGAACATTTGGGTCAAAGTATGTGAGGATGGTAAATATGTAACTAAACTAGATCAGAGTATTTTATAGCTCACCACAGAACTTGTTGAAGTGTATTCATCAATATTGCTCCTGAAGCTGTGTGTTCCTGGCCATTTACTAGGCATTTCTTTTCTTAACTTTGTTTTACAGCTGCTCTGTTTCTTTTTGCACTGTGTGGGGGGGGGGAGGGAGGGGAAGACCGTATTTTCTTTACCCAGAAAAGGGGAGGGGAAATGAGGTGAATTCAGTGCTGAGAGCCAGACAGGAAATGAGCTTGAATCACTTTTAGAAAGAGAAGCTCCTTGAATTTTTGCCAGATTGTGGAAATTGTTCACCCAGTCTGAGATGAAGAGAAATTTATCATAATTCAAATTTAACAAACTCTCTTCAGTGCTGCATGGTGAGTGAAACATGAAATATACTGTACTTGGCTAATGGCGGGTCAGCTCAGGGGTTTCACTTTTTAAAGGACAGTCATGTCTCCGGTTAGGAGTGAAGAACATGGGGAAGGTGCAACTCTTTAGTGCAGCCATTCTTGAACTATGGGGCGGGCCTTCCAAGGGAGGCGCAGGAATGTGTCAAGGGAGGCGCGAGCTTTGTGTGGATTTTTTTTGGTGGTGTTTTTTTAAGAACTCTGGCTGTCAGCCTTGGGTGGCTGGGGCTCATGCAGAAGGGCTGGGCACACCCAGGAAGTGGGGCTAAAGGGAACAGCTAGAGCCCCACCGTCCGGGCTCAGACTCTCCTTTCCCATCTCCCCACCTCAATCCCTCACCAGGAGGCAGCCTGGGCTCAGGCTCTCCTTTGCTCCTCCCCAATCCCTCACCTGGAGTGGCGGGGCTCTGGCTGTCAGCCCTGGAATGGGAGCAGCAGCACAGAAGTAAGGGTGGCATTGGGGTGCTAAGTCTGCTGTGAAAAGTTATATTCACATCGCCTCCCTTATTTCCGTGCTGCTGCTTGCACAGCGCTGCCTTGAGAGCTGGCCAGTCAGCCAGCAGCCACTGCTTTCTGCTCTGCTTTCAGAACTGGGTGGCGGTATATGTTCTTGTGGGAGGGAGGGATAAACGACTACAGACACAATGGAGGGGAACCTGATCAAATAAGTTTGAGACCCACGGCTCTAGTGAGTTCTCCACTGTCTCCTGAAATGGAACAGATCTGAGCCCAGGATTGTATCTACTGTAGTCTGTATCTTCACACACAAATACCTAACCTGAAAAGGAGAAGAATGTTCTACCCTTTTCTCTAGTTCCCAGATGACCTAGCAGCTCTGGGTGTGAGTGAGGGAGGGAGGAACAGCGAGCACGAGCCTTCATGTAGGAACATTGAGTGCAGGTTGAGCCCCCGGTATGGGGGGTTGTATCTGGTGATTCTGAAACAGGTTTTGGAGTCATAGAGGAAGAGCAACTCAGCATGAACCCCAACATGATGCTGTGGTAAAAAGGGCTAAAGGAATCCTTCTGAAGTGTGAACAAGGGATAGTGAGTAGGGGTATGGAGATATTATCTCTGTATATGGTACTGGTGAGATCGATACTGGAATATTGAGTCCAGTTCTGGTGTCCATATCTTAAAAATGATGGTGAAAAATTGGAGCGATTGCAGAGAAGAGCCACAATTCTGTTTGAGGGATGGAGAAAAATGCCTCACAGTGAGATTTAAAGAGCTCAGTCTGTTCAGTTGATCAAGTCACTTCTTGATCCTTTTCACTTCTACTCCATGATCAAAAGGTCCTTTTGACCATGGAGTGAGAAGTACCTTCCTGGGGAAGCAATACCAGCTCCTAAATAGCAGAGATGGGCATAACAAGATTCAACGGCTGAAAGTTAAAATCAGACAAGTAAGGCACAAATTTCTAAAAATGAGGGTGATTAACGGGCGGGAACAAACTACCATGTGACTTGATGGTTTTCCATCTCTTACAGTCTTCAAGACTGCGTGCCATTCTGGAAAATCGGCTTTAATCAAACACAAATTACTGGGCTCAATACAGGGCTAACTGGGTGAAATTCTATGTCCTGTGTTACACAAGAGGTCAGTCTAGATGCTCTGATGGTCCCTTCTGGCCTTCAAATCTCTGAATCTGTGTTTGGTGGGGTTTTCTCACCTCTCTTAAGTGTTTTACTGTCCCTGTTGCATCATCTTCCTTTTTCTCATTTTGATCTTGGATTCTTTGCACTGGGGATGGAGATGTGGGTTGGTTTCTCGCTCTGTGCAGAATTCTAATTAACGGCAAAAATGCCTACGCTGTCTCAACCTAGTCTAGCCAGCGCTGTTGCTGTGAGGTTGCAGCCCCTGAACAGCCGGGTGTTCTCAGGACTGTGTACCCAGAGGGAACGTGTGACTCAGAGGAAGCAAGGCCTGCTGGGAAGGGGGAAGTGGGGTATAAAACAGCTCTGTGAATGCAGGAAGGAAGCCAGGCGAAGCAGTGGCAAGAGGGGTTGGTTTGCCCCTGTTCTAAGGGGGAATCTGGGACTGCGGCTTTTGAGGGGCTGTGATTGGCTGACGCTGTCTGAGGAGGCCTAGCAGGAGGCCTGTGGGAGAAGTTTGAAGTAGCCCTGGACACCGTAAAGCAGAATAGTTTAGGGTTTGAGGGTGGGCAGCTGCTCGATAACACGTGGTCCCACAGCTGGAGCCTGGAGTACAGGGAAGGCTTAGGCACCAACTAGAGATGCAGCCAGGGGGCTAAATAACTTTGTCCCTTATGTGAGGGCTCAAGGGACCCCTGCACTCAAGATGTGTAGGACTTTGGGAACCCCTGCCTTTAGGGGTAAAGGGGCTGCCAGAACCTCTGTGCCCTGTGGAATCTAAGAGAAGGACCTGGGGAAACCCTGACACAAATAGTTAAGGTTTGTGGAACATCTGCCTTGAAGGTCTATGTGCACAAATTCTAGTGGGGGGCTGTGGAAGTCTGAGGACAAGATGCGGGTGGGTGGGGGGTTTCCTGAGCAAGGGCAGGGGTATCGTTTGTGTGTTAATAAACCAGACCCAGGAGGGGAGATCTTAGTTTGGGATTCTAATTGGGTGATGTGACTGGGCCAGAGGCCCAGAAGGGAGGGAACCTGGAGCAGGGCCAGGCACCTGACAGTCAGGGGGTAAGCCAAGTCCCACACTCTCCTAATGAACTGGGGACTCAGTTTTGGGGTTTAGGCCTGGGTTGACATATGTAACTTGCCTCATTTCTTAGTGGGTGTAACTGGGAAGGTGAATGGAAGGTTAAATTGTAAATAGGGGCTTGACAAACGGTATGCTGGAGTCAGGATGTCTGTGTGAAAGCTAAGATAAGTAGCAACCCATCGATGCTAGGGACTATGGACAAGATACACCTGGAAAGTAAAGATCAGGTTCCACATGAACAGCGCATGGACAGAGAATGAATCATAGAATATCAGGGTTGGAAGGAACCTCAGGAGGTCATCTAGTCCAACCCTCTGTTCAAAGCAGGACCAATCCCCAACTAAATCATCCCAGCCAGGGCTTTGTCAATCCTGACCTTAGGATTCCACCACCTCCCTAGGTAACCCATTCCAGTGGTTCACCACCCTCCTAGTGAAAAAGTTTTTCCTAATATCCAACCTAAACCTCCCCCACTTCAACTTGAGACCATTTACTCCTTCATCTGGTACCACTTAGAACAGTCTAGATCCATCCTCTTTGGAACTCCCCTTCAGGTAGTTGAAAGCAGCTATCAAATCCTCCCTCATTCTTCTCTTCTGCAGACTAAAGTGTTCACAACTGGCCACAAGTTGTGGTTCCTCATTTTCTGGGTGCCCAATGTGTGAGACACCTTGGGCTCGATTTACAGAAGTGCTGAGCACTCATGACAGCAACTGAAGTCAATTGGAGCCATCGTTTGAACATATAATGTGCTCTAAAATGGTAAATACTTTGGAAAATCAGGCCCTAGGTAACCCAAGTTGAGCTCCCAAAGTGAGTGGATGCTTTTGAAAATTGCAGCCTTAATTTTTGTGCCTCAGTTCTTCCTCTGTAAAATGAGGGTAACAACAACCCCACACAGAGATGTTGTGAAGATGAATTCATCAAAGATTGTTAATTACTCAGTAAGGTGACAGCACCCTAGAAAGACCCAAGGAGAAATTAATAATTCTGTGTTCAATGCAGGGGTTGCATGTTGTGTGTGGAATAACACCTGGGGCCACGCATTGAATCAGAAGGATGAAAAGAAATATTGATTCACTGTCCAGTGAATGTGGCAGGGTCCTGTGGGAAAATGTTTTGTGACCAAAGACTGTATCATAGTGCATACCCACAAGGTGGCAGAACTCAGGTGTCCTGGACAGCTTTAATTTTGGTATTTCCTAACTTTTGGCTGGTTGACTTTGTAACATAACTGTCTTTTTACATAGGGTCTATTTGTTTGATGTATTACAGTGTAATCCCGGTTATCTGAATAGCATGGGGGACACAGATATTATTTGGATAATCAGGAATTCAGATAACTAAGCCCTGGTCTACACTGGGACTGGGGATCAATCTAAGATACGCAACTTCAGCTACGAGAGTAGCGTAGCTGAAGTTGTTGTACCTAGATCAACAGTGTACCTAGATGTACCTAGATCTTCACGGCAGTGAGTCGACTGCTGCTGCTCCCCCGTCAACTCCGCTTGCACCTCTCGCGGCTGTGGAGTTCCGGAGTCGATGGGAGAGTGTGGGGATCGATTTATTGTGTCTAGACTAGACGAGATAAATCGACCCCCAATAGATCGATTGCTACCCGCCAGTCTGGAGACTGCAGACTGCTCCCTACGCTGCCACAGCGCCAGTGACCCCTGATTCCTGCAGACGCAAGGTGTCTGCTCTATTACCCGAGCCTCCCATTATTTGAATCCCTTCTTTGTCCCCCAGCCTGAGATACACAAGACACATGCTGCAGAGAGCACTGAAGGAGGTGTCCTGGGGAGTGTGTCTGGGCTGGAGTTGTGAGCACAGGCTAATGGATGCAGTAGGAGACCAAGCAGAGAGAGGAGCCATCGCACCCACATCACCAATCTCAACAGATGAGGTCTCTGCAGTAGTAGTCACTCTATGTGGAGGTTTGATACAAGCAAATCCAGGCCTCCTCTGAAACCCCTCATGTAGGGACCCACGTACAGGCGACCTCCTGGCGTTCTTCCTAGCCCCTCCGGTCCTTTTCAGCAGGGACTCCATCTTTGGCCAGATCCTCACCAGGTGTAAATGAGGGTGGCTTCACTGATGTCAGCAGAGCTGTGCTGACTTACTCCAGGGGATGATTGGACCCCGGCTGTCAACCAGGCAGAAGCACCCCATTCTCTGAACATCCAGTAAATTCCCTATGATTTTTCTTCTTATTGCTCTGCTGAAACAAATGGCGAACGTCCCGTTTCCACTTCTCAGGGGGGACAGGAGTTTCTGGGAGCTGCAAATGAAAACAACAAACATAGTAAATTCATATTGTAAGTGAAATCAAAATGAGAACCTTTGGCTAAGTCTACACTGAAATCTGTCTGTCATGCCTAAGTGGCCTCTGGACCTCCATGGAAAATTACCCCCTCCTGCTATTTAAATCTGCAGTGGTGCCCCTGCTGGTTACTAGAGGTCTGTGATTTGTGGTTGAGAGTAAATTGTGGGAGGGTGGACAGGGATTACAAGGGACAGGGTTAAGGTTGGAGGGTTTCCTAAAGCGGAGCTCAGCTTTCAAAAGCTTGGGAAACATTGGTCTTTGCTAATACTATTTCTATTATACTGCCCCCACCTCAATCTATATAATAAGATTCTGGGATTGTCATGTTGTATGTGTATAGAAATTGCACAGAATCCAGGGACCCTGCTACAGAATGTAGGCCTAGCTTGCCATAGAGTGTGATGGGCCTTGACAATACTTTAGGGATTCCCTGCTATTAGTCTCCTTTTCTCACCCACAGGGATTTTCTGCCATTTACAAAAGCAAGTCCCATGCAACTGTGCTATATCTGTCTATTACAGTACAGCCCTGACTATAGTAACTCCCTAGTCCTGTGGCTGCAGTGTTTTGCATTCTCTGTGTGACTATACACAGCACCATGGAATGAAAATCCAAGCTAGACACAGCAAGCTGAAGGCAAGTATTCATCATTCCCCAAAGCACGACATTGCCATCTACTGAGGGTGATTCAGTAACTCATGGACAATGCGCAGCCATCCCTCAGAATCAATTCTTGTGATTCTACATGGCAGCAAAGACTCTGTTCAGGTGTCATTAGGCACATAGGTAGTATCTTTCTATGCACAACCCTGATATGCCCAGGTTCTGAAATTAGATGACTTACTGTCAAGAGGAAAGGTTACCATGGTGACAACACAGCTGTCTTAGTATCTGAGACATGTATGCATGAAACAAATCATAAACTCAATAACTACATGCCAAGATGGTGAAAGAGTAGACTGAGATCCCACTGGAGCCAGCGTTAAGGTTATCTGGGGGCATGGGTTAAAAAGTTTTCACTGTGATTTTTTTTTTAAATATTTTTGTTTCTTTTTGTAACTCTACCATTCTTTTAAGAATCATGTTGCGTAGCCAGTGAAATGTGGCAGCAATCTATAGTGAATAGATAGACCAGCACACTAGAACCTGGGGGTGGTGATAGAGAACAATCTGGGATGCGGGGTAGGAGATTTTGAGGACAGGAGTCAGACAGTGGTCAAAGCTTCAAGGCTGTCAGTTCATTCTCTTATGGTGTGTCCTCCTCAGGGGAACATTTTGTGAACCGGCACCGAGCAGACCTGATCCAACGTGTCTGCATGGTGAACAGCATCATAGACATGCTGTATAACACTGTGTTAGATGAAGAGCAATACCAGAGCATCGAAGCCGAGAAAACCAATCCAGACAAGATGCGGAAGCTGTATGAGTTCATGCCGAGCTGGAACTGGTACTGCAAAGAGCAGCTTTACCAGGCGTTGAAGGCCAAGAACAAATTCCTCATTGAAGAGCTGAAGAGCAAATAAATACAACCAATACAATGAGCTCCCCCTTGTTTCTATGGGGCTTCACCCCAAGTCTTTTCTCAGGGACACAGGTTGTGACGCTGGCAGACCAGATGCCAGGTCATGCCAGAGCTGATGGCCAATTCACATGTGTATTAATATAGATCAAAATGGTTGTTAAATGTATAAGAGTGTATTTGGTGTTTAAACTTTATGAAAACTAGTGGAATGTTACTTGCATTGTTTTCACTTACCCTGTATCCCCTTATAATGGAGTAGTGACCATTTACATTCATGACTGGATTAAGGTTATGAGGGGTCTAAGGCTAATGGGAGGGAAGGGCCAAAGTATGAATTGCATATTGCAAAAAATTATGAAGTCATCAAACATTTATCTATCTATATATATATTTACATATTATTTATGTAAAATTAACAAGTTTATTCTATTCTCACTACACTCAATTCTTCAAACAAACAATTCCCCCCTCCCTCAGCTTTAGCTGCGGCAAAGTCATGAATGATGGATGATACATTGTTCTCTTAAGCCTCCTTCCTCCTAAGTGGTGGAGTTCTCATCTGTGAGGATGAACATTGCAACGTTCCCCATCCTGCTCACCTCTTTCAACCTTGTGCTTCTACCCTTAGCTCTCAACAGGGCCTACAGTGCAAAGCCAAGCCCTGCAGTTGTTTCCCCCAGGCTATGGATTCTACACCACATACCCTATCTCACTTCGACTGCAGTCTGGGAGGCAGACAAGCTTTTATAATGTAAAAGAAAACCACTCTGGTGTAAAATCCACTGAAGTAGTACTGGGAAAATTACATTGGGTGGCATTATATTTTAGGCTGTCTTGCGCTGAAAGCTGCCTCCCTCTGTGGCACTGGCTGAGGACAATGAATTACTGTTTTCACATTGAACCCAAGTAGTATTTGACGGATGATATCCAGTTTGTATATGTGATGCACTGAAGTAGAAGGGGTTAAAAACAGCCCTGGCAGAGGGCTGTGCCAGCAACCGATTGGAGGGAAGCTGGGAGCAGCCAAAAAGCTTCAAGGCTGAGAGGGAGCTTAGTTTCTCTCCAGCTTTAGAGAGAGAAGGACTGGCTGCTTAGACAGGGAAAGGTACCTTGGACAGACCAATGCTGGGGAATGTCAGGGGGAGCCAGGGGAGCTCTGGCCTGACCAACTCCCAGGCTGAGGGCCTGATACAGGGCCTTGAGGAGGTACGAGGGCTGCAGACGGGTAGCCAAGGGAGGAATAGGCAGCAGGTCCACCCCCCTTGCCGATGATGAGTGGCCAGTTCAGACTGCAATTTGTCCCTGAGGGAAGGGGTGGGATTAGGGGTTCCCTGGAGGGGAGGCACCCAGAGAGTGGGACACCACCAGGGCAGAGGGGAAGGGCACCGTGGTCTGGGAGGGACACGGGGCCTAGGACTTGGAAAGGGCAGGTAATGGCAGGTGGGCCACTGCCAGAGGAAGGTTCTCCAATTCTGGATTAGAGCTAATTCCCAGAGTTACCAGCAGGTGGCGCTACTGGTGGTGAGTCCCAGCCTTCTACATATGGTGGAGAATGTGGGCATACACAGTCACCCCTGATACAAGGGGAAGGAAAAGACTGAAACTATAGCCTGGTCTGAGAGAGACAGAGACATTAGAGGAGGGACAATGGATCCTGGATATATGGAGGCCTTCTTCGCAGAAGGTGCCCATGCTGTCCCTGGATGGACGGTGTCGTCAGTGCCCCGCAGGCAGGGACCTCACAAACAGCAAGGAAGATGGAAGTCCCTGCTGCGAAGGATCTGGGAGACCCAGGAGAGGCACTGAGAGGTGCAGTGGATGCTGCAGGAGCAGACGGGGCAGCTGGTCAAGGAACAGCTGGCCCTTGTAATACTCCTGTGGAAAGAGTTCAGGAGCAGCCGCTGGGGGGCATGGGGAGAAGTCCAGGGCTAGGAGGCTGGTAGCGGAGGGGAGGGCTTGTTATGCTTGCAGGCGGCAAGGACATGGGTGGAGGGCTTGTCCCTACTGGGATGGGGACAGGAAGCCTCACCCAGAGTGGAGAGAGGGACAAGACCCTCGGAGAGTCTGACTGGTGAAGGAAATCAGGGGGTGATGGATATGTTGGACCTGTGGGTGGAAAGGACACCAGCAGCGGGAGTGCCCAGGCCCAAGGGGGGGAAGGTTCAGGTTAGCCCAGGGGATGTGTCTGAACCTGGAAAGGACCATGAGAGGCTCAAGGCAGTGAAGAGGCAGGGATCCTGCTTCGGCTGCCATGAGTGGGGCCATATAAAGAGGCACTGTCCCCTTGGAGGGTGGCAGCCCAAGGTCTGGGTGCCTGAGGACCAAAATGTGTTACCAGATTTGCCTGTTTCTTTGGGGTATGCTCATTTATTAGGGTTACTCTTCTGGTGGGGGGTGTTCTGTAATTCTATCAATGTACTGCTTGTGTCACTTGTGTTTTCATATGGAGCTCTACTTCTCTCCTTCTGCAAGTTCCCTTTCAATGGAGCTATCCTGCAGGACCTAGGTTCCTCAGGGCTGGGTTCCTCCAGCCCCAGAATCAGATGAACACACACACCCCAAGTCTGAGAGGACCAGATCAATCAGCACTCTCAACTCAAGCTGACCCCTTATATGCCCCTGGGCTCAATAGGCTGGGGCAAGCAGCACTTCCAAGCTGCCACCCTTATATGCCACAGGTACCGCACTGGAATAGAGTAAGCCTGAGCAGGCTGTGTTGAACAGTACTTCTAGGCTGCCATCCTTATATGCCTCTGGACTCAATAGTCTGGGTCAAACAGCACTTACAAGCTGCCACCCTCATATGTCACAGGTTCAGCACGTCCCTGTCCCCACTTTCACGTTACAATTGTTCTGGTAGTAACCCACTTGATGAGAAAACCCCACAGTATTTTTGGCTGCTACAGGGATCTTTAGCATAGGTAAGAGGAGCATTGCTGCAGAGTAAATAGGAAAGCCAAAAACACAAAAGAGTAAAGTTCAGAGAGAGAGGGAGGGGAGCAACCAGCTAACCATAAAGTTATTTATTGAAGGTTACAAAAGTCATATATGGAAAACTATACCTGATCAAACAAGTCAGGATTAGAAAGTTATACCTGAAGTAGAAAAGAAAACAGAGAGAGAGCTGGGGTCTCACCACTTCATGAAACTTGAACTGGTCTGGGTTCCCAGGTGATGGTGCTAGCTAAGGGTCCTGAGTGCTGAAGACAGGCAGAGCCCCCAGCACAATCAGTCAGGAGAAGATGAAATCCCAGTGGAACTGATGCAGAGTTTGGATCCAGGCATCAGAGCACTTACTTGAGCATGGGTATGGGGTTTTTGTAGGGAAACAACAATGGTTCAAGGGAGAACACTAGACTTGTTTATGGATAAACTGATGACTCAAGGGTTTTCTTTAGGCTAGACAATAGGAGCTGATCACTCCTGGCTATGGGTGGTGTTCCTTCCAGGGAGCTCACAATGCAGTTAGGCAGCTTCAGTATTTTGGATATCAATCAAGGATTCATTATTAGAATTGGTCTGATAACTGCTGAGCTGGGTGTGTGCAGGTGTAGGTTCATTAACATCTGGAGCAGAGATCCCCCTTGATGCACTGCTTCCCTGCTTTTCTGGTCCCAGAGTTCAGTGCGGTTCTTGCCTTGGAATCTCTGCTCTCCATTCTGTATGCTAATGGAGATGCCTCCCTGTACCATCTTTGATGCAGATGAGGCTAGGGGAGTTGCCTTAATCATGTCACCCTTTCCAGGAGGGGTTTAGGTATGTCTCCCCACCTTTTATTGCTTTCTGTAAGTCTTTTCTCTGATTGGTTTGTTTCAAGCAGAGGCTGGGGTGGGGGGTGTCCTTCATGAGTCAGACAGGCTGGATACTGCGCCCTGGTTCCCTGAGAACACAGAGCTGACTGGTACCAAAAGGGTCAAAACCGGGCAAGGTGGACACTGCAGTGGTGGCAGTAGATCTGCCAGGGAGTCATCTCCTACAGGAGGTGGCAGACAAAGGGACTGGGACAGAGGAGGCCCAGCAAGAGGTCGGGACTAATGCCATGGTGGAGCAGGTTATGGTAGGGACCCAGACCCTGCGTGAAAGGGGTCTGGGAGAGTTCAACACGCAAGCCCAATTAGTGGCCATGGAGCAAGCCCGCCTGTGGGCAGAGGGAGACCTGATGCAGGTGAGGGAAGAAATAGAGAAGGTCATTGAGGAGAAGGAAAGTCTGCATGCTTAGTTAGCAGAGACCAAAGAAAGGCAGGTGAGGCTCAAGGGGCAACTTCGGGTTGCCCAGGCTAGGAGACCCTCTTGCCCCGAGGGATGGTGAGCTTGAGGGGGCATGTGTGATGGGGTGGTTGCCCCGCACTGGAGTAGATGCGATTGAAAACAACCCTGGGAGAGAGCTGTGCTAGAAACCAATTGAAGAGAAGCTGAGGGCAGCCAATCAGGGCCAGGCTGGGCCCCTATAAGAAGCTGCAGGACTGAGAGGGAGCTTAGTCTCTCTTCAGCTTTGGAGAAAAGGACTGTCTGCCTAGACAGGGAAAGATACCTTGGACAGAGCAATGCTGGGGAAGGTCCAAGGAAGCCAGTGGAGTTCTGGCCTGACCAACTCCCAGGCTGAGGGCCTGATACAGGGCCTTGAGGAGGTCTAGGGCTGCAGAGGGGCAGCCAAGGGAAGAATAGGCATCAGGTCCACCCCCGTTGCCGATGATGAGTGGCCAGTTCAGACTGCTGTTTGCCCCTGAGGGAAGGGGCTAGATGAAGAATGCCAGTGGGTCACTGAAGTGAATGGTGGGATTAGGGGTAGCCAGTTCCCTGGAGGGGAGGCACCCAGAGAGTGGGGCACTGCCAGAGGACAGTACCCCGGGGAAGGCCATGGTCTGGGAGAGACATGGGGCCTAACATGGCGAAGACTTGGAAAGGGCAGGTAATGGCAGGTGAGCCCTGCCAGAGGAGGGTTCTCCAGTTCTGGATTAGAGCTAATTCTTGGAGTGACCAGCAGGAGGCACCACCAATGGTGAGCCCCAACCTGCTAACAGTATTATTAATTATTATTATTATTAGTAGTAGTATTATTATAAACAGTATTAACAGTATAGTTAATCTCCAGTGATTCACCACATCTGGCCATTCTGTCACCAAACTCTTCCACAATTAGAATCATAGAATTGAATCATAGGACTCTAGTCCAGTCCCCTGCACTCATGACAGGACTATGTATCCTAGACTGTGTGATCAGCAGCTCTGACATGACATGAGGTTTAACCATGAGTTCTCTGTGCAGTGCACCAGCTACAGTTTGCATTTGTTTGTTTTAAGCTTTCTGTAAGAAAAAGGTAACAGCTAGATGTGACACAGATCTTTAGATGGTTGCCCAGATCATAATATTAGGTTTTTTGTACTATGTTAGCTCTTCAAAATCAGTGTACAAACATTAAACAAACAATCTGAAGGCTTTCAGCTTTTGAATGACTAGGAGTTGACAAAACAGAGCTATTCCCTGTTGTGTTCTCTGCCCCCCTGAACAAAAAGACTTAATTGAAAATCACCATCTTTCAAAAGAACAGTGCAACCAAGGCTACGGTAGTGACACCCATCGGGTCTGGTGTTTGTTTACTAGGCTGGTGTAGAATGAAGGATCAAGCAGACTGCAGACCTTGCTTACTTTCCCCCCCCCTTAAAGTGCTCAGTTTAGGGGAGGAAAGTGAATGAGATTCTGCTTATTCAGGTGTGAAAAAGCAGAAGGGACCAAAATCTATTCTTGTGCAAAGACCTGTTCTCCCAGACCCTGGTCTGAAGTCAATAAGGCTACAAAGGTGCAACTGTCAACAGGAATTGGCCTGTGTTCTCACTCCCTTCTCAAATCACACTCATTCCATGCTTACCCACCATTGTCCACTTGTGAAAGAAGTTAGTTTGAATTGGGGCAGAAAAATGAGGACTAACTTCAGGTTTATTTAGCTTTAAGTTTTTGGAATGAAACAAAAGAAATTAAATGTGAGGTACTTTTATGATGGATTGAACTTCTAGCGACCCAGCCAAATGGACAGAACCCTGTCTTAGCCTATTCAGCCAGTCTTTCTATCATAGCTTGAAGGAGAGCCTGGGGAGGGAGAAACCTACAACATTGTGTGTTGAGCTTCCTCCAGTGCTTTTTCAACCCCTTAAAAGTACAAAGATGCGTTGGCTGTGAAACTAGGCTGAATATAAGGAAAGAACTTGGTTCCCTGTGCATCCTGGTACAGAGAAATACATCCAAAAAGACTGGATTTCTTTGATTTGTAGTACAGTTCAGTACAGTATTGAACACAGTGCATCATAAATCTAAAGGTCCGCTGTCATCGGCTGATTCCACGCTCTGGCACTCCGAGTGCAGAATGTGGGGTCCCACAAGGACTTTCAAAATTAATACTGGCTACTCCAGGCTTGTATTACAGTCCCAAGGTACAGCTTTTCTCTGACCTTGGATTGGTAGACACTGCCACCACCCAAGTGCAGAACTCCCTTTGAGAGCCCAGGAAGGCGCACTTGGGAATTCCTTCCCATGGGGTATCCTCAAGCCTTTTCACACCCACCTCTCCAGGGAAGAGTTGAGAAGGAAAAGAAAAAAAATCAGCTGTTGCCATCAGCTAACTAAAAAACATGTGCACAAACCTCCTAAGACACAGAAATCCCATCAGATTCTTAAAAAAGGTAAATTTTATTGGAAAAAGAAAGAAAACATCTGATAACTCAGGCTGTGAGGGATTAAACACCAAAAATAACTTTCTTGGGGTTCATCTTAAAGATTACAAGCAAAACAAAAGCACCTGGGGTTAGCACAGAGGAATCCACAAACCAAAACAACAAAAACAACAAAAATCCCTGATCGCGTCTTCCTAACATTTCCTAATTTACTGACATATCTGGGGTTTCAGATGAGTAGTTTCTAGGTATGATATAGTTGATTTCTCATACCCGGCTTGAACTTTACTGCATACCTTGTGGTCTTATCCCTCTGTGTCTGAGGGAACAAAGACCCCCACACCCAGAAGTTTTTCCCAATTTGAAAGGGTCCAGCTTCCGATTGGTTTCCCTGGTCTGATGCCAACTCATTTTAAACTTACCTCTTAACCCTTTACAGGCAAGGCAGTTAGGGTGCAGCTGCTAAGGAGGATTCTACAGCTAACTGAATGGTGGGGAGTTGCACAATGGAGCTACCCCCCTCATTTATCACATGCCCCCCAAATCACAGCCAGTGCTGGCCAGCTTGGTTTAGGTCGGGTCCATATCGGCTGGGATTTCTTCCTGGAGGTTTAGGAAAACAGAGTTAATAAGAGACATGCACCTCTAATTTTACTACTAATTACATGAAGAACTAAACGGTATTTTCCACATCTTAAGGACTAAAATGACTTAGGATACAGGGACATTTTCATCCAGCTGATTCTGGGAAACCTTCCTGGGAGAGTGCATCAGCCACTTTGTTAGAGCTCCTGATATGTGTTGATCTCAAAGTCAAAGTCTTGAAGAGCTAAACTCCACTGAAGAAGTTTTTTGTTCATCTCTTTGACTGTGTGAAGCCACTTAAGTGAGGCACGAAAGGTCTGCAGATGGAAACACCATCCCCAAATGTATGGGTGTAGCTTCTCCAGAGCATAAACAATGGCGTAACACTTTTTTTCTCAAAAAGAAAAGGAGTACTTGTGGCACCTTAGAGACTAACAAATTTATTAGAGCATAAGCTTTCGTGAGCTACAGCTCACTTCATCGGATGCATTTGGTGGAAAAAACAGAGGAGAGATTTATATACACACACACAGAGAACATGAAACAATGGGTTTATCATACACACTGTAAGGAGAGTGATCACTTAAGATAAGCCATCACCCACAGCAGGGGGGGGAAAGGAGGAAAACCTTCCATGGTGACAAGCAGGTAGGCTAATTCCAGCAGTTAACAAGAATATCAGAGGAACAGTGGGGGGTGGGGTGGGGGGGAGAAATACCATGGGGAAATAGTTTTACTTTGTGTAATGACTCATCCATTCCCAGTCTCTATTCAAGCCTAAGTTAATTGTATCCAGTTTGCAAATTAATTCCAATTCAGCAGTCTCTCGTTGGAGTCTGTTTTTGAAGCTTTTTTGTTGAAGTATAGCCACTCTTAGGTCTGTGATCGAGTGACCAGAGAGATTGAAGTGTTCTCCAACTGGTTTTTGAATGTTATAATTCTTGACGTCTGATTTGTGTCCATTCATTCTTTTACGTAGAGACTGTCCAGTTTGGCCAATGTACATGGCAGAGGGGCATTGCTGGCACATGATGGCATATATCACATTGGTAGATGCGCAGGTGAACGAGCCTCTGATAGTGTGGCTGATGTGATTAGGCCCTATGATGGTATCCCCTGAATAGATATGTGGACAGAGTTGGCAACGGGCTTTGTTGCAAGGATAGGTTCCTGGGTTAGTGGTTCTGTTGTGTGGTGTGTGGTTGCTGGTGAGTATTTGCTTCAGATTGGGGGGCTGTCTGTAAGCAAGGACTGGTCTATCTCCCAAGATCTGAGAGAGTGATGGCTCGTCCTTCAGGATAGGTTGTAGATCCTTGATGATGCGTTGGAGAGGTTTTAGTTGGGGGCTGAAGGTGATGGCTAGTGGCGTTCTGTTGTTTTCTTTGTTGGGCCTGTCCTGTAGTAGGTGACTTCTGGGTACTCTTCTGGCTCTGTCAATCTGTTTCTTCACTTCAGCAGGTGGGTATTGTAGTTGTAGGAATGCATGATAGAGATCTTGTAGGTGTTTGTCTCTGTCTGAGGGGTTGGAGCAAATGCGGTTATATCTTAGCGCTTGGCTGTAGACAATGGATCGAGTGGTATGATCTGGATGAAAGCTAGAGGCATGTAGGTAGGAATAGCGGTCAGTAGGTTTCCGATATAGGGTGGTGTTTATGTGACCATCGCTTATTAGCACCGTAGTGTCCAGGAAGTGGATCTCTTGTGTGGACTGGTCCAGGCTGAGGTTGATGGTGGGATGGAAATTGTTGAAATCATGGTGGAATTCCTCAAGAGCTTCTTTTCCATGGGTCCAGATGATGAAGATGTCATCAATGTAGCGCAAGTAGAGTAGGGGCATTAGGGGACGAGAGCTGAGGAAGCGTTGTTCTAAGTCAGCCATAAAAATGTTGGCATACTGTGGGGCCATGCGGGTACCCATCGCAGTGCCGCCGATTTGAAGGTATACATTGTCACCAAATGTGAAATAGTTATGGGTCAGGACAAAGTCACAAAGTTCTGCCACCAGGTTAGCCGTGACAGTATCGGGGATACTGTTCCTGACGGCTTGTAGTCCATCTTTGTGTGGAATGTTGGTGTAGAGGGCTTCTACATCCATAGTGGCTAGGATGGTGTTTTTAGGAAGATCACCAATGGACTGTAGTTTCCTCAGGAAATCGGTGGTGTCTCGAAGATAGCTGGGAGTGCTGGTAACGAAGGGCCTGAGGAGGGAGTCTACATAGCCAGACAATCCTGCTGTCAGGGTGCCAATGCCTGAGATGATGGGGCGTCCAGGATTTCCAGGTTTATGGATCTTGGGTAGCAGATAGAATACCCCAGGTCGGGGCTCCAGGGGTGTGTCTGTGCGGATTTGTTCTTGTGCTTTTTCAGGGAGTTTCTTGAGCAAATGCTGTAGTTTCTTTTGGTAACTCTCAGTGGGATCAGAGGGTAATGGCTTGTAGAAAGTGGTGTTGGAGAGCTGCCTAGTAGCCTCTTGTTCATACTCCGACCTATTCATGATGACGACAGCACCTCCTTTGTCAGCCTTTTTGATTATGATGTCAGAGTTGTTTCTGAGGCTGTGGATGGCACTGTGTTCTGCATGGCTGAGGTTATGGGGTAAGCGATGCTGCTTTTCCACAATTTCAGCTCGTGCACGTCGGCGGAAGCAGTCTATGTAGAAATCCAGGCTGCTGTTTCGACCTTCAGGAGGAGTCCACCCAGAATCCTTCTTTTTGTAGTGTTGGCAGGAAGGTCTCTGTGGGTTAATATGTTGGTCAGAGGTGTGTTGGAAATATTCCTTGAGTCTGAGACGTCGAAAATAGGATTCTAGGTCACCACAGAACTGTATCATGTTCGTGGGGGTGGAGGGGCAAAAGGAGAGGCCCCGAGATAGGACAGATTCTTCCGCTGGGCTAAGAGTATAGTTGGATAGATTAACAATATTGCTCGGTGGGTTACGGGAACCATTGTTGTGGCCCCTTGTGGCATATAGTAGTTTAGATAGCTTAGTGTCCTTTTTCTTTTGTAGAGAATCAAAGTGTGTTTTGTAAATGGCTTGTCTAGTTTTTGTAAAGTCCAGCCACGAGGAAGTTTGTGTGGAAGGTTGGTTCTTTATGAGAGTATCCAGTTTTGAGAGCTCATTCTTAATCTTTCCCTGTTTGCTGTAGAGGATGTTAATCAGGTGGTTCCGCAGTTTCCTTGAGAGTGTGTGGCACAAGCTGTCAGCATAGTCTGTGTGGTATGTAGATTGTAATGGATTTTTTACCTTCAGTCCTTTCGGTATGATGTCCATCTGTTTGCATTTGGAGAGGAAGATGATGTCTGTCTGTATCTGTGCGAGTTTTTTCATGAAGTTGACAGATTTCCACTCTATACGGCTAAATTCAGTGCCTTGCATAATGACAGGTTTCAGAGTAGCAGCCGTGTTAGTCTGTATTCGCAAAAAGAAAAGGAGTACTTGTGGCACCTTAGAGACTAACAAATTTATTAGAGCATAAGCTTTCGTGAGCTACAGCTCACTTCATCGGATGCATCCGATGAAGTGAGCTGTAGCTCACGAAAGCTTATGCTCTAATAAATTTGTTAGTCCCTAAGGTGCCACAAGTACTCCTTTTCTTTTTGCGAATACAGACTAACACGGCTGCTACTGTGAAACCTGTCATAAATTTTTAGCAAATTGTTCACATCTTTCTTAGAAGACAATGATATTTTCATTGTCTCTTCATCTTCCTCTAGCACATAGAACATAGCTGCAAAAAATTCTTGGAAACTCAAGTGAATGAAGCTGTAGACACTTTCACATTCTATATCTTTTTGAAAAATACTTTTATTCAGAAAGAGAGACTGAGCATTAGACAAAGATAAATTGTGTTTCTTCAGGTCACCTTCTTCAAACAGTATTTTCTGTTCTAAAATTCCATCTGCGGCCAGTGAGCAAAGCTTCCACAGGATAGTTTTAGACTGTTGCATTGAGTCAGTGAAGTGATCAGTTAATAAACTGGTCAGAAAGAGCAAATATACTGAGGTGGTCGTTTTTGAAGTTTGTGAAAGATCTTTCCCTCTTCCCATCTGTTGCTTCATAACCGTGCAGATGATCCAACACACAATGGGGACAAAGCACATGGTGAAGAGGATTTCATTTTCTTTGACAAAATTAAAGGCTTGTGTTGCTTTCTTTTCATCACAAAAGAATTTATGAAAATATTCTTTCCTCTCTTCTCCAGAAAATCCCATGATCTCTGCATAACATGGAATCCTCAAATTCTGCTGTAGTTTCTCCAGAGCAGTTGGTCTTGTAGTGATCAGTAAGAAGGATTTTTGAAGAACTTTCTTTCTCAGTAAACTGCACAGTACGATTTTCACTGGCTTCTTCTCAAATAGGTCAGTGCACAGACCTACTTCATCAATATCTAGCAAGGAAGTCAATTCATCAAAACCATCTATTACGAACAGGAGTTTTTCTGGCTTCTTGAAGATTTCTTTAATTGGTCCTTCTCCATCAGGAAAATTGTTTAAAACCAAATTAGCAACACTTTGCTGTGCAGTAACATGATTTATTTTTCTGCAATTTATATAGAAAACATAATCAAACTTTTTCTGATAGAGTTTTCCAGCTGCCCAGTCCAACATGATCTTTCTTGCTGTCGTTGTTTTCCCAATTCCAGCAGCTCCCTGCAGCACCACAGTTCTTGGGCTTTGTCGACTTCTATCAGGATCAAATAAAGCACTAATCTTAGTGCGACTGGTTTGTTGAGCCATCATCTCTGCGTGTCTCCTTCCTCTGGTGATTATTTCATGTTCTTTCTCCTCCCGCCCCCGATGTTCCTTTACAATAAGCAGTTCTGTGTATCTTTTGTCTAGAATCACACGTTCACCCAGGCGGGCATTCCTGTCTTCTATTACATGATATTCTTCTCGTATATGTTCTCTGTACTTCTTCTGGTAATCTAATTCAATGACAGTGGCATGAAGCATTAGACATACTGAGTACAGTTGATCAAACAAAGGTCATGTGAACTGCCATTCATTGGTTATATCCAGAAGTTGGACAGGACAAAATATTGCTGACATTCTATCTTTCCCTTCTCCCCCACCCCCCTTCAGCCTGCATTCCCACCATCATGTGACTCAACATTTTGCTAGAATTTTACATGTTAAAAATAGTCTCATCTTTTATAGTTTAATTTTAACCTTGGTCCTCTATCATCTTTGTTCTGATTCATCAATGCAATTAAGCACAGATATAAGTCCCATTACAATAAATGAGATTTGAGCATGTGCTTAAAGTTAAGCATTTGCGTAAGTGTTTTTCTGAATAATGATAATTTGGCTTATTCGTTTTTTTTTTGTTCGTTCTGATCTTTTCTTTTAGCTTCTGTCTTAATTCTTTATTCTCCTCCCCCTCCCCCTTTTGTCTTTTTTTGTCTTTTTAAACTACTTCTCTTCTTGCCCCTTGGTTATGTTTTCTCTAATCTCCTGTTTGCTAGCTCTTTCAATCCTTTTGTTTTTCTCACCTCTACATACTCTTCTCTGCCTCATCCTGCACCCCTTGCTACTGCCATGCCAAACACTGGAGGGCAGGACTGGACTGGACTGGACCCATCTTTAATCCTAAATAGTGCAGGGTGGGAGGTAGAGTGCCACTGTTTCAGTGGACAGCTGACTTGCTTATGAAGGTCTTGTCTTCTCTATGGGCCAAAATCCCTAGCTTCACTACATCTTCCATGATGCACCATGGTTTTCTCCCTTGCTGAGCCACATGATGCATCATGGGAAATGTAGTCCAGAGAGGGAGCCTGGCCCATAAAGAAGAAAGGGGTCATATAGCACATGAACTATGACTCCCATACAGCACTCCAGCAGCAGTTCAGTTGCATTAGAAAGACATGCTTTAAAATGTTTTAAACCACGGGCACCATTAAAACAGTCTACAGGCTGTGTGCATTGGGCCAAACCATATGAGCACACTTTAAGGAAATAAAATGTGTTTTAGCTTGAGTAGGAGCACACAGACCAACCACAATGCATTAATTGATTTAACAGTATTCACATGTGAACCATTTCTAGAAATGGTCATCACACAATTCCTAATACAGTGTAAATTGAACCAAGAAGTGCACAGCAAATGGCTTCTTCCTAGGAAACACCCCTGCATGTGCCAGTGTGGGATTTGTCCCTCTATAATATTTTGACCATAACAATTTAGTTTATTTGTTCTTTTTTCATAGATCAATTGTGCAGTACTTTAATTACATTTATTGTTCTTCTCTGAGTTCCCCCTGTTTGGGATAAATCTACCTGGCATAAGTGGACTAAGAAGTGGATGTGGTATTCTAAGCACAGTCTTACCAGAGCCTTTCCAAGAGTGATGATCTTCCTGCTCCTTGGTGTGGTGCATCTCTGCATGTGGTCCCAGATCCCCTCGTCTATTGTTCCCTCTTCCTTCTTCTTCAACTTTTGCTGTTTTCTCCTTTTCCTTTGAAAAATCTAATTGCAATAATACCATAGCTTTTAAGGCCAGAAAGTCATGTAGTCTGATGTCCAGTATATCACAGGCAAACAACAACTCCTAGCCCCTTCACATGAAACCCAACAACCAAAATGAGATCAAAGTATTACAGCCTCAGGATACTAGACTATTATGTGCCACAGGCAAAGGATAGGAGAGACCGAGGTGCACCAGTGTCTGAGGCACCCCCCCCAATGGCAGGGAAATGATTAAGTGATATCTAACCCAATAATCCTGCCTAGCGTCCTGGACACACACACTGCAGAGCAGAGCCGTCCCATCCATAGGATGGACCAGGCCAACTGCCCTGGGCCCCACGCTTTGGGGGGCCCCACACTTCAGGAGGATGCAGGGTCCAGGGAGGCCCAGGGGATTAGTGGAGGGCCTGGTGCCAGCAGCAGGCGTAAGGCCCATCCCCACACTCACCAGACATAGCAATCCGGCTCCAACCCACCCCGCTCTGCTATGCTCTGCCCCACCCTGCCAGCTCCAGACATCACTTGGGGGAGGGGAAGGGAGCTTGGCAGAAGGGGTGGAGTGAGGGTGGGGAGGGGATGAAGCTGGGGCGGAGGCTTGGGGGAAGGGCTGGCCTGGGGGCAGAGCCTGGGACAAAGGGGGGTGTTGTCCCAGGCCCTGTACTTCCCTATGGACGGCCCTGCTACAGAGGAAAGGAGAAAAAAGAACTAAAGTCATGGCCAATCTGCCCTGTGGTTTTACGTGCACAAGTTAGAAAATCCTATGCAGGGTTTTATCATGGTATTGCTATCTCACCATAACCAGTGTCACTGATGCTATTGTTACAATAGAGCTAGATTGGACCTGGCATTTACACAGGTGTGGAGGGAGAAGGCAGGGTCCTAATCACACATCCTGTAATTCCCACACAAGAACCAGAGATAATTGCAGTACCTGCTCTTAGGGGAGCACGGGAATTGTATCCTTGGGGGAAACCCAGCATCCTGAAGAGTCAGTGAGAAGCAGAGAGGAGGTACAGCCCTGACCCTGTTCCCCTCCACAGCAGACTGCTGAGCAGGAACAGCACATGGGAGAATATTGGAACTGGTTAGAATTTATTTTTTATTCCCCCACCATAGAAAATTTTGAGGTTTTGGTAGGAAAAAAAACCCAAAACAAACAAAAAACCTTGAAAACCAACACGTTTTGGCTGAAAACCAAAATGTCAATAAAAAAATGCTGCTGCAATGTGTTATGGGAATTGTAGTTTGTTTTCTTCATGCTCCCATTCTCCTCTATGGGCCAAGATCCCTAGCCTGACTACATCTTCCATGATGCACCACAGTTTTCTTTCTTGCTGAGCCACCATGGAGCATTATGGGAGATGTAGTCGAGAGAGGGAGCCTGCCCCATAGAGAAGAAAGGGGTCATGAGGCACCTGAACCATGACTCCCATACAGCACTTCAGCAGCATTTCAGAATCAATTTTTTTCTGTTTTCATAAGAAAAGTTTGTTTTCCCCATGGAAAGCTGACAGTTTTCACCCAAAAGAATTGTTTTGACAAAAACACAATTTTCTGTAGACAATTTGCTGTACCCTGTTAGTCACACTTCCCATAGATACCAGGCAGCTCAAGAAGATTGTGGTTGCTGGGAATAAGGGACTGAATGTCTCTGATCATTGCTGGCCAAGAGCAAGGCTTACAAAAAAAAGTTTCCTGAGCCTAAAAGCATTTGCACCAGTCTTTTCAAAGCATTTCTTTGAGCCAAGAATTCACAAAACATTGGTTATTAAAACATGGGTGTCACCTAATTTATCTATTATGTTTTTAAATATTTTTGTTTGTTAAAAAGATGTAAAATGTCAAGGTTTCACAAATGTAAACAATAGTTAATATTTGTCCCTTAGCAGTTACCCGTTTCCAGCAAAATCGGAGTTCTCTGCTGCTGCTGTCACCACAAGAGGCACCGTGCTGGCCCAAGGAGGCTCAGTGATGATGCATCCGATGAAGTGAGCTGTAGCTCACGAAAGCTTATCCTCAAATAAATTTGTTAGTCTCTAAAGTGCCACAAATACTCCTTTTTTTTTTCAATGATGATGATGATGCAAAAATCTCTCTGAGACCTGCAGATGTGCCCTGCACCCTCCGACCCTGTCCTACTCCCCCCATTTCCTGGCAGCACAGCTCCCATGGAGCCACATTGTCCTAGGGATCCGCCTGCATGGACAGAGCTCTGTTAAACAGCCCATACAGCCCCTGGCTACTTAGTGACGTGTCCAGTGGGACTTGGGAGAGAATGTGTTTCCCCCGCACCTCCCTCCCTGGCCTTAGTCCTTCTCCTCAGCTTTCTGCCCTAACTCACCTCCCCATCGGTATGAATCCCATGCCAACCATGAATGCAGCAGCATGCACAGAGCTGACCTCCAGGCTCTGGGAAGGGTTAGCCCGTCGGTACATCTCAAACAGATCTATGTAATTCTGTTGTTAAATTGCACTGGGTGTATTTAAGTCCCTGTAGCCTCCTGCTACAGAAATGCAGTCAGCTGCTTCATCCTTTCACCCCTTGTGATGGGTTTGAGGTTTAAAGGCTGTTCTCACAGGAAAAAGGTTTAGAAATTACAACTAACAAGAATAAAAAAGACCCAAGATGTCCCCTAGGGGGGCACTGAATGCATCCAATGAAGTGAGCTGTAGCTCACGAAAGCTTATGCTCAAATAAATTTGTTAGTCTCTAAGGTGCCACAAGTCCTCCTTTTCTTTTTTGTGAATACAGACTAACATGGCTGCTACTCTGAAACCTTAGGGGGGAGATGCTCTGCTGTGTGCTATATGTGCTGCCACAGCAGTGTTTGGTTGTTCTCCCCCCACCCAATTGCAGATCCCTGATCCTGTGATTGGGGCTAGTTCTCAGGTGGTCTGAGCTTGAGGGTTGTTCTCAATTACCCCAGCCGGCTGTGATCCCAAAAAGCCAGTAGAGCTGCAGGAATCGCTGGAGCACAATAGTGCTTGTTCCACGCCTGTTGTGCTAGGGACTGCCCGAGATGGAGGCACAGGAGCAGCCTGGGCCAGCTGTCTGCTAGCTGAGGATTCCCCTTGTGCTTTCTGCTACACTTCTTGTGCCATCAGACCAGGCACTGTTTATATGTCTCTTAAATTTTGTGGTAAACTGTATATGAACTGTTTAATGGACAAATTACCTTGTATTAATCTGCATAGTTAATTGCCAGTGCTGTTTGGGAAACAAGGAGTATTGTTCACCTAGGACTGAATGGTCAAGAGACTTCTGGAAATGTATAAAAGCCCTGGGACCTGGTCCTTTTTTATCTCAGATCTGCTTCCGGTTTCATGCAGGAGAAACCTAAGCCATAAGGATTTGGATCCCAGTCATTGACTGGAATCACACTGAACATGGACATTGGACTATAACCTGTGGACTATTTCTAAAAGAACTCTTTGCAACGACAAGGTCACCATCTCTATTATGTATCTGAATCTCAAGAATTGAACTCATGTCTGTATGTATATTGATATTTTAACCAACACTCTCTCTCTTTTCTTTTTAAATTTTTTTTTTAGTCTAGTTAATAAGAATTGGCTATAAGCGTGTATTTTGGGTAAGATCTAAGTTATTATTTGACCTGGGTGTGTGGCTGGTCTTTTGGCATCAGGAGAACCTTTTCTTTTATATGATGGAACAAGATTTTCAGAAATCTTCAACATATTTTGATGTGGGTACCTGGATGGAGGCCTGAGGCTGGATACTTTAAGGGAACTGCATTTTTTGGATTTCTGAGTAACCGGTAAGGTAGTACAGAAGCTGTTTTGGGCTAATTTGGTAAATCAGAATATTGGAATATCTGCCATCTTTTGGGGTTTGTCCGCCCCATTCTGTTTGCTGTTCATCCCAATTGAATGGCCTCAGCTGGCTCCCACTGTCACAGGGCCAGTCAGCTGTTTGGTGAGAATCTACTGGGCCAGACTCTCTGCTGTGATCAGTTTCCAGTTACAGATCCTCAGTTCTCTGTCCCAGCCCCAGCACAGGTTACAGCAGCTGGAGGCTGTTCTAACTTGCACCAGCTACCAAGGTCCCCAAGGAACAGTCCCCCGGCTGGGGATGCATTCTAGCTACTCCTCTTCCCCACCTCTCTGTCCAGGACACTCTCTCTGCACCGCTTTGTTGGCTCTACACCCACTGGGGACACCCCCACACTGGGGATTTCCTTAGATGGAGAGTTACAGGCTGCCTCTGCTCCCCTTGTGCTGGCTGACTGGTAAAAAGGCAGTGGAGCAGGTCAGAGAATCTGCTGTAGGCATCTCTGCTCTGAGTCCCCCTCATTTCCAGCTGCGGTTCAGAATTTGTCATTCCTGCCATCAGCCTGTTTCTCCTTCTGCTGCAGCCCTGGGGGAGACTCCCAGGTTTTAGAGTAACTTTAGGTTTCTTACCTTTCTCTCTTTCTTCTCTGAGTTTTGCAGCAGCGTCTCTGAGGCTGATCTGAGTGAAAACATCTACGGTTACATCCACTGCAGCCTCTGCACCATAGAATTCCATCAGGCGGTTCTTAGTATCTATCCTGTCGGCATTCTCCAGCCAACCCCAGGGGATGTTACCTTTCCCCTTAAAGTCAGAGTGTGATAGTTTGTCTTTAAATCTTTTGAAGTCTTCCTGAGGAAGGTCCTCAAGGGCATGTACAAGGAGGTCACTGATGCTGCTTTGGTTTTCCATCACCAGTATCAGGGGGAAAAAAACCTAAAATACAATGTAAAGTCCCATTATTAATAGTAAATATGGAATAACAATTCTTATTCCTATGTAGAGGGAAGAAATGTAGCCTAGTGGTGAGAGCAGGTCACTGAGGCTTATAACTCCTCAGTGCTTTTCTTCATAAGTGACTCACTGGATAGCTCATTTTGTCTTCCTGTGCTTCAGTTTCCCTATCTGTAAAATGGGACCTATTGTACTCATCTAAGTCACTGCGCTGTCATGCAGCTTAGTTACTGTTTGTAAAGCCAGCTAAAGTTTTAGGATGAAAGATGCTAGAATAGTATTTATCATCTGAACGGATTTCCAAACCCTGGGGTGGGGATACCTAATTCAGAAAATATCCTAGCACAATCTTGAATCTGTGCATAAGAGTCCTGGAGTATCAGGACCTGTATACTGAGAACCAGTCCTAGCTTGGAAAGCCTCAGGGGTATTTTGAACGTCAGTGCAGCAAGAGAAGGGTAATTTCTGAAATTAGCCCAACCCAAGGCAAAATGCATGGAGTGATGAACTTACCATTAGCCAGAAAGCTACAAACTAGATCTAGTGGCCTCGTTTGATTTGTTTCTCTCAGTTTTCTCGGTGCTCAAACACAGATGCGCACACAAAAAATCTAGGAGGAAGAACAGAAAAGCTTTGAACAAATGACTATTTCCTCATCAAAGAAACTAAAACATCTCCAATTAAAGCTGATCTTCAATGCTTTCTTGATTTTTATAACAGCCCTCATACAACAGCATATTGCCCAGTCGCTGCACAAGGACATCAGTCAGCAACTTCCCTCCGCTCATCATGGGATATTAGGAAGGATCTCAAATGGCAAATTAGAGGATTTAAACTAAGATGTGCATCACTTATTTTATTTTTTCTTTGCTGAAAAATTAATGGCATGTGTAGCCCTGTAGAGCATAGAGAGGAATACACAGCCACAGCCCCATGCACCTACTGTGTCAGGGTTCCCTCCCCACTCTGAACTCTGCGGTACTGATGTGGGGACCCGCATGAAAGCCCCCCTAAGCTTATTTCTACCAGCTTAGGTTAAAAACTTCCCCAAGGCACAAATCCTTTGTCCTTGGACGGTATGCTGCCACCACCAAGTGATTTAGACAAAGAATCAGGGAAAGGACCACTTGGAGTTCCTATTCCACCAAAATATCCCCCCAAGCCCTTACACCCCCTTTTCTGGGGAGGCTTGAGAATAGTATCCTAACCAATTGGTTGCAAAGTGAGCACAGATCAATCCCCCTGGGTCTTAGGGCACTGAAAATCAATTAGGTTCTTAAAAGAAGAATTTTATTTAAAAAAAAAAGTAAAAGAATCACCTCTGTAAAATCAAGATGGAAGATAACTTTATAGGGTAACAAAAGATTCAAAAACATAGCAGAACTTCCTTTAGGCTTAGTTTCAAAGTTACAAAATACAGGAATTAACCTCCCTCTAGCAAAGGGAAAATTCACAAGCTAAAACAAAAGATAATCTAATGCGCTTTGCCTTATTTACGTACTCTTTTTGCAATATTGAGGCTCATTTTAGGATGGTTTATTGGAGAAGGAGTTTTCTGCCCTGATGCTTCTCTGCTTCCCAAGAGAACACACAAACAAAGCCTCCCCTCCCCACCCAGATTTGATTTATTTCCCCATTGGCCCTTTTGGTCAGGTGCCAACTAGGTTATCTGAGCTTCTTAACCCCTTACAGGTAAGAAGAAATTCTAGACTACCCATAGCTGTATGGTTATGACATACTGGTATCATAAAGTTGCAGGAACAGCTATAAAGATGTAATTATAAAAACAAAAAAATATTTTCATGTAACCAGTTAAATGGATTCTATTCAGAAGGTTTCATGATCTCAGGCCTGTAGGCAGCAAAGAAGAAGGATCTGTGGGGAGGCTACAAACATGTGACTGGAGGTGAGGTTTTGGAGAGATTCTGACCCCTGTGGCAATCTCGACATGCTTCTCAGACTCTCACCCCCACAAAGAAAGAAAGAAAGTGCTTACAGTTTACAGGGAAAGTGGACCAGTCAGTGGAGGTGGAGCAATAGACAAGGGATAGGGGGCACGGGGGGAAATGGGGAAGGGAAATGCCTAGGACTTAAAACAGGGGAAAGGGACTGGCTGAGTGTCCTGAGAGCAGAGCTGGCAGAGAGCAGAGCTAAGGAAACCCCGGGGATGGTGAAAATCATCTCATTGCTGTGTAAATCTTTACACTCTTGGGGGAGAAAGTGTTAACTGATGCCCCGGCTTTCTTAGTTGACACTCAAAGCTTTTAGAGGAAGGTGGAGGCTGTGTCCTTTGCACTTTACCCGGCAGTGATAACACAAAGCAGCCACATGGGCACCATTGGGTTCCAAATAATGGTGCTGACTCAGCAGCTAACTTGAAAAAAAATGTTATTTTTGGAGAAGTGTGTGAATGAGAGCAGTTTAGTCGCTGGCAGGTATCCCTGTCAATAATCAGGGAAGCCCCGTCATTACTGCTTCTGAGGCACCCCGGGAACGTGCTCACAGTCGCCATTATGAGCACTGGTGCAGCAGAGTTCCTCAGTTCAGTTGGCATAAACCCTTGTGTACCAGAAGGGCTGCTGCAGCTTTTGTTGGAACATAAATTTTCAGTTATCAAAAATGGGAAATCACTTTAAAATTCCTTTTTTAAAAAATTTGAAAGTGGCCCATGTCTGAGAGGTTCCTGTCAATGTGTGTGAAAAAGTTGGGAGTTTGTGGCACCTGTAATTCTTTAGCCAGAGAGGTAAAACAAAAGCGAGGCCATTGGGTCAAAACTTCCAGAAGGAGCTTTTTACAATGTTTCCCCTGAACACACACATTGCTGAATAGTTTAGGGGTGAAAATTATAGAAAATTCCAATTGCTTAGGGAGAGACACTGAGTTTTGAAGAGGGAATTCAGACAACAAAGTGCACAGCAAAGGGACTGAAATGCTGGTTTAAGTGTTTTTTTGAATCCCAACTTCCTCCACACATTTCCATGAGGACTGCAATGTTCTCTTTCCCATATGTGGATCTGCAAAGATGTTTGCAAACTAGAACAATACTCACAACACTTTTCTTCCTTAAGGTTTAAATACAAGACATGCACCTGGAGATTAAATAAAGACACAATTATGAGATTACAGCCACTCGATTTCTAGGAGAAAACAAACAGCTCAGACCTCCTCTTCTCTCCTAATAAGAGATTTAGAATCTCTTCATACAGCTGTATCTAATATGATTTAGTTCAATTGAAATATAACTCAGTCTGTGCTTACCATGCATCGCTGAAGAGAACTGGTTTGGGGTGAAATAGATTTCTAAAATTCACCCCCAGAAGGAAGTTTGTGGCTCACAACTGTCGCAACAGAAAATATGTTCACATTTACAAGCAGCCCCTGTTTCCTGTCTACTCACTCAGCTTGAAATAATTTCACCTTGATTTTATCGATAAGCTATGGAAGTTCTGTTCCTCTTCTGTGTTTTCTTCATGGTGCTCCTTCTGCAGTGCAATAGGATGAATTTCCAAAGGCTGGTTGGTATTCATACAAGTACTCTAATCACACCCCAAAAGCTTACAAAATAAGCAGTTTGCTACATCCAAACAACAACAAAATATTTATATGCAATTGATCAAGAACGGGATGCATAACCCATATTGGGAGTCTCCAACTTGGTGAGGCAGATATTAGCAATGAACCCTTTCAGAGATTACTTTTTTATACCCTTTAACCAGTGATGTCATTGCTAATTATCAGACCTTAGCTAAGGCCAGATGAAGAAGTCTTTTATGCAGACAATTATTTATTACACCTGGTTCCCAGTTAACCGTGTTTTATTTCTGTTACTTCACCAAACCAAAAATAAGATAAACTTGTACTTATCTTTGGAAATACCAGTGTTAACACAACAACTCTTCTTTCTCATGATCCCATTCTTTTTGGTCACATCCTTTGGACCTATTTCTCATGTTAATATCTCATCTCAATTTAAAACCATAGTTCACCCAAAACGAATGTGGGCCTATATTCTCACAGCTACTTACAATGCAAAAAATTAAAGCACATTTGTAAGTCTTCACAGTACTGAGCCGAAGAGAGCTGTTTTCAGCTTCCACCAGATAATTGTATTTAAAATTATTTTTCATTCTAATGGAAATGTCACTCCACAGCTCTAGGTGTTTTTCAAAATGTCAAATGTGCCATATAAAAAAGTCATGATATATGCACCTTGTATAATATAATAAATATTGTATTGTGTGGTAACAGAATATATTCATTATGACTTGGATAATGGAGTGGAGAGTATGCTTACAAAATGCACAGATGACACCAAGCTCGGTGGGGCTGCCAGCAGATTGGAGGACAGGATTAGAATTAAAAACCATCTTCACAAATTGGAGAATTCGTCTAAATTCAATAAAGGTAAGAACAAAGTACTTCACTTAGGAAGGAAAAAAAATCAAAATGCACAACTACAAAATGGGGACTAACTGGCTAGGTGGCAGTACTGCAGAAAAGGATCTGGTGGTTCTAGTGAATCACAAATTGAATATGAGTCAACAATGTAATGCAGTTGTGAAAAAGGTTAATATCGTTCTGGGATGTATTAACAGGAATGTCATATGTAAGATACAGGAGGAAATTGTTCCACTCAGCACTGGTGAAGCCTCAGTTGGAATATTGTGTTCAATTCTGGGCACCGTGCTTTAGGAAAGATGTGAACAAATTGGAGAGAGTCCAGAGGAGAGCAACGAAAATGACTTGAGCTATGAGGAAATTTTTTAAAAATGGCATCTTTAATCTTAAGAAAAGACGACTAAAGGGGGACCTGATAACAGTCTTCAAATATGTTAAGGGCTGTTTTAAAGAGGACTGGGCTTAATCTGCAGCAACAGAGATTTAGATTAGATATTAAGAAAAACTTTTTAACTAGAATGGTAGTTAAACACTGGAATAGGCTTCCAAGGGAGATTGCCGAATCCCCATCATTGGAGGTTTTTAAGAACACGTTGGCCAACACATGTTGATGGTACAGGTTTACTTGGTCCTGCCTTTGTATAGGGGGATGGACTTGATGACCTCTTGAGATCCCTTCTAACCATACATTTCTATGATTCTATGATTGAGAGAATACTAAAACATGACTTACTCCTTGTGATGTGTGACTTTAATGCTAAATTAGGATGTGATAACCAAGGAAGGGAAAGAGCAGTGGGGAAGTATAGGTTGAGAATCATCAACCAAAATGGCAAAAGAGTCATTAAATTGTGCTTGGTGTCTGAGCTAGTTATTGCAAGTAGCCTGGTCTTCCATAAAGATGTACACAAAGAAACATGGAATTCGCCATATGGCAAAACAAAAACAAAAAAACAGAGTGGTCACATCTGCATCAGCTTGAGATACAGGTTATCTGTCCAAGACGCAAGGGCATATCAAGCAGTGTATGGCAGAGGTAACTAGAATTTTTGCATTGCTAAACTGAAATTAAAACTGAGAAAGATCAGCTTTAAACAGAAAGTGGCAAAGAAATTCAACAGTACAGAACTGAAGACAAGAGAGTACTGTGAGAAATTCCAGCTTGAACTAACCACAGATTTGTGACATTTCCAGAGGCACAGGAAGATAAGACGCTGATTAGATCTGAAGAGAAACAGGCAGTTTTCAAAGACAATATGATTCAAGCTGCTGCAGTCTCAGTTGCCTATCAACATACAGCAAGAATTGGATAAAGCCAAGAAACGTGGTGTCTCTTTGAGGAAAGAAAAGCACTGAAAGGAAATCTCCTGAATGCTAAGACCCAGGAAATCGTGGCAAAAAGAAAAATAGAACAAGAATGCAGACAAAGCAGTGAAAAGCAATGCAAGGAAAGATTAATGGAGATGTGCTGCAGACCAGGCAGCTGAAGCTGAAGCTATGCCAGGAAACCACAGTGTAATTTAGCAAGTCACTAAAACATGGTGTGGAAACTTCAAAACAGGAAATGGGTCAATAAAAAGCAAAGATGGAGAAATGTTTACAGCTCAGGTAGAACAAAAAACAGCTTAGCAGAGCATTTTGAAGAAGTCCTCAACAGATACAGCCCTACTTTAACCCCAGAGTTCAATAAAATTTGAAAATCTGATCAACTTGATATTAATATGGGTCCAATAGAAATGTCAGAAGCACAAGCTTCAACCAAGAAGTTGAAAAACAACAAAGTGGTGGGAGATGATCAAACCACAGCAGAAATGCTAAAAGTGCCACCCTTCTAATGAAATTAGCATAGTTATTCAATGAAGCCTTGGGAAAAGAGACCTCTCCTGACCAGTGAAAATATTGTCAGAATACCTAAAAAGGGTGAACTGACTACAACAACTGGAGAGGAGTTACACTACTCTCTGTTTGTCAAGTTTCAGAGTAGCAGCCGTGTTAGTCTGTATTCGCAAAAAGAAAAGGAGTACTTGTGGCACCTTAGAGACTAACAAATTTATTAGAGCATAAGCTTTCGTGAGCTACAGCTCACTTCATCGGATGCATTCGATGCATCCGATGAAGTGAGCTGTAGCTCACGAAAGCTTATGCTCTAATAAATTTGTTAGTCTCTAAGGTGCCACAAGTACTCCTTTTCTGTTTGTCAAGGTTCCTTCCCCATTCTGAACTCTAGGATACAGATGTGGGGACCTGCATGAAAACCTCCTAAGCTTACTTTTACCAGCTTAGGCTAAAACTTCCCCAAGGTACAAACTATTTTACTTTTTGCCCTTGGACTTATCACTGCCACCACCAAACGTCTAAAAGGGATATGATTTGGAAAGAGCCCGTTTGGAAAAGTCTTTCCCCCCAAAATCCTCCCAAATCTTACACCCCCCTTCCTGGGGAAGGTTTGATAAAAATCCTCACCAATCTGCGTAGGTGAACACAGACCCAAACCCTTGGATCTTAAGAACAATGAAAAAGCATTCAGTTTCTTAAAAGAAGAATTTTAATAGAAGAAAAAGTAAAACGAATCACCTCTGTAAAATCAGGATGGCAAATACCTTACAGGGTAATTAGATTCAAAACATAGAGAATCCCTCTAGGCAAAACCTTAAGTTACAAAAAGACACAAAAACAGGAATCTACATTCCATTCAGCACAGCTTATTTTCTCAGCCATTTAAAGAAATCAGAATCTAACACATATCTAGCTAGATTACTTACTAAGTTCTAAGACTCCATTCCTGTTCTGTCCCCGGCAAAAGCATCACACAGACAGAGAGAGAGGCTTTGTTTCTCCCTCCCCCCAGCTTTTGAAAGTATCTTGACTCCTCTTTGGTCATTTTGGTCAGATGCCAGCAAGGTTATCCTAGCTTCTTAACCCTTTACGGGTGAAAGGGTTTTTCCTCTGTCCAGGAGGGATTTTAAAGGTGTTTACGCTTCCCTGTATATTTATGACACTGTTGTAGAGAAAGTTTTCTGTAGTGTGATATAGGGACAGGATGAAAGAGGCAGTTGATGCCAAATTTAAGAAAGAACAGGCTGGATTCAGGACCAAGAGATTTTTTATAGTTAAGATACTTATACTAAGGACCATCAGAGAAGCATTTATAGAATGGCAGGCTCCCCATATTATCAAGTTAATTGATTTTCAGAAAGTATTTGACAACTTGTATAGACATCCATTGCAGAATATTCTTCAGTCCTATGGAATCCTGGCTGAAGTCTGACTATGAGCCGCAAATGTGATATGGCCGGGAAAAAAGCTAATGCGGTCTTGGGATGCATCAGGAGAGGTATTTCCAGTAGAGATAAGGAGGTTTTAGTACCATTATACAAGGCACTGGTGAGACCTCACCTGGAATACTGTGTTTGGTTCTGGTCTCCCATGTTTAAGAAGGATGAATTCAAACTGGAACAGGTACAGAGAAGGGCTACTAGGATGATCCGAGGAATGGAAAACTTGTCTTATGAAAGTAGACTCAAGGAACTTGGCTTGTTTAGCCTAACTAAACAAAGGTTGAGGGGAGATATGATTGCTCTCTATAAATATATCAGAGGGATAAATACTGGAGAGGGAGAGGAATTATTTAAGCTCAGTACCAATGTGGACACAAGAACAAATGGATATAAACTGGTCATTGGGAAGTTTAGACTTGAAATTAGATGAAGGTTTCTAACCATCAGAAGAGTGAAGTTTTGGAATAGCCTTCCAAGGGAAGCAGTGGGGGCAAAAGATCTATCTGGCTTTAAGATGAAACTTGATAAGTTTATGGAGGAGATGGTATGATGGGGAAGGGAGTCCAGGAGAGCTGGCTGTATTTCAAGGAATCCCTGTTGAGGTTACAGGGACAAACCATCCCGATGAGTCGAAAGAATAGTAAATATGGCAGGCGACCAGCTTGGCTTAATGGTGAAATCCTAGCGGATCTTAAACATAAAAAAGAAGCTTACAAGAAGTGGAAGCTTGGACATATGACCAGGGAAGAGTATAAAAATATTGCTCGGGCATGTAGGAAAGATATCAGGAGGGCCAAATCGCACCTGGAGCTGCAGCTAGCAAGAGATGTCAAGAGTAACAAGAAGGGTTTCTTCAGGTATGTTGGCAACAAGAAGAAAGCCAAGGAAAGTGTGGGCCCCTTACTGAATGAGGGAGGCAAGCTAGTGACAGAGGATGTGGAAAAAGCTAATGTACTCAATGCTTTTTTTGCCTCTGTTTTCACTAACAAGGTCAGCTCCCAGACTGCTGTGCTGGGCAACACAAAATGGGGAAGAGATGGCCAGCCCTCTGTAGAGATAGAGGTGGTTAGGGACTATTTAGAAAAGCTGGACGTGCACAAGTCCATGGGGCCGGACGAATTGCATCCGAGAGTGCTGAAGGAATTGGCGGCTGTGATTGCAGAGCCCTTGGCCATTATCTTTGAAAACTCGTGGCGAACGGGGGAAGTCCCGGATGACTGGAAAAAGGCTAATGTAGTGCCCATCTTTAAAAAAGGGAAGAAGGAGGATCCTGGGAACTACAGGCCGGTCAGCCTCACCTCAGTCCCTGGAAAAATCATGGAGCAGGTCCTCAAAGAATCAATCCTGAAGCACTTAGAGGAGAGGAAAGTGATCAGGAACAGTCAGCATGGATTCACCAAGGGAAGGTCATGCCTGACTAATCTAATCGCCTTTTATGATGAGATTACTGGTTCTGTGGATGAAGGGAAAGCAGTGGATGTATTGTTTCTTGACTTTAGCAAAGCTTTTGACACGGTCTCCCACAGCATTCTTGTCAGCAAGTTAAGGAAGTATGGGCTGGATGAATGCACTATAAGGTGGGTAGAAAGCTGGCTAGATTGTCGGGCTCAACGGGTAGTGATCAATGGCTCCATGTCTAGTTGGCAGCCGGTGTCAAGTGGAGTGCCCCAGGGGTCGGTCCTGGGGCCCGTTTTGTTCAATATCTTCATAAATGATCTGGAGGATGGTGTGGATTGCACTCTCAGCAAATTTGCGGATGATACTAAACTGGGAGGAGTGGTAGATACGCTGGAGGGGAGGGATAGGATACAGAAGGACCTAGACAAATTGGAGGATTGGGCCAAAAGAAATCTAATGAGGTTCAATAAGGATAAATGCAGGGTCCTGCACTTAGGATGGAAGAATCCAATGCACCGCTACAGACTAGGGACCGAATGGCTCGGCAGCAGTTCTGCGGAAAAGGACCTAGGGGTGACAGTGGACGAGAAGCTGGATATGAGTCAGCAGTGTGCCCTTGTTGCCAAGAAGGCCAATGGCATTTTGGGTTGTATAAGTAGGGGCATAGCGAGCAGATCGAGGGACGTGATCGTTCCCCTCTATTCGACACTGGTGAGGCCTCATCTGGAGTACTGTGTCCAGTTTTGGGCCCCACACTACAGGAAGGATGTGGATAAATTGGAAAGAGTACAACGAAGGGCAACGAAAATGATTAGGGGTCTAGAGCACATGACTTATGAGGAGAGGCTGAGGGAGCTGGGATTGTTTAGTCTGCAGAAGAGAAGAATGAGGGGGGATTTGATAGCTGCTTTCAACTACCTGAAAGGGGGTTTCAAAGAGGATGGCTCTAGACTGTTCTCAATGGTAGCAGATGACAGAACGAGGAGTAATGGTCTCAAGTTGCAATGGGGGAGGTTTAGATTGGATATTAGGAAAAACTTTTTCACTAAGAGGGTGGTGAAACACTGGAATGCGTTACCTAGGGAGGTGGTAGAATCTCCTTCCTTAGAGGTTTTTAAGGTCAGGCTTGACAAAGCCCTAGCTGGGATGATTTAACTGGGACTTGGTCCTGCTTTGAGCAGGGGGTTGGACTAGATGACCGTCTGGGGTCCCTTCCAACCCTGATATTCTATGATTCTATGATTCTATGGGATAACATGATTTCGATAATTAATTGATCTTTAAATATTCACGGTAAATAGGCCTAATGGCCTGTGATGGGATGTTAGATGGGATCTGAGTTACCCAGGAAAGAATTTTCTGTAGTATCTGGCTGGTGAATCTTGCCCCTATGCTCAGGGTTTAGCTGATCACTATATTTGGGGACGGGAAGGAATTTTCCTCCAGGGCAGATTGGAAGAGACCCTGGAGGTTTTTCGCCTTCCTCTGTAGCATGGGACACGGGTCACTTGAGGGAGGATTCTCTGCTCCTTGAAGTCTTTAAACGACGATTTGAGGACTTCAATAGCTCAGACATAGGTGAGAGGTTTTTCGCAGGAGTGGGTGGGTGAGGTTCTGTGGCCTGCGTTGTGCAGGAGGTTGGACTAGATGATCAGAATGGTCCCTTCTGACCTTAGTATCTATGTACAAAGATGCAAAGTTTGTGATAAGGGCAAAAAACAGAGTGGTTCAGTGTAAGTCTGTTCCAGGAAAAACAACGAGGAGTTGGTACTTTAAAGACGAACAAATTTATTTGGGCATAAGCTTTCATGGGCTGGAACCCACTTCATCAGATGCATGAAGTGATGGTGATGTGAGTGGTCATGCCCAGTGGCCAGAGCAGGAGTCAGGCCTACTCATTAGAGCAGGAGTCAGTAGTCAGGAATAAGAACCAGAGCCAGAGATGACATGCCAATGCCTGAAATCAGGGATAAAACTAGTTTACCTGGAGTGAGGCAAGACAGGAGCAAGGCCGGGGCCAAGGCAGGGAACAAGCAGGTTCAGATGAATGCTCTGAGCAGCTGCTGAACAGCTGCTGCTACTGAGCTTAAGAGCCAATTCTGATGACTCTACCAACCAATCAGGCAGTGTAGCCAATAAGGCAGCCCACTATAGGGCAACTGTGCTCATTAGGTGGCTTGGAGATTGGCTCCACAGTAAGGCCTGATTCCTGACAATGAGCAGAGTCCCAAACGATAATCCACCTCATCCTCAAAAGGCACCCTTTATCAGAAGGAGAGATTACTTACAGTGTAGATACAAATAACTTGAATTCTTTGAGATGTGTATCTCTGCGGATGCTCCACTTCAGATGTGCATGTGCCCCATGTGCCTTCCATCAAAGAGTTCTTTCCAGCAATGTCCATGTGGTCTGCATATGTGCTCTGGCTATCCTCATGCCTCGTTCTTCAGTTCTTTCTGTACCATGGAATCCCCACCTGGGTAGGGGACTCCAAAGCAGAGAGGGGAAGGAGGATGGATAATGAAGCACCCATAGGAACATGCATCTCGAGGAACTCCAGTTACTATTTAAGGTAAGTAACTGTGACACCCTGTACTCCATGTTCACCATTTTATAAGGTTATAATACATTTTGTACAAAGTAGGCCTTGTGAGGTATCATTTGAAAACTCAATCTGCTGAACATCATTGTCCTGATAAAATATGTGAATCAACATTGTATGTAAAGTTGTAAGATTCTACTGTATGACGTTGCTGTAACATGTGCCAAGCTTTGAAAAGCAGGCACAAACCACTTCCTCAGGAAAAAAGAAACACCGACATCCAAGCCAGGTGTCAACAAAATCAAGTGGACTGTCCCCTAGTTAAGCGGCAAGATTTTGGCAGGAAGAAGGATGTAAGCAAGTGTGCCCACAAGGGCGGGGGGGAGATACCAGTGAAAGGAGGACACTCAGGCCTAAGAATAGTAAACTACGCTTTATTGAAGGAAGGAAGGAAGGAAGGAAGGAAGGAACTTATGCTCCAATCTGCGCGGGGAGCCCCTAGGATGCGCAGAGGGGCTGCAGGGGACTCTGGCCCTCCGGGACAGCTGACCAGGTAGGACTCCACCGGGGGGAGTCCTCTGCAGTGCTATATTCTCCGCGCTTATCTTGGGGTTACTTGGGGTCAATATCTGGTTACATTCTTATATGAATGATTTATGCTTATTACATAAACTAACTTGTTTACAGGCAAAAAATATGCTGAACTATGCTAAGCTATCCTTTGATAGGGTCTGTCGGACAAAGTTCATTGAAACTGCCTGCATCCTCTGCTTACATCCAGTCACGTACTCAGTCCACCACTTAGCTCCTCACCAATCTTCCGCAACCTTGCCCCTACACTCCACCCCTTGGCAGACTGAGGTGTATTAATTACTGCCACCAGCACACGGCGAGCGTGCACACTGGTTTGGGGGTTGCTAGTCAGGCCAGGAGGGCGGAAGAGAAATTCATGCAGCATTGAAGAATGACAAACACACATACAAAGCCCAGTAGTCCAATCAATAGCAGGAGCCCGATGCTTCTCCCCCAGGCGCCAAGATCCCGAAGCCAGGAGGTTAGCCACTGCTAAGGGTCATCCCATACAGAAGTCTCAGAGCCCACATCATGTAACACCTTCAAGTAGTCCATCATATTATAAACATCGATCTCGATGCCCTTATCCTGATTTGAGTAAAAACAACTTTCATTAATCAAGGCAAAATTGCCACCTTGAGCAGCTAATAAATAGTCCAACACCATATGATTTTGTAATACAACTTTTGACAAAGAAGCTACTTCTAATTGCAGGGCTTGAATTGCATCTATGGTATTATTCTCTATAACCTCTACCGTGGCTGAAATATTTACAATAGCCCGCTCCAGTTTGGCCACCCCAAGCCAGGGGAGGAAAGCACGGAGAAACTGATGGAAGCCCGTGGGTCTCTGCACAATGGGGTTTGGGCTCTGTCATGGACGCGCCACCAATATGTAATTATGCACTGCATGAGCGTGCATGGTTCGCATTCCATATGTATAGGGGAGGAGCTGTCCCAATGTGCACCGTCCACACCATTGGTTGGGTAGGGTTTTATACGCCCAACGGCCACATAGCCAGTACAGCCCCAGCAATCCTGCCGTGGGGAGCCATGTGCTAGCTGAGGCGTTGCGACACCAACTATTAGAGCTTTGGTTACATTGATACCAGTAATGTGCACGCGGGGTTTGCCCACACCTAATTGTGCTGAGGGGCGTTCTCCATACAGGGGCACTGGCACTGTAGGAATATAGAAAACCCCAGGTATGTAGTCCCCACTCGCCCCAATGCCACTACTGATGGCAAAGGGTGGTGCCATTGGTATAAGTCAAATTGATTTCAGCAGAACCGGATCAATTGTCACTCGAGTCCCATGTCTCTCCAGCCATCCATTCACTGCAGTTCCGGTGGGCCAGCAGTAACGTTAAATTGTCCCGTGTCTGGCGGGTACTCCGCTATCACTATGCACGAGGAAAGGGGAAGTTCTCCGATGGGACGAGTGGCGTCTGTCGCCAAAGGCCGCTGAACACACCAATATGCGTCCCCCAGTATCACTATCGGTGTCCCTTGGCGCCGGTAAAGGGGGGCGTTTCATTATACTTAGTGAGAAAGGTGGTGTCGTTAAGAGCCCAGGATTCATTCTAGGGCACTGCAGCCCATGGAAAGCTGGCACTTGCCAATTGGGGGGCGTGTGCACAGTACCAACAGTTCGACTTGTTACCTGCTAGCACCACTGATTGCATCCACTGGATGGCTGAGTTTTGGTGCCATGTGGCTTGGGCACCTATTGCAGCTAAAGTTAGTTCAAGGATCATGCCATAGAGAACATGCCGTAGGGCCATCGTAGGTGTCGGCCTTCAGGTGGCGCAACCAGGACACTCCACGGACCTGCCTGAACTGCAATGCGGTGATTATGGTTGCCTGGAAGAAAGATTCTTAGAGGGCACATAAATTGGGGCATCTTCCCCTTTTAGCAGTACGAGGTGAGTGTCCCAGGGACCATCAGCTAGGATTTCCCCTTCGAGTGGGTTATGTTTGGTGGGGTCGTGGACCCAAACTGCGCATCCAGTCGAGTCGAACCCTCCTGCTCAAGTGGTGGGTGCAAGCACATCCACCTCCTGCACATCAGGCAACCCAATGCACTCGCAAATCAACTGAGCAATGTGTTCGCCTTGGGGGAGGGTTACTGCCTGCAGGCCATTGTGATCCAAAAGCACCTTAACCTCCCCAATATAGTCAGCGTCAATTACTCCTGCCGCAACATCTATGCCCTTAAGGGCCAGACTGCTGCGTGTGGCAATGCGCCCATAATAGTTTTGTGGGAGTCCTATGGCTAAGCCAGTACTTACAGGCTTCTGGCTATTGGGCTGTAGAGTGAGGTCCTCTTGAGGGACCAGCAGATCAAGACCAGCACTTCCTGGAGTGGCCCAAATGGGGAGGTGGGCTTGCGGGTGCAGGCCCTGCACTCGCAACACACAGAGCCGCTCGATGATCTCCCCCTTGAATCTAGCGTATTGGGTGGAGCCATACAGAGGGCGGTCATTGAGCACAGCCGTGGCTTGGCGAAGATTACGGCTCCACCCAGCCAGGGACTCAGTGGGAGATAGTTTGCGTAACTGTTCTTTAAGCAAGCCGTTCATGCGTTCAGTGAGCCCAGCGCCCTGCGGGTGGTATGCGATGTGGAACACCCACGCAATCCCCCATCCCCTAGCCCATTCTCTTACTTCCATTCCTGTAAAATGGGTTCCTTGGTCACTTTGCACCTCAAGGGGGGATCCGTAGTAGCAGATGAGTTCTTCCAACCCTTTTATAGTCTGCTCCTGTGTGGTGCTTGCGCATGGGTATACAAAGAGCAGACCTGAATACGTGTCTACTGCAGTTAGCGCGTATTTATGTCGCTGACTTTCAGGCAGCGGACCGATGTAGTCCACCTGTTATACTTCCCCAGGTTTCCGGCCTCGCTTCAGGTACCCCTTCTCTGCTCTTAAGCACTGGGGGGAGAGCCTGGTACACTGTGGACAGTGCTGACAGGCATCCCGCTTCGCACCGATCGTGGTCTGCAAGCCACAATCAGTGGCCCATTGCATTGCTTTTTCCCCTCCCAGATGACCACTCTTTTGATGTATCCACTCAGCCAGGCTGAGGGCAGCTACTACAAATACTATGACTATGTTGTATACCTCTCTGTTGAACCAGGCCTCCTCTGATTCCCCCGTCAGGTGGGCGTCTACATGATGAACAGCAACGGGCCTCTGGCTACAGGCATCCCAAATGGCAGGCCACATGTCATAACTCCAAAGGCCATCCATTGTGTCATGCCTTCGTAGACTGCCCAGCTATCCGTATACAGATAAAGGGGCCCTGGGTTCTCTGTGATGGTCATGAACGCTGCCCGTAGCTCAGCCCACTGGCTAGACAGGCCAGGGCCGGTTTCGAACAGTATTTCCTCAAGGCAGGGATTATATGCGGCTGCTCGTCACCATCGTTCTGCCCCCCTGTACGAGGTCGATCCATCAGTGAACCACGCAGCCTCTCATTGTTGTTCGGTTAAGGAGGCATAGGGAGGGGGAGCATAAGTGTGCTGGCCTCTTGAGGGCAGTTCCTTGAAGGTGACAGTAGCCAGAAGCCGCGCGTGTGCATCGGTAATGCTTGCCTGGGTTATTTGCATATGCAGCTGCAGGTAGTGTTTCCATTTCCATAGGGTCTGGGTATGGGCTACACCAGTCCATGTGAGCGGGCTTTTGTCCCGGATCCAACCCATAATTGGAAGCGGGGTATGCACCTTTACAGGCTTTGCGCCCGTTATGGGCTCAGTTTGCTGCAGGACCATACTACTGCAGCAGCTGCTGTTCAAGGGGTGTATAACGCTCAGCTGAGCCTCGCAGGGATCGTGACCAATATCCTTTGGGCTCCTTTTGAGATGAAGCTTTCTGCCACAGCCCCCACAAGGCCACGTGGTCAACCACCGTTACCTCGAGTTCGAAGGGGGTGCCTCGTTTGCCTGGGCTCAGCACTGCATGCTGGCTGAGCACCTCTTTAGCCTGTTGGAATGCGGCCTGCTGCCTGGCCCCCCAACTAAACCTGGCTTTCTTCTGGACTACTGCTTGTATGGGCTGCAAGATGTACCCTAAATGGGGAATAAATGTGTGCCAATATCCAAGGAGGCCCAGGAAAGTTTGGGCTTGGCTTACGCTAGTGGGATCTGGGAAGTGGGTAATTGTTTTGATGGCCTTTTGTGAGATCTTACGTTGAGACCCCGACCAAAGTATACCCAAGAAGATCACTTTCTGGCTGGGCCCCAGGATTTTACTAGGGTTGACAGCCCATCCCCTGGCCACCAGAGCCTGCAAAACACTGTTCTTGGCCTCAGAGAGTGTCCCTCATGGGCCTGCTCAGCAGGACATCATCAATATAGTGCTCTAGAACCACTCCCTCTGGAAGAGTCATCTGCTCCAGGTCTTGACTGACCAACTGGTGGCAAATGGTAAGGCTATGCTTATAGCCCTGAGGCAGCACATTGAATGTGTACTGCCGATCCTCCCACGTAAAGACAAATTGATCCTGGTTTCTGTGGGGCAATGGCGATGGAGAAAAAGGCATTTGCCAAATCCACCACTACATGCCACTGCCCTACTCATGTCGCACAGCGCTCCATGATGGAGACCATGTCGGGAACTGCTGCTGTCAGGGTTGGGGTGACCCTGTTCAGGTTGCGGTAGTCTACTGTCATAGGCCAGATTCCGTCCTCTTTACGGACTGGCCAAATTGGACTGCTGAATGCGCTTATGGCGGGGCGAATGATGTCCACCTGGAGCAGACCTTTAACGGTAGCGGTTATTTCCTCGTGCCCACCAGGTATCTGATACTGTTTCAAGTTGACTAGGGTGGTGAGGGTTGGAAGCACCACGGGGTCTCACCGCGGATGCCCCTGCAGCATGGTTACAACCGCTCGGACGTACAGTGGGCACCCAAAGGAAAAGGGTCCCCACTGGGTGTCTATGGTCTGCCCTCGGAGGAGGTCTATACCCAATATGTATTCATGAATGGGGGCGATTAAAACGGTGACTTGCATGGGCGGGGGCCTTCCCGATGGCCAGCCATAACTGCACTGGTGCGGCCCGAACATCTGCTCCTCCAGGGCCGCTCACCATTACAGACCGGTCCCTGATGGGGCGGGGTGCCATGCAATATAGTCACCTCCGCTCCTGTGACCACAAGAGCCATTACTCATTGTCACCCCCAGGTAGGCCAGTAGATCTCCACTGGGACATAAGGGCGGTGGTCCCACACTACATAGTGCCTTGCCTCCAGGGCAGGGGAAGAGGGGGACCCACTACCCCTTCAATACTGGGCGGGCACTTCCATTCAATATAGTCTGCCGGCGGGGCAGATGGTTGGAGCTGCTGGGGGGTGCCATCTACCTTGTTTTGGGGCTCCCCTTTCATTGTGGCCCCCACCCTCTCCTTGGTACGCTATTCCGGCTTGAGCTGTAACCAGCATTTTAACAGCTCAGCATTGGTTTTCCCATCCACTTCCCCTAGGGGAATCCCTGCTCTCAGTAGGTCTTTAAACATAGTATTGTGGCTAACCCTCTCCTTTTGCTTCACATTCACCTGCGGTGGCTTTGTGGGTCTCATCATACCATCAATTTCCGTTAATTGCATCATGAGCTGTGCCGCATCTCCCACCAACCCCACGGCCCCCCAATCATCGGCAGGATCATCACCTTGAGGTGTGGGGGAGGGCATTCCACAGAAGCCGGGTGTGGATGGTACAGGTCAGCTCTATGAGGACAGGCCCTTTAAAATGCTTGGCAAATATGCCGGTGAGCCTGCCCAGCTGTCGGAGCTGGCTAACCCCCTCTGGGATGGAGGCCCACTGTTCCAACCCGTCATCCATGTCTGCAGGTGAGCTCCAGATGGTTTTGACAGCCATGGTCAACCATGCCATGAGGGAGGGATATGGATAATTCACCTCCAAGTTGGCCTCTATCTTGAGACTTCTACTAAGGAGGGGGTCTGTGGTGAGCAAGCCCATCCTGCCTAGCTCAGCGGGGATAAGGGTAATCGCATCTGCTCCATCGTCCCACAACCGTAGCAGCCAGGCCAGCAGCGGTTCCTTGGAATGCTGCTTGAAACACTACACGAAATCCTGTATCTCGGAGGATTTATATTCCCGGATAAAATCCCTTCCTACCATTTTATCATTCTCCCCATGTGGTCCCTCATGTTGTGTCTCGACAATGGGCCACAGTTGTAGGTACAGCCCCACCTTCCCACCGTCCCCCTCCCTGGGGGACTCGTCCTCGCTTGTCTCCCAAATGTCCCCATCCCAGGTCTCTGGATCTCAGTCGCTTTTGTGCACCAGTGCACGTACGGCAAGGAAACGTATATCTCACCTTCCTCCCTTTCGCTGTTGGTGGTTCGCAATGCGAGCCACCGTAACCATGCATCGATGCTCTAACCACTCAGCCCATTCAGCCGTACCAGTGATGACTGCTTGGGTTAGTGAATGGGCCTCATTTTCTTGCTGCAAATCAACCTCTAATCTCCCTATCCTCTGGTGCTGAACCAGCAGTGCCTTGTCCACTGTGCGGAGTGTGGTCAGGAAGACCCATCCCAGGTCCCCCACTGCTTTTCGCTCCACGGGTCCTACTTTGTCCAGCCGGAGCTTGGATATCCGTTCCTCCAACCTAACTGGGGTAAACCCCAGCTCCTGCTCTAGCTCCGGCCATGTGGTGGGGGCAACCAACCCTGCCAGCTTGCAAGCCACTGGTGCCCACCGTCCCGTGGAGGGCCATCCGGGAATGCAGCTCTCTTCCTCTCCCTTATCCTTCCTTTCCCAAAAAGGCATCCCTCCACTGGTAATCCTGTTCATGATGCCAATTGTGCCCGCAAGGGTGGGGGGGAGATACTAGCAAAAGGAGGACACTAAGAATAGTAAACTATGCTTTATTGAAGGAAGGAAGGAAGGAAGGAAGGAAGGAAGAACTTATGCTCCAATCTGTGCGGGGAGCCCCTAGCATGCGTGGAGGGGCTGCAGGGGACTCTGGCCATCCGGGACAGCTGACCAGGCAGGACTTTGCCGGGGGAGTCCTCTGCGGCGCTATATTCTCCATGCTTATCTCGGGGTTACATGGGGTCAACAGCTGGTTACATTCTTATATGTATGATTTATGCTTATTACATAAACTAACTTGCTTACAGGCAAAAAATATGCTGAACTATGCTAAGCTATCCTTTGGCAGGGTCTGTCGGACAAAGTTAATTGAAACTGCCTGCATCCTCTGCTTAATTCCAGTCACATACTCAGTCCATCACTTAGCTCCTTGCCAATCTTCCGCAACCTTGCCCCTACAGCAAGAAATTTACATACAGTAACTCCTCACTTAACGTTGTAGTTATGTTCCTGAAAAATGCGACTTTATACGAAACGATGTTAAGTGAATCCAATTTCCCCATAAGACTTAATGTAATGTGGGGGGAGTAGGTTCCAGGGAATTTTTTTTCGCCAGACAAAAGACATTATATATGTGTACAGTATAAGTTTTAAACAATTTTGAATAAACAGTTTAATACTGTACAGCAATGAATGATTGTGAAGCTTGGGTGAGGTGGTGGAGTAAGAGGTTGGGATATTTCCCAGGGAATGCCTTGCTGCTAAATGATGAACTCGCACTTGGCTGAGCCCTCAAGGGTTAACACTCTGTTGTTATTGTAGCCTCATACTCTACAAGGCAGCATGGACTGAGGCAGGAGGGAGGAAACACAATAGATGCAGGGCAATGGCTGCAAACACTTCCGTGCAAAAACTGAAGATGATGAACCCCTGCTATCCAGTTGGAGTGCACCACTCTCTCCTCCTGGTGGCACATGCACAGCTGCTAACTTTCCAAAGTGCTGGGGGGGGGCATGCATGAGTGAGAGAGAAAGAGACATGTGTTGCCTCTTTACATTTGCTGACCTCACTTCAAGTATGCTGCCCTTTTAAGCAGATCAGCAAGTTCAGACAGGAAGCAGCTACTTCCAGCAAGCTCCCTCCGTTCTGTCCCGCAGCCCTGTCCCCATCCTCTGCTTTGTGGAGAGGAGGTATGGAGGGGCGGGCAGAGCAGGGGGAAGGAGACATCCTAATATCAGCACCCCTCTCCCCACTCCCCAACAACAGGAGGCTCCTGGGAGCAGCTCCAAGGCAGAGGTCAGGAGCAGCATGGCAGTAGGGGGAAGGCCACCTGAACTGCTGTAGGCAGCTGCCAAATCACATGCCTTACATGGAATTTAGGGGAGCTGATGTTGGGGGCTGCCAGCTCCCCCTGGTTCTAATCCCCACAAGAAGGGGCTGCTCTTCCAGAGAATCCTGCAAGCAGTGGACAAAGCAGGCAGCCAAATGACGTTATAAGGGAGCATTGTGCAATGTTAAATGAGCCTGTTCTCTAATAGATCAGCAATGTAACAATGAAACAACATTAACCAGGACAACATTAAGTGAGGAGTTATTGGACCTGGTGGAGCTGATAAAATATTATAAAATGATAAAACAAACAGTTGGGGTATCCCATCCCATACACCTCATGTCATCTGGACCCCAGCTGGAAATAATCCTCAAAGTGGGGAGTATAATAAAAGAATGGAGAAAAACAACACAGATCACCTCATGCCTCCATTCCTCTCCTTTCACGGCAGCAACAATGCCTGAAGAAACACTAAGTGAGGGCAGGGTCTGGTTTGGAGGCTTCTAGCCAGTTCCAAAGCGCATGCGGTGAGAGAAACCTTGGCTTTAAATCCATTTAGCTTGCTAAATTAGGTATTAGTTTGCATTTTATCTTTTATTTTCTTTTAAACCAATTCTGACTTTTATGCCTAATTACTTGTAATCACTTAAAATCTATCTTCTGTTGTTAATAAATGTTATGGTTTTATCTAAACTAGTGTTTGGATGAAAGTGTTTAGGAACCTCCACTTGAGATAACAGGGTTTGTGCATATCATATTCCACTGGTGAAATGACAGACTTTCTATGAGCTTGTAACAGGAGGAGAGAGCTGGGTAGTACAAGACACATATTTCTGGGGACAAATCTCGGACTGGAAGTTTATTGGTCTCACCCTGTATGTAATTCAGGAGTGGCTGGCCACAACATTCATATAATTCATCTGGGAGTGATTTTGCATGCTAGATGCTGTGTGTGAACTGGCCAAGAGTGGTTGTTCTCACAGCAAAGCAGTATAAAAGGCACTCCAGATTGGAGAATTGAGGGGAGACAGCTGCTCACAGTCCGGATTGTACCCTGGGTTAATGTAACAGTGAGGATACGTCAAACTGAGTGGGGAAAAAGGAAACAGGCCAAAGCAAACATCAACTCTTCAAAATCCCTCCAGAAAAAGCAGCAGCAAAAAGCAAAATGGTATAAAAGAGCAGGCCGCTTTGTACCTTTACAGTATAAAGTGGTACAAGAGGAGAGAAGAGGAAATGCAGGGATAACATCGCCAAAGAAGCTGAAGTGGCTATTGAAAGAGATGATGGAAAAACATTTTATCAGCTCCGCCAGGTCCTTTACACCAACTGGGGGGCCTGTCAAGGATAAACAAGGAAAGATTTTCACTGAAAAGGAACAAAACAGAGCAAGAGATAGAAGCACTTTCAAAAGATGCTGACAAAGAAATTAAATACACACTCAATCTCTCCTGCTGAAGCTGGCCCACTTGTTATAAAATACTTAAATAGTTCATGGGGCTAGTGCGAGAAAGAGAGAAACTGAGAACGACAGCAAGCCCATTGGCTTCGGCACTCACCTGGAGGGGGCGACTTGGGATTCCAGGCCCTGCACCAGTAACTAATTATTTATACGAAGTGGAACAGCTTCAGCGAGATAGAGAGAGCACCCCACCCCCAGAATAGCCAGTTGTTTCTGTGAGAGGAGGGAGACCTATGTTCAAATTCCTACCCCAAATCAGGGGCGTTTGAACCCAGGTCTCCCATGTGTCAGGTGAGTGCTCTAAAGTTAAACCACTGTGCTTCTCCATTATCTTGTGAGAAACGGCTGACTTGGCTTAGGTGCGTAACTCAAGGAGAGGGTTCACAACTGTGAATCCTGAGTGTGAGAGGCCCCATTCCCCAGCCCATAGTTAGCCACCTAAATTCCTGTGGCTTAGATCACACACCGCTCCTCAGCATTTCCTATTGGCTAGTTTATTTGGCTTCCCCCTCAGCTTGCTAGCTTCGGTGCACCCCGTTTTTAGGCACCTAACTCTCTCATGCATTCAGTACTTAATTTGCAATGAAAGATGTGTCACAGCTCAAGCAATTAGGTGCCACGGCTCAAGCATTTACTTTCATAACTGACATAGCAAGACCAGAGGTGCCGGCCCTGTCACAAATTAAGCACTGCATGCATTGACTGGAGAGCCTGGGCACCTAACTCAGTGCTGTGTTGTTGTTAAACTGACCTAATTTTCTAGTGTAGACCAGACCTAAAGAATTTTAGGTGTTGCAATACTAAGCCTAAGTCCCCTTTGTGGATCTACCCATCAATATATATTCTGTTCATTTATGACATGAAGAACTTAGCTATAATATCTGTAGTGTGTGTGATACTCTTCACCCTATATTCACCATCATAGGTGCTGATACTGTAGGTGCTCCAGGACTGGAGCAGGGGTGGGAAGAGGTGGAGAGTGGGTTGAGCACCCCCTAGAAACTGGGGAAGTTGGCACCTCTGTTCACCATAGGGGTATGATTATGACAATTTTGATGCACCTTGTACAAAATTTGTCATTTGAGGTGTCAATGAAAAAGTTGCGATTTGCTGAACATGGTTGTCCTATTTATATGAATGTATCATTTTGGCATCTGAAGTTATGAATATTTACTGTGCATCTGTATTTCAAATGTACTTGCTCCTGGCTAACACCCACAACTTTAAAGAAGCTAGACAGTGCTAATGGCAAAATCAATGGGCCATGAAAATGGCGAAAACAATGGGCCATGAAAAGGGCTTGTCCTCACCTGGGGAAAGCTTCAGACAACCTATGGATAATGGCTGCCATGACTTACCAAGTATGCAGGGGTATGTGACTAGACCACTTGATACTGAACTCCATTTTGGCACCTGTATTTTCCCCCACAAACTGGGCTGGGAACTTGGCTTGAAACAAAGGAGTTCCCACCCGATGGAAGAAACTACAGAAGGGGGAAGTGACATCACCAAGGGGCCTCACTTCCCACACAACAGAACACCTGGAAACATCTTAGAAACAAAGACTGAAGTGGAAAAGGCCAGTCCCAAGCAGAGAAGAAGGGGGTATTTTAGCTGGAACCTCTCGATCATTGGTTCGTGCAAGGGCTGGCCAGAGCATTCATGAACACAGCTGGGTGTGGCCCCTGCTTGTGAATGTTTGTGGAAGGGTAAGCTTGGACGGCTTTGCAATTTATCACATCACAGATGCTTTCACAACAGCAGTTAATGGATTCACTGACAATGCATATGACATCATATAGAGATCAAATGTTTGAACTTTATGTGTTAGCTTACCACCTAAAAAGTGAAAACATAAGTTCCCTCTAAGCTGTGCAGCCATGCAACAGCCTAACAAGGGCCATGCAGGTGCTCAGGGCTGTAGTGGGGACACACAAAGGCACCTCTCCCGCAGCCTTAGCCCCACACCTGCTGTAGCCGGGGAAAGGCAGGAAAAGACATACTCTCCCAGCCCCGGAGCTGCCGCAGCAGGCAGAGGTGAGGAAGAGCTGCTATTCCCCAGCTCCAGAGCTGCTGCAGCCAAGAAGTTCCTTCCTTCTCTTCCCCCAAGTCCAGGTGCTGCTGCTGTGAGAGAGGTCAGAGGGAGTCCTCTCTCCCCGCCACAGCTCTGGAGTAGCCTGCATCCCAAACCCTTCATTCTCAGCCCCAGGCCAGAGCCCACACCCCCAGGTGAAGCCCTCACCCCATGCCCTCCTGCCCTCTGCCCCAGCCTTCCCATACTCTGACCCCCTCAATTCCACCCCCACCACACATCATCTCCATATTGATGCACATAACAAAATTCATTTCGCACCTGTTTACAAACATTCACTGTCTTATGTGAAGTCCTTCAGTGTAATTTCCAAAAGCCCTGCATAATGTAGGCTCGCAATCTTTTTAAGAAAAAAGAAAAGGAGTACCCATGGCACCTTAGAGACTAACAAATTTATTAGAGCATAAGCTTTCGTGAGCTACAGCTCACTTCATCGGTTGCATCCGATGAAGTGAGCTGTAGCTCACGAAAGCTTATGCTCTAATAAATTTGTTAGTCTCTAAGGTGCCACGGGTACTCCTTTTCTTTTTGCGAATACAGACTAACACGGCTGCTACTCTGAAACGAATCTTTTTAAGGAGTCTTTTCCAAGGCCCATTCTCCTACAGTCTTGGATGTAGCCAAATTTTGAAAATACTCTCTCCATATCAGCTGAGCCAGGTAAGACATTGAGGATGCCACATCCTTCCGGGTAAGTGCATATTCATTTAAAGTTTTACTGACACAAGCTGCAACTATTTGACTGTTTGCTGACTTTACAAACTCCAAATCTGCCAAAATGAGTACAGGCTTCTCCATAACAAAATAAAAAAAAGAAAACAAAAATCACCAAGGCAGAGCTGTCAAGAATAACAGTGATTTGTCAAAAATTAAAGAACTAACTATATTTCCCACTTTCTTCTCTTTAATTTTGTTGGTCAAAGCAACATCATTCTCCTCCAAATATTTCTTGGTCAGACTGATTGAATTTGACAAGGATATTGCAGCTGCACATAAATTTCATATAAAGTTCACCTAAGTGTAAGCGGGGGAATAGTCCCGCTATTGTGGGGAACTTTCCTGGCTTCTGCACTACCCCAGTGAAGTGGGCTAGTGAAAGGATCTGAGTCTTCACTCCCTCTTCCTTTACCCAGAGGCCTCCCTGCCCTTGAGGACTCCCCTTCCACTCTCCTGTCTGGCAGAGTCCTCGTAACCCCAACAAGGCTGGGCCCAGGATTCCTGGGGGGCTCGACCCCCAACCCTGCTGTGGTCAACTAGGACAGGGGCTAGGGTGTCCCCACTTTGGGGTACTCTCTCTGCACTGGGCACTTCTCTGACCCACTGACCATTACATACAAGTTAAAGCAAATGCAAGTTATTTAATCAACAGTTAATTTTAAAAAGAATAAGGAAAAATGGGAAGGTTAAAGGAAACACATCACCCCGCTCTGTGGCAGGGAACATCACAAACAGTGTCTCTGGAATGTCAGGGCAGTTCACAGTCTGTTCCTTGTAAGTCCCAGGTCTTCTCAGGCCCTGGCTGTGCTACAGGAACGCTGTGGGTTGGACACTTGCTCTGGCAGTGGCCACACGCTCTCAGGCTCTAGGTGGCAGGACCCTTCTTCCTAGCATTGCCCCCGCCCTATCGGGGTTACCAATCCCCCTCCGAGTCTGGCCTGCAGAGCCCCCTGGCTGAGGCATCTCCCTGTGCAGGGCCCACTGCCCAGGGTCCCCCTCGCTCTTCCCAGCTGGTCACGACACCCGGCTCCAGACTGCTCCAGCCCCAGCTCCAGCTCCACTCTGCCTCAGCACGGCTGCTGCTCTGCCTCCTCTCCCTGGGCTGCTTCTCTGGCCCCTCTGCCTCTGGTTGCTGCAGCTCTGCTCGCTGCTTCTGTGACTCTGCTCCCAGCACTGACCTGCTTCGTGGGCTGCTTTTCTGGACCCTCTGGCTCTGGTTGCTGCAGCTCTGCTCCCAGGGCAAGTCTGCTCTCTCTGGGCTGTGCCTCTGGATTTGGGGCTGCAGCTCTGCTCCCAGCACAGGGTCTGCTCTCTCTGGGCTGCTTTTCTAGTCCCTCTGGATCTGGCACAGCTCTGCTCCCCAGCTCAGCTTGGGCCCCAGCTTTCTCCTTAGCTCGGCCCCACTCTGTCTGACCCAGGCAATTCCGGCTCACAGGGAGGACGGGACCTCCGTGGACTCCTGACTCCCTGATTCGCCTGCCCGCCATGTTATTCAGGTTGACCTGGAGCATTGGCCTCTCCCCATTGTTCCTGGGGACTGTCAGTCTCAGGGTCCTGATTTCCCATCGACCCTTCCCACTTTTAGTACTGGGAGCTAGCAACTAAAACACCCCCACTGAATGTTAATAAAGGGGCAACAATCCCCTTACAAAAGGACCAACAGCAAGGCCCAGTGGCTGCCCTGAAAAGCAGAGGGCACATACAAATTCACTTAGTACATCATGTTGATCTTGCTCTTTCTGCTGTGACCTGATGAACTCTGATTCCAATGTTTGCTTGTTTCTATTTTTGCCTTCTTGTTTTAGAATTCTGTTGTTTGCTCTCTAAATGTTCTTTAATCTGGTCGGCCTGAGTGTCTACTTCAATGCCACACCATTTGCGGTGCATTCATTCAACTTCAGCCTTTTCTCTTGTTTGTTTTTTTAAAAACTTTCAAATACTTCTTCATGTTCTGATACAGATTTTCATTTTCTTCCCATTTTAATGGGTCAAATCTTTAAATCATTATCTGGTAACTGCTTGAAATGTGTACATGGTGAGCATGAGATTCATCAGTAAGTTCAGATGCGCATACTTTTCAGTGCTTGCGTGTGTGCCTGTTTGTTGGTGTATTGTATGTATCTTCTAGACCAGCGGTGTCTAATATAAATTCGATGCTAGTCACACTGCTAGCCACACTTGTAGTTTTGAATTTTTCTTATTCGCCACATTATAAAAAAGCCCCATGCATTAGCCACAATTCAATAGCCTATTTGCCACATGTGGCTAGTGGCGAACGTATTGGACTCCGCTGTTAGACAATGCATAGCCTTACTTGACTAACGTATTATTATAATACATATATCTCATTCAATGTAGTGTATTATCCTAACAAAAAATGAATTTTTATAAATTGAATGATACAAAAGTAGGGTGAAAATTGGAAAAAAAATGAATAATATGTTTCGTAAAGCCCAGGATTTTGGGTGGGGGCGGTTAAAAATCAGTTTAAACTGAAAATGAAGGGACTTAGGCATTAGTAAACATTTACCTTTATTTTTCTTGAAACCATTTCTGACTTATGTTTCATTACTTGTAGTCATTTAAAATCTCTCTTTGTAGTTGATAAACTTGTTTTAATCTAAACCACTGAGTGGATTGAAATGTTTAGGAAACTCCATTTGGGATGGCAAGTTATGAACATACTATTATTATTATGCTGTATTAATGTTGCTGTGGGAACTTTAGAATTAGTTCAACAGTTAAAGTGAATTTTAAGCTACTCCATCAATATGGAGATTTCCTAGTATGGATGCAGCTGAAAGAAATCTCTAAGCAAGTTAAAAAAGGAGTACGTGTGGTACCTTAGAGACTAACAAATTTATCTGAGCATAAGCTTTCGTGAGCTACAGCTCACTTCATCGGTCACGAAAGCTTATGCTCAAATAAATTTGTTAGTCTCTAAGGTGCCACAAGTACTCCTTTTCTTTTTTTGCGAATACAAACTAACACGGCTGCTACTCTGAAACCTGCTATTATTTCTAAGCAAGTTATATTCCTAGAACAGAAGAATGGCCATACTGGGTCAGACCAAAGATCCATCTAGCCCAGTATCCTGTCTTCCGACAGTGGACAGTGCCACTTGTCCCAAAGGGAATGAACAGAACAGGTAATCATCAAGTGATCCATCCTCTGTCGCTCATTCCCAGCTTCTGGCAAACAGAGGCTAGGAACACCATCCCTGCCCATCCTGGCTAATAGCTATTGATGGACCTATCTTCCATGAATTTATCTAGTTCTTTTTTTAACCCTATTATGGTCTTGGCCTTCACAACATCCTCTGGCAAGGGGTTCCATAGGTTGACTGTGTGTTGTATGAAGAAATACTTCCTTTTATTTGTTTTAAACCTGCTACCTATTAATTTCATTTGGTGACCCCTAGTTCTTGTGTTATGAGAAGTAGTAACCAACACTTCCTCATCTACTTTCTCTACACCAGTCATGATTTTATAGACCTCAATCATATCTCCCCTTAGCCGTCTCTTTTCCAAGCTGAAAAGTCCTAGTCTTATTAATATCTCCTCATACAGAAGCTGTTCCATACCCCTAATCATTGTTGCCCTTTTCTGAATCTTGTCCAATTCCAATATATCTTTTTTAAGATGGGGCGACCACCTCTGCACACAGATTCCTGCCATAACAGAATGAACCTGTACAGTTAGGTACAAGTGTTGAGATTCAGAAATGTGCAGCTCTGCAGCCTGCCCAGGTGCCTGACGGATTCATTCCTGCCTTTCAAAAGGAGCAGAGACCTGAAAAAAGAAACGTGTCACAATTGTCACTTTTATGAATAAAGAGTTTCAAATTTGGTGTTTGATTGCCACTGGTCAACAACTTGCTAATATTGCAAAACCTGCATGAACATCATTGTACTGTGCTGGTTACACTCCCAATGCCAGTATGGTGCAGCATCAAGAGTGTGCATGGCCCCATGATATTGGCACTTGTGCAACAAACAGACCCAGGAACTGAAGATGAATTAGGTAACTTCATTTCTGTGAATAAGGTATGTCCCAAGTTCAGAGATAACTGCAGCTTTGATCCCACTCCTGGTCCTCCTTGAGAGCTCCTACTTAAGGTTCAAGCTCCCAGCTGCCACCTTCCTCAGCAGAGACCTGTCTCTCTCTCTCATCAAATAGAGGTTAAGGCTTGCTGTTAAGGCTGCACTTCACTGTGATTTCCCCAGCAGGTCTGCCTGGAATCCAGCACTTATGGTTAATCTTTCTCAAGAAGCTACAACAACATATCCAAAACATTACAGAGGAAACATATACAGAACAATCCTAGTTCCTATACATATGCTAAAAGCTTACCAGAAGTCACCCTCAATCTTATGGGGTCCTAGTAAGCCCAAGGGTTGGGGCTCCCTTGGGCAGAAGGCTCGGTCTGTTTGCTGGCTCAAAAGAAGGCCCTGCCTTACTTCAGGCTCAGTCTTGTGATGCCAAAAGCCCTTTCCTTGTCTGTTGATCTCTGGAAAACTCAGTTAGTACCAGTACATTAAAACCTCCCTTGGTAGTGGGACCTCTCTGGTTGTACATTCTGCAGCAATATGCTCACATTACCCAGGCAAGGTGTTTTGACATTCTGGCTTTAAAGGGAAGTCAGACATATTTCAATTCCCACTTCAAACATCTTGCATGATAAAGGTTCCTTTCAGGGAGGAACATGAGGATCAATTAACCTTGCACAAGACCTTGGATTTCAGATACTTATATATTCATCAACCAGAGAAAACAATATACAACAATGCTTAACAGCAGAAAAAGTCCAGAAACCAGCCAGTGACTCTCAAAAATATTCCACATCATTGCTGCACTACAAGACAATTTACAAATGAATGTATGGTGCTGACATAGAGGAAACACAGGCTTGCTTGTCTGTGTATTTAGAGTCCAATGGTTGATTTCTGCATTATGCACAATCAACAGATCAGGTTTTATCTTCTGCAAAACTTTCAACTCCTTTGTTGTATTTTCATTTACGAGATTGCCAGACAAGCTGTGAAAAGAAAAATGAACCATCAGTTTTCATGTATAGAGTTGCTCAAATGCCTGAGATTACAAACTTTCTGAAAGAAAAGACACGGCACACCTATATTCAATAAGAAATGCTCCAGGACAGCCTCCTGAAACACGTAAGTGCACTGCTGCAGAGCAATATATTCTAACTGTATACTTAAAAAATACAATTGCCAACAATCTTTATCAAGCTAGAGTCAAGTTTGTAGATATGTTCCAGTATCTTAATAAAAACAAATCTTAATAGAGCACTGCAATTTTAAAACCACACATGCCAGAAAATCAGCGTTAAAGTTACAGTAAGAAAAGACAACTTTGGAAAGTGTAGAAATGCAGAATCTAGGGCCTGCAATAACCTTCATTTTGCCCTCCTACCCTTGCCATCCTGTACATCCTCCATGTCAGGCCAATGTGTGTCTACAACAAGCATCACAGAGTGTGTCACTGCACCTGTATTCTGCCTCTGTGATCCAGCAAGGGCACCCATCCTCAGGCTTCCAGCTCCCCAGCCATCACCTCCCATGGGTGGAGTCTAGGGTTGCCAATTTACTAATCAGACAAACCCAAACACCCTTGCCCCGCTCCAGCCCTTCCGAGGCCCTGCTCCTTCCTCGAGACCCCATCCCACCTCACTCAATCCCCTCTCCCTCTGTCACTCGCTCTCCCCAACCCTCACTCATTTTCACTGGGCTGGGGCAGGGGGTTGGAGTGCAGGAATGGGTGTGGGGTGCAGGCTCTGGGCAGGAGTTTGGGTGCTGGAGGGGGCTCTGGGATGGGCCATGGGTTGGAGTGTGTGGGGGGGTGCTGGCTCTGGGAGGGGTCTCAGGGCTGGGGCAGGGAGTTGGGGTGCAGGATGAGGTGTGGGGTGCAAGCTCTTGGAGGGAGTTTAGGTGCTGGAGGGTTCTCAGGGCTGGGGCAGGGAATTGGGGTGCAGGAGGGGGTGGGGGAGGAATTGTGGGATTCCAGGAGGAGGCTCAGGGCTGGGGCAGGGGGTGAGGGTTGCAGGCTCTGGTCAAGCAGTGCTTACCTCGGGTGGCTCCCAGTCATCAGTGCAGTGAGGCTAAAGCAGGCTTCCTGCCGGCCCTGGTCCCACACTGCTCCCCAAAACGGCCGGCACATCCCCACAGCCTCTGGGGGGGCACCAGGGACTCTGTGTGTGCTTCCCTCACCTGCAGGCACTGCCCCCACAGCTCCCATTGGCCACAGTCCCCAGCCAATGGGAGCTGTGGAGTCAGAACTAGGGGTGGGTGGGAGCAGCACATGGAGACCCCCTGGCTGCCCCCTGGGGCTGCAGAGACATGCCAGCTGCTTCCAGAAGCAGCATGGGACAGGGCAGGCAGGGAGCCTGCCTTAGCCCCGCTGCGCCACCAGACTTTTGGCAGCCTAAAATCTCCCAGATTGGCTTCAGTAGCTTCCGAAAGATAGAACCCAATTCAGGGAGACTCCTGGCAAAAATGGGACGGTTGGCAACCTTAGTGGAGACAGGGGTCTATCCCTCCTGGGTGTTTCTAGACTGCACTGCTCCCTGCCTATAATGTGATATCCCCAGCAAAGCCAGGCTGCCTAAGCAGACCTGTTTCGCTTTTCTCCTCAGAGATGGTAAATGGTATAATTGCCATGGTTAAATTACCATGCAGCTCTTTCTAAGCAAGCACATTTATTTTTAGGTAAAAGGATTACAGAGAAAACATATTAAAAACAGTAAGAGAACCTACACACATGCTATTAAGCTTAGCAGGTATCACTCCCTTACTTCATCGAGGACTTTGTTGGCGATTAGTCCTTCAGACCCCACACAGTGCTTTTTCCTGTGGCATGGTAAATGAGGGGGAGAGGGGAGCTCCCTTTTATGGACACCCAGCCAGTCAATTAGCTATAAAAGTCCTTCTCAGTAGCTGTTCTCTACTTGCCTTACCTGTAAAGGGTTAAGAAGTCTCACTGAAATTCTTGGGTAAGAGGAAATGAGTGGGCACCTGGCCAAAAGAGCCAATGGGAAGGCTAGAAACTTTTAAAATTGAGAAAAAACTTCCCCTTTGTCTGTGTTGTTGCTGTTCTCTCAGCTGGAGAGACAGGGCAGCAGGGTATGCTGTAAGGTTTGGGCCAGGTCTGAAAAATCATCAGCATCATACCTAGAAACTACTCATTTGGAACCACAGCTATGCAAGTAGATCAGGAAATGTTTAGTTAAAGACGTGATCAGGTTTATCTCTTTATTTTTGGCTTGTGGATTCCTCTGTGCTAACACTGGTGCTTTTGTTTTGTTTTTGTAACCTTAAAGCTGGATCCCAAGAAAGCCATTCTTGGTGTTTAATCCTTTCAGTTGCTCTTTTAATATCTAGCAACAAGCTGATTTTCCAGATGTATTTTCTTTCCCCGTTTTTTTTAAAATAAATTTGCCTTTTTTAAGAACATGACTGGAGTCCTGTCTCTTAGGAGGTAAGAGGTCTGGGCACATGTTTTTCAGATAGCTGGTGGAAACAGATGATTTATTTTTCTTCCCTTTTCTCGGCTCTTCCCCGGAGGAGGGGTGAAAGAGTTGGGGGTACCCCACAGGAAGGCATTCCCAAGTGCACCTGCCTGGGCTCTCAAAGGGGTTCTGCACTTTGGTGGTGGCAGCATTTACCAACCAAGGCCAGGGGGATCCGTAATCTTGGGAGTTTAATACAAGCCTGGAGTGGCAAGTATTAATTTTTAGAATCCTTGCAGGCCCCCACCTTCTGCACTTGAAGTGCCAGAGTGGGGAATCAGCCTTGACATGTGGTCACAAGTTCATCATCGCTTCAGCTCAGAACAAGTACATTCGTGAATATATTAGTTACACCTTTACAGAGAGTTTGTCTTTGACTTGTCCTCATACAATAGGTGATCAGCAGACAATAAGTCCCCCACTTAGGGTCATGCGTCAAAGACTTAGTCCATAGGTGGAGCTTTACAATATCCTCCTCCCATGTACTTCCTAGGATTTCAACTTCACATATATTGTCCCAAAAGATCATTTGTGTCCGCTACCTTTGTCAACATAGTCTTTTGGAGCTCACAGTACTTCTCAGAGTTTGCATTAATCCTATCTTCCTCCTGAAGAAGTTCCATACAATCCCACAATACATAAACATTTGCATTTAATATAACTAACTACTAAAATACTTAAACTTAATTTAATAAGGTTTGTCCAGGATATTGCAGAAAATTGCCATAACTATCAGAGTGTACCTAGGTGGCTTGATCAAACTCAGATAACTTAGCAGCTCAGTCATGAACATCTCAAACCCCATGTGACTTTGGTGTTTTATCTGCAGACTTCTCCAACACATTTGATTTCACACAGTTGCATGTACATAACTGAGTAGCAAGGGGTGACAAAGTATGAGATATTCACTACAGTAGGGAGCTGAAACATAAGAGTGAATGGTCAAAATGATTGTCAGTAATCCAGGGCCTGACATGAGGGACATTTACTAGACAGAGGGAGGGAACTTGGAGGCGTTTGGTGCATAGGAAGTGTCACACCGCTGCTTTGCATTTCCATCTTAGGATCTCATCGTACTTTGCAACCATGCATCAATTTATCCCTTTGAAAGTGACAGAAACTAGATCAGAAAAGGACACTCTTCTTCTGAAATGGGAGTGTCCACACAGGTCTTTAGCTATGCATGTAGACAAGCCCACAGAGAGCACCTTTCAGAGGTTTTCAAAATGCTCTTCATCATTAGGCCCCATGAACAATCTATCATCCTAGTAACTCCAAGTGCCAGCAGTACTCTGTTACATGGTCCATGGCTCACTGCTAAATAGCAGGTGTGAATGCTATTCCAAACACTAGTCTGTTATATTGAAATATGTTAATTGTGAGGTGGTACTTGTCACTGTCTTCTGTCTCTATTTCTGGGTAGGCTTGGGAGAGGTTGATTGAGGAGAAATGCTTACCACTGGCAAATATTTCATCTATTCTAGGTAATGGATACTTATCCATATGCAATAATGGATTAATAGTAACCTTGATATCACCACAGATCCAGCTAGCCTTTCATCCATAACTTTTCATCACTATAGGAGTGCTCCATTCACACCAGTTAACCTTGAAATAATTCCAGAGTCCTATCAATACTGAAATTCTGCTTCTACCTTTGGCTCTATCACAAAATGTACAGGATGAGCTTTGCAAAATTGTAGGAATTTCTCCCTCTGCAAGAACACTTGTGCTTTGGTAGGTTTTAAGGTCCTGATACCATCCTGAAAGACATCAACTGCCTTGACCAGAAGTTCACTAAGTTTTGATTTGGGCTGGAGTTCACAATTTCTTTTTAACAAAACCTACAGGCATTTTATGCTTTGCCAGCCCACCTGAATCTCTCTGACATTCTCTACCAAAAAATGCACAACCAGCTCCCATCACAAAATAGAGGTTACCATAACTGTAAACAGCATGTGCTAATCTTCACTGTAGTAAACATACAGAGGGAGATTTCCCCTTGTGATGGGATGTGCCAACCCCAACCAGGGAGAGAAAGGGTTAATGAGAGCCTGTGGCACAATTAGCCTCACCCCACTACCTCTGCAGTAGGTGCCATGCTTGGACAAGGGAGTTAAAAGGGCTGAACCTGGCTCAGATGGGCTGGCGAGGAAGAACAGCAGAATGCTGGTTCTCACTCGGCGAGAGATGCCTGGCTGGAGCCAAGGAGCTGGGGTGCATTGTTGGCAGGCAGGCCTGCAAGAGGGAGCCCAAGGCCATTGGGAAGGAAAGCAGGAGGAAGTGAGTCCACCCAGGATTCTCTGTGCTGGTGGAGGGCCCTGCAGGGAGCAGGAAGACTCCTACTGAGTCAGAGCCTGCCCTGCCAGGAAGCAGAGAGAATTGGCCTGCAATGGAAGTAGCTGGGCAATACGCTCAGAGTCTGGGAAGAGGCTGAGGCAGGAACATAGGTGCCTAGGGAACTTTCACCTGGAAAACAGGCAGTGAGTGACTACAGGGTTTGGCAGGAGTTTTGTGGGTCACAGTGGAGCCAAAATTGGGACTTGGGTTCCTAAACATGGGGTTAAGGTGCTTAAGTAGCTTTGTGGATCCTACCCTAAGTATTTACCAATACAAAGACTAAAGTCATTTTTTTAAATGTTGTTTGTTTAGTAATTAAGCCAATAAATAATGAAGCAGCAGGAGAGAGAAAAACAATGATGGAGGATGATGTTATCACATGTGCAAAGAAACTTGGAGCAAACACCCTCTTTAAAACTCATAAATACTACAATTTGCCTTTAAATCTCTACCTTGGATTCCAGCATGCATTACTTCACCGAATTTAAGCATTAGAGAGTGACTAATAGGAGCAGGAGCATGTTTCTACACACAAGAAATAATTAGTGACTACATTAATTTGAAACCTTCAAGAGTCTCTTGTTTTAAGGAAAGCAAGAGTTACAGTTATTTACTAACTGTAAGGGAGAATTTGAGCTTCCATAGTACAATGATAGATGCTTTTGCAGTAACTAAAGTGATGTGAATAAATGTAAGTTTATTTATTCAGTCAGTCCATGGAACATACAGAGCAAATGAGAATTGGCTTCGCACATGGGATGTCAGCCTGTGCTCTCAATAAATGTCTAATCACGTCCCACTGTAAGAGGTGGGAGATGGACAGGCCCCGATGTTGTCGTGATCCTGATTTCAATAGGAGCTGTAAGTGCTCAGTATCAGGCCCCAAGTAAACACAGGAACTCATGCAATTTACCCCTTTGATCATTCCCATTGGTTCGATTTTTCAGCAGATAGAGTACAGCAGGGGTAAAAGTAAATGCTTGCCTAGTATTGACTGAGATTTATAACAAGAGCACAGACATCTGACTGATACTTTATAGCACACAAGTGACACAGAACACAGGTCCCTCCCCTGAACAGTTTATAATCTAAGGTCCCAATCTCGCAGTCGAATTTGCCCAGCTGGATCCTTTACCGGAACAGAGCTCCACTGACTTCAATAGGACTCCACACAGATGTAAAAATCTGCTTACCTCGATCCCCTGTTGGAGCCTAAATGATGGACGTAACAAACAAGTAAGGTTATTACACTAGGGAAGGGTGAGGAAGGACTTGGGTTATAAAGCAAGCTCGATTACTCCATGTAGGTACATGCACAGACATGACTTTGGTTTGATTTGGGGGTTTCATTTTTTTTTTTTTTTTTAAGAGATTACAGTGCAGAGACACTGTTTTATAGCAGATGCTGAAAAGTGAGTTTTCATGAGAGATTCAAATGAGGTGAAGGAGGGGACTTGACAGACAGATTTTAGAAGGGATGTCAGGGTTTCTTCCCCACTCTGAACTCTGGGGTACAGATGTGGGGACCCGCATGAAAGACCCCCTAAGCTTATTCTTACCAGCTTAGGTTAAAACTTCCCCAAGGCACAGATTCCTTTCTTGACTTGGGATCACTGCCACCACCAAGTGATTTAACAAACAATCAGGGAAAGGACCACTTGGAGTCCTATTCCCCCAAGCCTATACCCCCTTTCCTGGGGGAAGGCTTGAACATATATCCTCACCAATTGGTTACAAAGGGACTACAGACCCAAACCCCTGGGTTTTAGAACAATAGAAAAAATCAGTCAGGTTCTTAAAAAGAAGGATTTTATTTAAAAAAAAAAAGGTAAAAGAATCACCTCTGTAAACTTAGACTGGTAGTTAACCTTACAGAGTAGCAGAAAATTCAAAGAGCACAGAGGAACCCCCTCTAGCCTTAGTTTCAAAGTTACAACAAAACAGGGATAAACGTCCCTCTAGCAAAGGGAAAATTCACAAGTTGAGAAAACAAAGATAAACTAATATGCCTTGCCTGGCTGTTACTTACAAGTTTGAAATATGAGAGACTTGTTTAGAAAGATTTGGAGAACATGGATTGATGTCTGGTCCCTCTTAGTCCCAAGAGCGAATAGCCACAGAAAACAAAGAACCCAAAACCAAACCTCTCCTCCACCCCAGATTTGAAAGTATCTTTTGTCCTTATTGGTTCCTTTGGTCAGGTGCCAATCAGGTTACTTGAGCTTCTTAACCTCTTACAGGTAAGGACGAATTTAGTCTACCCCTATGGTTATGACAAGGGGGCTCCAAGAACAAGGGACAGCCTGAAAAGGAAGCATCTCCTTATGGTGGGGCTCCCACTCCGTATGAAATGCTACTGCTCATGTTTCACTCCTGTTCAGTTAGGTATAAGCAGCAGCGCAACAGGCCACATCCTTGCCCCCCATCAATAGCTGCTTTGTGCTTTGCACTAAGATGACATCAGGAGCTAGAGTCCTATAACACAAGGCCAAGAAGAGGGAGAGAGAGAGATGCAGCAGGAGGAACCAGTTGAGGGCAGTTTGAGAGGGAGGCAAGGGGAAAACCATGAAGGACAGTTGGATAAAACCCAGATTGTATCCAAAATATGCCCCGATGGTGTGCAATGAATGCTAGTTTAGATGGATGGAATGAATTCACACAGTGGGTCTGAGTAGGACAAACAGGCATTACGTCTGTGAATTAATGTTAATATAATCTATGGATTGTTTTATAAATAGTGGCAGGTCTGCGTAGTACCAAAACAACTCAATCTTTTTCAGTGTATTTCTCTTCCTGATGCTTCTGTGAGGCACGGCAGAGCTACTGTAGCTCACGAAAGCTTATGCTCAAATAAATTTGTTAGTCTCTAAGGTGTCACAAGTACTCCTTTTCTTTTTGCGAATACAGACTAACATGACTGCTACTCTGAAACCTATCCCCATTTACACATCTAAGGCACAGAGAGATTAAGTGACTTGCCCAAGGTCACACAGGGGGTCTGGCAGAGGAGGGACTGGAACCCAGGTGTCCCAAGCTACTGCCCTAATCCCTAGACCAGCCTTCCTCTCTAAAAGCTAATTAAGTGTGTACAACAACTTTCTTGTGGAAACAACCCCCTCACTCTCACTATCCTGAATCTCCAGGAGATTTACACCAGAAATGCACAAGTGCAGACAAAAGCTCCTTTCGATAATAGGAGGAGCCAAAAATGCAGGCCCGATAACCACCCCACATAATGCCCTCTGTTCATTCCTTGCCTCTGCAGCAGTGGGAAGGGATATTGCGATTCCTGAATCAATGGCCCTGCTACTGCTATGTGGGGAACATGAGGAGTAGCACAAGGGTGAGAGGAATCTGCTGGCTGCAGGTCAATATTGGCCCAAGCAGGCAAATGCTGAATAAATCTGCAGAGGGAATATTCATAGATTCTAAGGCCAGATGGGACCACTATGATCATCTAATCTGATCTCCTGTATACCATAGGCCAAAGGACTTCCCTGCATTAAGTCTCTGAAAGGGACTGTTTAGAACATCCCAGAACCACAGACTGTGTGTGTGGGGGGGGGGGATATTTAGGACTGTGTGAAGAGCTGGACATTTAAAAAACATGGTTACCATTCCAACGTTCCACAGAACTTGCTTCCATTCTTTCCTATCTGCCTTTCATCTTCTCTAGTCTTGTTTTCTCTCATCCCTCTCATTCTCAATGACTTGTTTAAGCATTTTTCTTTCTCCCCTTCAGTTTTGTGGCCTAGATACTTAAAAACATTCACTTGTAGCTGTAGATTTAAAACACGTGGCTGAGTGTTTATGTGAGCTGCAAATAACACGTAAGCTAATGCTCTCCTCTGTGTCTTTTCACTCTACCTCTCTTTTTCTGTTTCTGTTTGTCTTTGTCCCAGGATTATTTGTGTTAATGGCGGTAAATTATTTGAATGAATGAAGGTTCTTTTAATTAAATTGTGAAAGGATCTCAGACTTATGTTCTCATTCCTGCTTATTAAGTGAAAGAACTGGAGGTTTTAATATGACAATATGTAGCTTCCGAGTGTACTAAGAGACACTATATCATCCAAGTTTTTCACTAGTAAATTGCAGCCTATCAGCATAACAGTAAGAGAAAAACAAGAGACAGTTCTTGGGTTACGGGTATGGACAGTAACCCCATGATTCTAGTAAAGAAACCTTAATCCTGATACTGTGTTAATAACCACAGATAACCAGGGTCACAGGTTCAAATCCCAGCTGTAACTTACTACAATTTCTGCAGTTTGCAGTTTTGATGTTTCAGTCCTTCACACAGCTGCTTCACCCCTGAATCTTCCATTTTTTTCTCACATATGTCCAGTTCTCTCAGGGCCTGGTTTGTACCAAGAGCAGAGAAGAGCTCCCCACAACAAGCAACTGTGAAATCACAACGACTCAATCTGCAGGCACCAAAGATATAAAGAGGAATTTGTTTATTTTTGCCCCATTCACTGCTGTCAGTGGTGTCTAGGAGGAGATTTTCTGCTCTAAACATGCAGAGATGAATCACAATACTCCTACTGGCATGACAGCCTCCTGAGGAAATTCATTTCCATGTGCACCTGTTGTCAGTTCCTGTGTATTCCACAAGGGAATGTTCATCCGAGTCCAAAGGAAAGGGAGATTGAGAGTCCATTTCTAAAGGGCTGGAGAGTCCTAACTACATTCTGTAATGAGCTGCTGGTCCATAAGTGGATCACTAATGAGTTGGAGGACTGGGCTCCAGGATATTCTGGGACTGGCAGGGACTCAGATCAGCACCTAGCCAGTAGGGGTGCTGTGATAACCAGAGTAATAAGGAACGCAAAGTGACATCCTGGGGACAGTGAATCTGGCTGACATAGAGATGGCCAATGTGTGTGAGGGTGAGCAGCAAGCTGCAGGCAGTAGGGAGAGAAGGCTGGGCAGCAACATCCCAAGAGCCAGGGCAAGTAGGTGGGGGCCAGCCCACAACCCGCTCTCAGTGACACTTGCTGGCTGAGCTGTGTTATCAGTATGTCTATGACCCAAACATCTCTTGGGGCCAACTGGCTGAGGGCATAAGAGGTGCACAGTGGTTTGCAAGGGATCCCTTGGGTCTGATGTCTACATAATTGTGCACCAAAGGGGCAGCATGTAAGGACTCTACCAACAGCCAGTAACACATTGGTTGTCCTAATCGTGGTGAGATGTATGTACAAATGATGTTTAAGGAGTTATGTATCTATAGTGAGAACTATGTTCTAAAGCTATGTAAATTAAGACAGGTCCCCTGAAGGTGATAAACAGGTTTTACCCAGCAGTGGGTAGGAGATGCTTATCTCTGCCTGGCTGTCCATTGTGTATTGTGCGTCTTACAATGTAAGTCTATCTGCATACAGAGCTACCAGCTAATCAAGAGTGTGAAGTTGACAAGAGATCACAAAATCTCCAAGAAGGAGTACATAGCAGGAGAGTGTCCTGTTTGTAATGAAGATCAAAGAATTAGGGCTGGTCTACACTACACAGTTAGGTCAACATCATGCATTTTATGTCAACTTAACTCTGTAATCATCTACACTAAAATGTAGCTCCCACCGATGCAACTCGCCCACTACACCGACTTAACTCCACCTTCACAAGAGGTGTAGCACTTAAGGCAATGTAGTTTGGTTAATGCAGTGTCAGTGTAGACACTGTTGCCTACATTAGCTGTAGCTGCCTTTCAGAAACCATCCCCCAATGGCAGTTAAATTGGTGCAAGTGCTCCTAGTGAGGGGACACACCAACGACACAAGGAGCATGGTTTGGACATGTAAAACAGATTCAATTACTGCAGTGGCTGTGCATTGGCATAACCTAGGTCAATTTAATTAGTCTGCTTTATCAGGGGAATGCAGAGACACACCCGGTATCTTTTACCTAGCTGCCAGCTGCCTTGTTTTATGAATGGAGGGTTATAACCAGCCTGCTTGTTGGCATCACAGAGACCTGATGGGACAATACACACAGTTGGAATATTGGTATAGAAGGGTACAGCTTGTTGAGGAAGGACAGGCAGGGGAAAAAGGGAGGAGGTGTTGCCTTATATATTAAGAATGTATACACTTGGACTGAGGTTGAGATAGAAATAGGAGAAGACTTGTTGAAAGTCTCTGTGTAAGAATAAAAGGGTAAAAAATAAAGGTGATGTAATAGTAGGAGTCTACTATAGACCACCTAACCAGGAAGAAGAGATGATGAGTTTTTCAAACAACTAAAAAAAACATCCAAAGCACAGGACTTGGTGGTAATGGGGGATTTCAACTACCCGGACATGTGTTGGGAAAATAACACCGCAGGGCACAGATTATCCAATATGTTCTTGGAATGTATTGGAGACAATTTTTTGTTCCACAAGGTGGAGAAATCTACTAGGGGAGAGGCTGTTCTAGACTTGATTTTGACAAATAAGGAGGAACTGGTAGAGAATTTGGAATCGGAAGGCAGCTTGGGCGAAAGCGATCATGAAATGAAGAGTTCATGATTCTAAGGAATGGTAGTAGGGAAAACAGCAAAATAAAGACAACGGATTTCAAGAAGGCAGACTTTAGCAAACTCAGGGAGTTAGTAGGTAAGATCTCATGGGAAGCAAGTCTAAGGGGAAAAAAAAAAGACAGCTGGCAGTTTTTCAGAATGACATTATTAAGGGCACAGGAGCAAACTATCCCACTGTGTAAAAAAAGACAGGAAGTATGGCAAGAGACCACTCTGGCTTAACCAGGAGATCTTGGATGATCTAAAAATCAAGAGAGTCCTACAAAAAGTGGAAACAAGGTCAACTTACAAAGGAGGAATATAAACAAATAACACATGTATGTAGGGGCAAAATTAGAAAGGCCAAAGCACAAAACGAGATCAAACTAGCTAGAGACATAAAGGGTAACAAGAAAACATTCTACAAATACATTAGAAGCAAGAGGAAGACCAAGGACAGGGTAGGCCTGTTATTCAGTGAAGAGGGGAAAAATAACAGAAAATATGGAAATGGCAGAAGTGCTTAATGACTTCTTTGTTTCGGTTTTCACCAAGAAGGTTGCCATAGAGAATGCCAGTGAAAATGGGGTAGGTTCAGATGCTAAAATAGGGAAAGAACAAGTTAAAATTTATGAAAAAAGAAAAGGAGTACTTGTGGCACCTTAGAGACTAACAAATTTATTAGAGCATAAGCTTTCGTGAGCTACAGCTCACTTCATCGAAAGCTTATGCTCTAATAAATTTGTTAGTCTCTAAGGTGCCACAAGTACTCCTTTTCTTTTTGCTAATACAGACTAACACGGCTGCTACTCTGAAACTTAAAATTTATGGTAAGATGAGGCCCGGATACATAAACCCTTGTATCAGAGGCCCGGTATGAGGCCTGGACTAAAGTAATGGTCAAGACTTTGCTAACATAAAGCACTGACTGAGCTGGTCCATTGTCAGGGAGCACATATGTACTAGCAGAATTGAAGATATCTAATCTGGGGAGCTAGAGACTGTGTTTCATTTGTCAATAAACCTGGCCAGGTGCCTTTGTACTTTATCGGGGTCTGTGGTCATTTGGGGTTCTCTCAGTGTCTTCTGTGCCAGCGATCTGCAGAGCCAGGGCAGCACACAGAGGGAACACATGCATGCAGCCGACTGATATCAACATTGAACAGAGCAGAGCACCACACCGGTGGCATCTGACAACAAAAGTTACTTGGAAAAGTTAGATGTCTTCAAGTCACCAGGGCCTGATGAAATGCATCCTAGAATACTTAAGAAACTGACTGAGGAGATATCTGAGCCATTTATCTTTGAAAAGTCATGGAAGACAGGGGAGATTCCAGAAGACTGGAAAAGAGCACATATAGTGCCTATCTATAAAAAGGGAAACAAGGGCAACCCAGCCAATTACAGACCAGTCATCTTAACTTCTGTACCAAGATAGATAATGGAGCAAATAATTAAGGAATCAATTTGCAAATATCTAGAAGATAATAAGGTGATAATCAGCGTGGATTTGTCAAGAACAAATCATGTCAAACCAACCTGATAGCTTTCTTTGACAGGGTAACAAGCCCTGTGGATATGGGGGATGCGGTAGATGTGGTATATCTAGACTTTAGTAAGACTTTTGATATAGTCTCACATGACCTTCTCATTAAGAAACTAGGGAAATACAAGCTAGATAGAGCTACTATAAGGTGGGTGCAAAACTGGTTGGAAAACCACTCCCAGAGAATAGTTATCAATGGTTCACAGTCATGCTGGAAGGGTATAATGAGTGGGGTTCTGTAGGGATCAGTTCTGGGTCCGGTTCTGTTCAATATATTCATCAAATGATTTAGATAATGGCATAGAGAGTACACGTATAAAGTTTGCAGATGATACCAGTGCTTTAGAGGATAGGATTATAATTCAAAACTATCTGGACAAACTGGAGAAATGGTCTGAGGTAAATAGGATGAAATTCAATAAGGACAAATGCAAAGTACTCCACTTAGGAAGAAACAATCAGTTGCACATATACAAAATGGGAAATGACTGCCTAAGAAGGAGTACTGCGGAAAGGGATCTGGGGGTCATAGTGGACCACAAGCTAAATATGAGTCAACAGTGTAACATTGTTGCAGAAAAAAGCAAACATCATTCTGGGATGTATTAGTAGGAGTGTTGCAAGCAAGACACGAGAAGTAATTCTTCTGCTCTACTCCACACTGATTAGGCCTCAACTCGAGTATTGTGTCCAGTTCTGGGCACCACATTTCAGGAAAGATGTGGAAAAACTGGAGAAAGTCCAGAGAAGAGCAACAAGGATGATTAGGGGGTCTGAAAAATATGACCTATGAGGGAAGATTGAAAGAATTGGGTTTGTTTAGTCTGGAAAAGAGAAAACTGAGAGGGGACATGATAACAGTTTTCAAGTACCTAAAAGGCTGTTACAAGGAGGAGGAAGAAAAATTATTCTCCTTAACCTCTGAGGATAGGACAAGAAGCAATGGGCATAAATTGCAGCAACGGAGGTTTAGGTTGGACATTCGGAAAAATTTCCTAACTGTCAGGGTGGTTAAGCCCTGGAATAAATTGCCTAGAGAGGTTGTGGAATCTCCATCATTGGAGATTTTTAAAAGCAGGTTAGACAAACACCTGTCAGGAATGGTCTAGGTAGTGCTTGGTCCTACCACGCATGCAGGAACTGGAGTTAATGACCTCTCAAGGTTCCTTCCAGTCCTATGATTCTTTTCAGTATAAGCAAATCTAAGTGTAGTGATTTGAGCAGAGCAGTGATCATGTGGTGAAACTGTTGGTGAAACCTGAGGTATACTGTTCTTTTGGAAATAGCATACCTGTAAATACATGAGTATCCAGTGGGCGGGGGGCTGGATGCTCCAGGGGACATTAGAGGGGTCGGGGGGGGTGTCTATCACTAATCTGCAGAAGGACTTGAGGCCTAAGGGGGAGGGCTTATGTTGCCAGTGACTGGCGGAGTTGGGGAACCTCACGCTACCAGCAGATAGTAGCGAAGTGCCTCCCAGCTTTGAGTACCCCGGGAAACATTACAGTGACACTTTGGCCAGAAATAACCTGTTTCCCAGCCCCTTTGGGGAAAACACATTAATGTTGGTGTTATTTGTTCACATTCGTTGTTTAAAGCCAGTTGGGAAGAACAAAGTGTTTAATTTTCTTTAGTCTCCAGACCTTTTAAGAGAGCAGAAGTGACAGCTCCCATTCAGAAGTGGCGTGTCTGTCATTATTATTGCTTGACTGAATAAAATAATTATGTTTCTAGCAGGGACATATGCTGTGCACTAGACTCTCTTCTCAGCTGCATCAAGTTCACACTTGGTACCAATGAGAACAAGGAGGAGACCTGGAGGTGAAGCAATCGGCTCTGAACCCTCTTTCTATCCTCCTGTTCCAGGGCCAACCAATGGCCCAAGCAGTCTCTGGTATAACTTAGAAGAACCTCAAAGTGCTCTAAGTTACCCCAGCTGCTTTGCCAGCCTAACTTCTGGTTGAGCTCCATGCACTCTGCCCCACCCCCTCCTGCCCCTGACATACACCTTCCATGCCTCTGCACACCCCACAGTTGGGATGGGGAGATGGGAAACACAGAACTGGCTATGCCTGTTTTACATACCCAGGATTACCCTGTGTCAGCAGGATCATTGGCTGCACCTTTAGGGCAGCTGCCTTGCCCTCAACAGGAGCCGAGGGTAGAGCTCACAACATTGTTCAGTTATTTAACTAGTAAAATGTGACCAATGAACACATCAGTGGGTCTCTGTTCTTTGCCTTGGGAGCATAGTTGGGAGGGTCCAAGGCTGAGTTCCATGCACTGTAGGATACTGTGTTCTGGATTAAAAGAACGTAACTCACAACACTACAACATTAACAGGCACAGACTAAAGAACCAGCTATTACTTATCTTAGATTCTGAAGTTTGCAGTTTGGATGTTTCAGTCCCACACACAGCAGCCTCATTCCTGAATCTTCCAGTTTGTTGTTCCTCAGGTCCAGTTCTGTCAGGGTCTGTCTGGTGCTAAGAACAGAGGAGAGATCCCCACAACAAGCAGCTGTGAGATCACAATTCGCCAACCTACAGGAGACAAAAACAGACAGCAAAATGACTACCTGTTTATACTCCAGTCTCTGCATTTCTGTTCACTGAAACCAGTGTACATTTCTAAAGAGATTCTTAATTCAGAGACAATAGAAATAATTTTATTATTTCAATTTGAATAATAATAAAAAGACACCTTGTGATGAAAGTGGAATTTTCTGCAATACTTGTAAGAACAGTATGCATCTCAATTGACCCATCTGACTTCGTATTTATCACCCACTGGACACAGAGGGGTTAAAAATGCTCCTCCTGGAACAGAAGGAAGGCATGAGGAGTTTGGGTCAGGACATATAGATGTCTGGGTTGGTATCAATGTACCATTAAAAGCTGGAATGGAATCAATGCATCTGAATGGAAGATCCTAAAGAGACAATGGAAACGCCAAAGACCAAAAAATTAACACCTAGCAAGAGAGGCAACTGAACATGAGAAGACAACATGGTTGAGTCTGGAAAACAGACAAGGGGGGGGTGGTCAGGAAGGGCCTATATCAAAATCTGGGCTCAGACACACTGAGGCTTTCACTTCAGACTTAAGCATAGAGAAGGTATGCAGAAAGGAAAGATGGAGCTCAGATGGCCTATCCATCTGTGGAAAAAGTATGACCACTTGGGTATCTGACACATTAAGGGTGCATTTACACTGCGTGCTTCTTTAAGCAGTTTGTAATGTACATATTCATGTAGCCCCTCTAGCATGTATATAATAGCAGTTTCATCAGTGAGTAAAGATGCACCTAAAGGGTGGGGGTATGTACCGAGTACTTACCCTACACTGCTCTCTACTCACCCTACTGCCTGTCCAGTCTACGCTGCTGTTTATACATACACATGTTAGTGACAGGTTCTGGCAGCTCCCCATTGCTTTTCACTGCAGCAAGTAGCTACACATACACTACATGCTGCCAACACTGGTGCGTAGCACAGGTAGGGCCAGCCCCAGGCAAACTGACTTTGGTGCCTCCCCCTCACACACATTCAATATAGAGAAAAATGAAGTCTAGAATGAGCTTTTACCTTTATTTACTTGGCATTTGAAATGAACAATGTAAAAATAAAAATAGATTTTTTATTGATTTTTTTTTTTACTTTTCATTAATCCTAACACAATTATACTGTATAAAAAATTCACTTCCACCATCTAATTTGGCACCCTAGGAGACCGTCTAGTTTGCCTATATGGTTGGGCCAGCCCTGAGCATAGGTGTAGCCTACAGGTTACTTCCAGGAGCCTGTGTAAAAGCCAGGGCACGGCACCGATCCCAGGAATCGATGACATACCTCTACAAAGGTCTAGGCCCCTAACCTAAAACTGATGCTACAAAGTCCCAGCAACAATAATAATTCAAACAGGAACTCATCTATCTACAAAAAGCTTCTTCCCACCCTTTCATCGACCTAGGAAGCATCCCTCAGCCCTCTCCAAAACCCCAGTCAAACAGGTGTCTTTAAAAACATGCCCAGAAGGTCACCAAATTCAGGCCATTTTGGACAAAGAGGAAAACAAGTTCCATAGTCCCAGTACCCTTCTAGAGAATGCTCTGCCAGCCATCCACTCTCTTTAATAACAAGAGGGATCCAGCTTGGGTGCCCCTGATGACTGCAGCTGTGGCAGTCTGGTATGGGGGAGAGAGGTGATCCCTAGGTAGTCTGGTTCCAGCCCATTTAGAGCTTTATCCCTTGTAAGCAACACCTTATACTTCACCTGGAGACCAAGGGGCAGCAGTGCAGATCATAGAGCACTGGGGTTATGTGCTCCCAGGGAGATGCCCCACTCAGTAAGCGAACCGTTGCATGTGCATAGCTTCAGTCTCCAGATGGTTTAAGGGGTACAGCGACCCATAATACTTTGGCAGTGAGTGGTGGAACTGTAGGCATTGAAAGCCTTTGGATTCCTTTCCACGTGCCCCTGTTATAGCAGTTACCCTGTATTCCACAAAGGGGTGGTCAGCCAAGGTGAGTTGAACAGAACAGAACAGGGTGAGTAGGTTGTAGGTGCATTTCTAGTGGGATGGGGAATTCCTCAATACACAGAAGGAAACGCCTGGGAAATACTTCACAAGCTCGTTCATTGCTACCATTCTGGTTCCCTTGAGTTTAAGTAAGTGAAAACCATTACCGCTGGCACACTGCTCTGGCTTTCTCAGAAAGTAACCCAGGGCCTTAGATTCTGAACCCCACAGGGAGAGAGTTGGGACTCTCACATTGCAGAGATATACTAACCCATTGTTCTAACAGTCACACACCTAGCTACTTCTGACAGGTTTCAGAGTAGCAGCCGTGTTAGTCTGTATTCGCAAAAAGAAAAGGAGTACTTGTGGCACCTTAGAGACTAACAAATTAGAGACCACCCCCCACTGTTCCTCTGATATTCTTGTTAACTGCTGGAATTAGCCTACCTTGCTTGTCACCATGAAAGGTTTTCCTCCTTTCCCCCCCCTGCTGCTGGTGATGGCTTATCTTAAGTGATCACTCTCCTTACAGTGTGTATGATAAACCCATTGTTTCATGTTCTCTGTGTGTGTATATAAATCTCTCCTCTGTTTTTTCCACCAAATGCATCCGATGAAGTGAGCTGTAGCTCATGAAAGCTTATGCTCTAATAAATTTGTTAGTCTCTAAGGTGCCACAAGTACTCCTTTTCTTCTAGCTACTTCTATTGCTGATGACAGAATCTGACTCCACCAACACCACAAAGAGGAGTCAAAGTGAGATTGAAAGAGTCAAGACTTCCCCCATCCTCCTTTCCCCTCAGCATGTCAGCCCAACCAGCTTACACCTCACACCCACTTACCAAGATGTAATCCACATCCCCTCCAATTCACTTCTGAATGTGGCTCAGTGAATCCCACTGAGACAGAGAGACTCCTGCTGAATCTAATGGGGTACAACCAAGGGCCCAGACAAAACAAGCTGAGCAAGAAAAGCAACAGACAGTTATAGAAAGGTACACTAGCCCTCCCTTACCTGACCTTATGCATACTTACACCTTCTCTTAACGCCTTGGCTTTAAAAGATCAGCTCAGACTCCCTTACACAATTGCGGACAAGCTAGAGATAAGTCTAGAGGAGTTTAGATTAGTCAAAGGGATCCTGAGTGTGAGGGACTCTGATGGGGGGCAGCAGAGCCACACAGGCCCTGGGGCTTCCCCTAGATGAACTATTTCAATATCTTGTTTATGTTTCTGCCACCACCCGCTATCTTTTTCATTTTCACTCCGCTGATCATGCTTGGAGAAAATGCTTCCTACTTGAAAGTATTAAAGGGTGGGGGTGGAAGTAGGAGGATAAGCCCTTTCCTGGCCCCTCCAATCACCAGTTTGAACCCAAGTTATTGATTAGACATTTCCTGATTTTATGTGAAGAATATCTCCATGGCAGTATTAGATCTCTCAGTGCTTGGATCAATGTTCTTCCCCACAGGCTTCCTATGCTGCCTCCCCAGAAGCCACTCAACAACAGACTCCTTGAAGGGCTGACTGCCTCAGCTGCAGGTTTGTCCTGACGCTACCTCTGACAGCAGGTGAGGAGGTCAACTCCTCCTTATTAATATTTATTTGCTTTTATTTATTTATTTATTTATTTTTACAGCTGGCTCTGGTGACCCATGTTTAATTTTCTTTTTTCTTCCCAGCTTGTTTGGGAGAGTAGGAGCCAGTGCTCCAGTTTTGGGACTGCTGCAGTTCTAAGGGAAGGGCCCCCTCTCAGCCATGTTACGTACAGCCATGTTGCATTGACACAAAAGAAGAGGCTTTGGGAAATAACTCGTTCCTGAATTGTTATTAATCTACAATATTAAGATTTTAAATTCTAAGCAATTATGAAGGCTGCCTTTGAAGTGTCTATGAAGGGAACCCATTATTGTCACACAAAACCCAAATCTGGGTAAAGTACCTGTGAAGCTGGTAGACCAGGTGCCAGCTCTTGCCAAGGCTATGTGTATCAGATGGAACTGACAAACTTATAGCTGGAAACCAGACCTGCTCACCTGTGGGGTTAGTATTAGTCAAGGTACATATAGACTTACAAGAACGTATTTAGTGTCTAGATTCTACGAAATGGTTGTAAATTGCTGCATGTATTAATCCCACTTGCAATGTCTGTATCCAATGCTGTAAGATATGTGAGTTTTGCTTTATAACTTTAAAAATGTTTGCTGTGAACCCAGTCGAGGGGGTGGGGGATCATTTCCTACCTATTAAGAAGGTCCATCAAAATTAAAAGGGGCCACTAAGAAACATCACATACAAAGGCTTGGTGAATGGCCCTATCACACCTTGGATATGCCATGTGCAAGACAGCTGATCCCATCAGCTTGAAGTCTGGATGAAGAACATAAAATAGAGGCACAAGAAAATTTCTCATTTCTTTTGCTGTTTGGATTCTAATAGGGCCAGAACAACTGAATCAGAAGCAGAGATCCCTGGGGTTACCCTGGTCAGCCCTGAAAGACATTTGGGAGCTGGCAGATTACTACAACTCTGTCACCTTCTGAAACCATAGTAGACTATAACTCATTTGTGCATATATATTTTTGTCTGCTTTAACCTTGCATTAACTCATTTCTTTTTCTTAGCTGATAAATCCTTAGTTAGTTTACTATAGAATCGGCTACAAGTGTTATCTTTGGTATGAAATCTAAGATGCAAATTGACCTGGGTAAGTGACTGGTCTCCTGGGACTGGAAGTAACCTGGATGTCTTGTGATTTTTGGAGTAAAGCAAACAGCTATCACATAATTTAGTTTGCCTGGGTGGCTAACTGGACTGGAGGACCATAGAGGGCTGTCTGTGATTTCTTGGCCTGGCAGCTATAGTGCCTAAGGGGCTTTTCACTTGTTGCTTAGTTGGTAAAATCTGAGTACAGTGCACACTGTTTGGGGTTTTGTGCCCTACTTCTGGGCTCCTAAGTCCCTCCAGGCAACACAACAGTACCTCAGACATACCACTAGCCCAAATGCCACAGAGCTCACTTCCATTTACTCAGATTCATTTCTCCTCTTCCTTCCTCTCACTTTGTTCCTCTTCCTTCCCATTGTCTGTTGATAAAGAAGCCAGGTTTGCAGCCTAGAGACTTTTCAACATTCTCCTGAAGTTGTAGATTTTAAACACTGGGCATCTGCACTGGACTAAAATGGCTCTTAACCTAATACTCTGGGATATTAATCAATAAAAGAGCTTCACAGTCACTTATAGCAGCCTGGGATTGTTACTGAACAACAAACTAGACCTATGGAGCTAATTGGAACTGCCAGCACTGCCCACATCTGTGAGAGCTGCTGCCTAGAGCAGTGCTTCTCAACCAGGGGTACACAGAGGTCTTCCAGGGGGGTACATCAACTCATCTAGATATTTGCCTAGTTTTACCACAGGTTTCATAAAAAGCACTAGCAAAGTCAGTACAAACTAACATTTCATACAGACAATGTCTCGTTTATACTGCTCTATATAATAGACACTGAAATGTAAGTACAATATTTATATTCCAATTGATTTATTTTATAATTATATGGTAAAAATGAGAAAGTAAGCAATTTTTCAGTAATAGTGTGCTGTGACACTTTTGTATTTATGTCTGATTTTGCAAGCAAGTAGTTTTTAAGGGAAGCTTGGGGGTATGCAAGGGAAATCAGACTCCTGAAGGGGGTGCCGTAATCTGGAAAGGTTGAGAGCCACTGACCTAGAGAGATTGGCAGGCTCAGGAAAAGAGGAGTTAAGGACAAAGTACCTGGGGTGCCCTGTAGATAGTTCCCAGCTAATGACTGTATCTGCTTCATTTCTTTTCCTCTTCTTCCCCCCCCCCCACCCCACCCCTTCTCTATTTCTTTGTCTATTTTTTAGGCTTTGCCTCATGATTACTTCTTGTAATGGTGGTAAAGGATTTGAATGAAGGAAGTTTATTCTAATCAAATTGTGGAAGTCTCCTATAATTGTGTTCTCATTCACCCTTAGTGAATAAAATAACCTGAGTACCTACAATAGAATACACCGCATTTAGAATTGCTGTGTGATCCATCTACCTATCCAGTAAAACATGATAAATGTGCAAAACAAGGGGCGTCTATCCCACTCCTTGGGAAGACGGTGCTTTGCACAGGTTGTTGGTGCAGTTATAGAGGTGCTGTGCATTCAGAGTTGAATAACTGAAGTAATAATTACAACAACAGGCATAGACTAAAGGAACCAACTGTTACTTACTTTAGTTTCTGCAGTTTGCAGTGTGGGTGTTTCAGTCCCTTACACAGCAGCTGCACTCCTGAATCCTCCAGTTTATTATGTTTCAGGTTCAGCTCTGACAGGGTCTGGCTGGTGCTAAGAACAGAGGAGAGGTCCCCACAACAAGCAGCTGTGAGATGGCAATCCCACAACCTGCAGATAGAATCATACAGAGGGAAACGATCACTTGTTTGCACCCTACTTGCTGCAACTGTCTTGCTGATGTCAGTGTCCACCTGGAAAAGGATGGTTCATTCAGAAGAGATCAGTCACAGGGCTCTAGTAGGAGGTTGTGGGTGTGCCAGCTGAGTATGTGAGGGAGATTCCCAAACCTGAGCCATTCTTTTTAGGTGACAGATCTGAGGAACTGTCCCAGATTGAGGTATCATTAGAGGAGATTTTAGAACAAATTGATAAATTAAACAGCAATAATTCACCCAAGAGTTCTGAAGGAACTCAAATGTGAAATTGCAGAACTACTAACTGTAGTCTGTAACCTATCATTTAAATCAGCTTCTGTACCAGAGGACAGGAGGATAACTAATGTGACACCAATTTTTAAAAAGGGCTCCAGAGGTGATCCCAGCAATTACAGGCCTGTAAACCTGACTTCAGTACTGGGCAAACTGGTTGAAACTATAATAAAGAATAATATTGTCAGACATATAGATGAACATAATTTGTTGGGGAAGAGTCAACATGGTTTTGGTAAAGGGAAATCATGCCTCACCAATCTACTAGAATTCTTGGAGGGGATCAACAAACATGTGGACAAAGGGGATCCAGTAGATATAGTATACTTAGATTTTCAGAAAGCCTTTGACAAGGTCCTTCACCAAAGGCTCTTAAGCAAAGTAAGCTACCATTGGATAAGAGGGATTGGTAACTGGTTAAAAGATAAGAAACAAAGGGTAGCTATAAATGGTCAGTTTTCAGAATGGAGAGAGGTAAATAATCCAGCTAATGTCTCAGGTCAATACACCAACATATACAAAATGCCCAACATTCAAATTTGAGACTAGGGGTCATAGTCCTCTTCACTGAAAGCAATGGGAATTTCTCCTTAGACAATTCAAAATGTATACAAATGTCTCCAGACCACATTTGCAATGAATATACAATATGCCAAATATTCTTGTAATGACTCCTATCTTAATCCTTGCTGGTGGATGTATTAATGCTATTTTTTGTTTTACTAACATCAAATATTTGACACACATCAGTACTGCTAACATGACAAAGGTAATTCTGCAATCTCTATCTAAAAGTAATGGGAAATATGAAATGAGGATTACTGAATATTATATCAACAAAAAATTGATTTGTGATGTCTTAAATCCCCTTTTTAAAGTGTTGTAAGGAGGCTTGGGAATAGTTTTCAAATATTTTGCTGAAATCTGTACATTTAGGCTAATTACAGGTGGGATTTTCAAGATCACTCAGTGTTGGCCTAATTCTTACCATTAATTTAGAACAACGGAAGTGACTTCAACAGGAGAAGAGCTAGGTCAGCACCGAACACCTATAAAAATCCCATTCTAAAGTGACTGTATTGTTTTGGGTTTAGTGACAGATGAAGACAGACATTGGTGCAATAGGGAAGAGGTAAATTTGAAGGCTGTCAAAAACTATAACGTAAGTTAACTAGGCTGGCCATACTTTAGGTTTAACTTGTGCTGTGGCAGAAAAGAATAGGATAAACTTGCTCATGGGAGCAATTTGTTTCTTTCTTTAAAAAGGAAGAAAGATCTCCACCCCATTTGATTGATCTTCACTGCTTTCTTGTGAGTGTCCAGGGCTCTTTTTTAACCATGGGATTCAGACAGGAGAATGCTACACTGGAGAAAGAGGCATAAATGAAGTCCTTTGCCTGGCTTTCTTGCTAAGCTTTGAGGAAATGATTACTTGGGGCATGCTCATATAATCCTAATGGAAGCAAAACAGCCACTGAAGTCAATGGAAGTACTGCTTGCATTAAGACTGCAGGAGATGTGCTTTGTATACCATGCAAATTGGGAAAGAACAATGTTCTAAGGGTCAAACTGCCAATATCTAGTCACAAAAGGATCTGGTTAGAAATGGCCTAGGGTGGATGAAACCCTCTTGTACCTATTTATTGTATTTTACATCTTAGCTGATTATATAAATAGATGTTTTTGCTCAGTAATCCTCATCCAACATTTATGGTAAAATGCTAGGAACACCCAGAACATGAGGGTACATCCCTGACTATCCGTGTCCTGCCTGGAGTTCCCAGGGAGCCTCTGGTCACCTGGCCCTTGTGTGGAAGTTCCACCTGCCTTTGGATGCCCCACCCCCACCCCCGTCCCAGTTCCCCAGAAGTTCTCTTGGCTGTGTTCCAAGAAGTGCTTGGGGATGCAGAGGAGCAGGAGAATAAAAAAGAAGAATTTATAATTGCTGAGGGCTGCTTCCTCAGTTGGAGAATTCTCCTTTTATAAGGGAGGGAGCCCTTGGAGACCCACCTGCCCTCCCCTCCTACTGCACACTGACGGGACTTGGCTGTGGCAGGCAGATCCCATGCACACAGCTACTGAGGGAGGAGGGACTCTGGCCAGCTTTGGAGCGCAGAGACCCGTATACAGTGGGGGTGGGGCAATGACCCGGCACACACATCTCAGTCTCTACCTGTGGCTGGCCCGACTAACCCCTGCTACTCCCCATTTTCTCCAGGTTTTGCGCCCTGGGCCGCTGCCCGCTTGCCCTGCCCTGGCTGGGCCAGAGTACGGCAGGTGCAGTGCGGGAACTCTTCCTGTTGGATTTACAGTGCGACCGTACTAACCAGCACAGACTAAAGGGGACCGGCTGGTACTCACTTTATTTTCTGCAGTTTGCAGTGTGGATGTTTCAGTGCCTCACACAGCAGCTGCACACCTGAATCTTCCAGTCTGTTATCCCGGAGGTTCAGCTCTGCCAGAGTCTGGCTGGTGATAAGAGCAGAGGAGAGATCCCCACAACAAGCAGCTGTGAGAGAGCACAACCCCAACCTGCATGAAATTATGACAGAGTTTAAAAAAAAAAAAAAGCTACTTTCCTCCCTCTGTTTCCCTCACAGATGTCTGTGTGCATCTAGCAAGATTCTATATTCTGGGAAATCAGGGAGAGCTCACAGCACTCTGACAACAGGCAGTGGGATTATAAAGGTGAAAGGCCCCTTGTGTGGATTTCTTCCATGCACACCTGCTGGGGAGGGCTCAGCTCTCATTTACACTAGTGCAGTGTTCTTCATTGCATGGCCTGTGACGGTTCCCATTGAGCCCAAGTGCAGCTCCCTGTCGATCGCGATCTCCAGTGGTGTAGCAGGGCTGCCGCTAAGGCAAGCTCCCTGCCTACCCCCGGCCCCATGCCACTCCCGGAAGCGGCCAGCATGCCCCTATGGCCCCCTGAGGAGGGGTAGCAGAGATCTCTGCGTGCTGCTCTGGCCTGCAAGCACCACCCCCACAGCTCCCATTGGCCAGGAACAGGGAACTGTGGCCAATGGGAGTTGTGAGGGTGGTGCCTGCAGAGAGGGGTAGCGCGCAGGGGCACATTGGCCCCTTCCGGGAGCAGCATGGGGCCGGGGCCGCCCGAAGTAAGTGATGCCTCCTTCAATGGGCAGGTTCTGAATAGCTCTGCAGCATTAAGACCAGGAGTAGAATGAGTACAGCAGGCCCAGTTATGCTGGACCAGCATTTCTCTTCCACCACCCAACCTGCAGCCTCCTGGAGCCAGCCCCCCATACCTCCTTCTGCACCACAAGCCCCTGCCCCAGACCTCAGCCCCCTACCAGAGCCAGCATCCCATACCCCCTCCTGGACCCTGTACCACCTCCTACACCCCATGCCCCCTGCATCAGCCCTGACCCCCGTCCCAGAGCCAGCACCCCATGCCCCCTCCTGTACCCCAACCCTCTGCCCCAGGCTCAGCCCAGAGTCCCCTCCCACACTGCGGACACCTCGGCCCCAGCCCAGAGCCCTCCCCCCAAACAGGCACACTTTTGCTCTTCCAGTTTTTAAAGTAAGTTTTGCATTATTCTGCTCTTAAAAAGTTTACTCGCTTAGGTGCCTTTTTAATTCATATATTTTCCTGGTTATTTTATAAAAGAAGAATAGTTTTATTGTACAAGTAGACTTTGTTTTAGTTACATGAGTGGCTCTGTAACATTACTTCATTAAGGAGTAGTAAGCAATGTGTTTATGTAGTAGTTAATGTGGCTCTCACACTGAAGGTTTTTTGCCAAAGTTGCCCCCCTTTAAAAAATAATAAAGAGCACTGCTTTAGTAAAAAGAAAAGGAGTACTTGTGGCACCTTAAAGACTAACAAATTTATTAGAGCATAAGCTTTCGTGAGCTACAGCTCACTTCATCGGATGCATTTGGTGGAAAAAAACCATCCGATGAAGTGAGCTGTAGCTCACGAAAGCTTATGCTCTAATAAATTTGTTAGTCTCTAAGGTGCCACAAGTACTCCTTTTCTTTTTGCGAATACAGACTAACACGGCTGCTACTCTGAAACACTGCTTTAGTGTAACTCTGGAATAAATCCACTGCCCTCAAGAGAGACATACTTACAAATATAGAGTAACTGAGAGCAGTCTGACCCCTTACATCAGTTACCCTGTCTTCCACAAGTGAATGTTCAGTTGGACTGAAGGGAGAGGTTTGTTTGTGTTTAGAGAATATTACAATAGACAGAAGGACGAGGCTCACATCTGAGTCAGTGGTCTCTGTGCCACAATCACCTTCCCTCAGCAGCTCTGCATGACCCTTTGGTTTTGGCAGCAGTTTTCCTTCCTTCTCTTGCTTCTCTCTCCTCTTTCCCCACAGCCAGTCAATCTGGACCCAGGTCCCTGACACAACTGTGCAGCTAGTGGTGTCACCGACTCCTGTGCCTTGGGCCTAGATTGGGTCACAACCCAAATGGCAGGGAATGGATCCCCCCCCCCCCCGCTCAGAGGTCCTAGGTGCTCAGGGAGGGTCTCTCAGTCTCTCCAAGCAGACAGGCTAAAGCTGATTTCCCAGTGTGAGCTGCCACCATTGTTGAGATGAGTGACTAGACCGGTCCCAAGAGAACTGAGCTGTGTCTGGCCTGAATGTGGCCATGAACAAAGGTAGGACCGGTATGGCATACCAGGTTTGTGGGCTACTGAATTGCTTCCTTCTGCTCTCATTCCAAATCCAGATTCACCCCACTCAACACTGACAACCTCCAGGCCTTTGATGTCCTCCCCTCAAACAGCGTTTGTCTGCTAGCATGTTCCTGAATGAGATGCTGGGCATACAGCCACATCACAGCACCTGGGGTGCTCCTTATAACTACTGTGGGGGTCATGCCTGGATGGAGCCTCCTGCCCAGCTTCTTCCTCCAACCACACCAGAGGTCCCTAGGAATAAGCCACAGAGCTGAACATGAGCGGTCAACAGGTTTGGACCCATCAGGATCTTTTAAAAGGTCCAACAATCTTCAACACCTCCAAACACCTCCAACACTTCCAATTCCAAAGTCTTCTGCATCATCACTTTTGATTAAGGGGTTAAGGCATTTTCCTGTTACGAAGTCCCTGATATCTGTTGGTGTTTCCTGGCAGGCTGCTGCTTATGGGATGAGATACCAAGCTTTCCAGAGGAACTTCTACTTGTTTGTCAGTTTGCAAACAGAGAGGCGGAACCTCCTGCAGTTTTAATTCCAATATCAACTAGAGGATTTTCATCTTCATATCAGACAAGACTCAACCTGCAGAATCAACTACAGCATTTGGAAAATCTTCTTATTCTGAGGAGTCCAACACCATTAGAATCCCCACTCTGCCCTCCAAAAAAAAGGGCAGGGGATGCTCCACCAGAGGTTTTAGCCTCAACAACTGCGAAATCCAAGTTTGAAGGGTATGTCCTAGTAAAGACAGGTTTCAGAGTAGCAGCCATGTTAGTCTGTATTCGCAAAAAGAAAAGGAGTACTTGTGGCACCTTAGAGACTAACAAATTTATTTGAGCATAAGCTTTCGTGAGCTACAGCTCTCTTCATCGGATGCAAATGCATCTGATGAAGTGAGCTGTAGCTCATGAAAGCTTATGCTCAAATAAATTTGTTAGTCTCCAGGGTGCCACAAGTACTCCTTTTCTTTCTAGTAAAGACAGTTTAGCTGTGGCTAACATTTGTTCTCCTGTTGGAAACTCTTATCACCAATTGGAAGTGTAACCTGGTTCTGGAACATCTACTAAAGGAGGTCTTTGTATCTATGGCTGGCTACTTATCCCTGTACTTCCTTTCATGCCATGTTACTTTTCTAGTTGCAATCACCTTCAGAAGAAGGATAATTGAGTTAACTGCCTCATCTAGCAAAAAAACCCCTTTTCTCCACAACCTTTTCTAGAAAAAGTGGTACTCAGAATTATTCTAGAATTCCAGCCTATTGTAGTTTTTCCTTGCCATGTCAATCAAAACTCCTCTCCTAAACTAGCATTCCAAGAGATTAGGTGGCTCTGTCTGGTTGTCTACAGGGCCATCATTCTGCCTGCAGAGAATGCCTTGTTCATTTCCTGTGTTGGCTGGTTCTTTGGCTTCAGACTTCAGTGCTGGAGTTGAGGCACTAGTGAAGCCTGGAGAGGGGCATTTTCTTTTGGGAGTGCTGCTGTGGGGGGGGGGGGGCGGGAAATGAGGGGGAAGGTAGATGGGACTTGAATCAGGCTTTAAAATTTTAAAAAGCTTTACAAATGATTTAAGGTATTACATACAGCCAAATCACTTAAAATATCACATGGTAACACTATCTTTGAGTCTCTTCTTTACAGTTCTTTTTTTAAAAAACAAGAAAATTCCAAGACAAACTATGTTAAAATGCGGGTAAAGATTGAGTACCTCAGTGACTAAAGGGTAAAAAACATTACAGGGATATTGTTTGATTTTGTGATAATGACATCACAAAACTCAGGAAATCATGAGTTAAGGTGCCATTTAAAAGAGATAGAGATGCACTGTTAAGGCACCATGGTGGGGGGGTTACCATTTTTAAAAGTCAGATTAATCAAATCTAGGACCTTGATCATGACCTATTGCCTTGATAATGTGGTTACTGCATGGCATCCCTGCAAGGTTAGTTAGCGTATTTCTGTACCTTAACATGTTTGGATTTCTCAAGCATAACCTTACCTCTGAATAATACGAGATAGACTCAAAATCAAGGTCTGCATCCAGACCTGAACTCATAGTAGGGTTTGGAACTGGGCTTCTGGCTCAGGCTCATGTCTAACAAACAATAGCCAGATCTTCCCCCATGACACAACCCCTCTACTCAGCTTCAGCAGCACCAAGGCATCCGCCAGCTTTCCTAACCAGACAGTTGAGGAATCCCCTGGGTGCCACAGAGCCGGCATTACATCAATCCCCAGAACCTCTTTGGCATGGGGGGGTGGCATTTCAGTGGGCGTACGTGGGGAGGTGCAGGCAGAGCACTGCTGTGCTTCAGCAATCGCCAGCTGCCATATTGATCTCTTGCAGGCTGTTACCAGCTGGCTTAAGTTTGAGCAGCCTCAGGTGATGGCGGGAGGGCAATGCTGAAGTAGGGTCGTGTTTGTCTTCACACTTAGGCCCAGTACTAAGCACAGCCTAGACCCAAGGATTGACTCCCCAGTCCTAATTACAGGGATTATTAATTAAGAAATCTATTTACAACCCGAAATGTAGAAGCCACCAGCTGCTGTCACTCCTCTGCAGGAGAGTGGCACCTTCTCTTCCGCAGGAGAAGAGAAGAGCCAAACATCACTGATGGGGAGTGTAAAACGAACAGATAGACAGCACTAACCTGCATCCTATCCATCTACACACTGGCAAGCAGAGCTTTAAGACCTTGCTTTATGTAACCCCTAGGCCAGGTGAAGTCGGCAGCAACAAGGGCCAGATTCAATATCAAGGGGTCCCTCTTAACAATAAAATACAGAAGCTTCTCGAGACCACACCCAGTAATCTGGGAAAATTAAACACTTCCCCTCTCACAAGCACTGAGTCTGTATAGCAGAGCAAAACTTTTCATAGAAAGGGGAAAGGAACCTGACATTAATTTGGGAAAACCACCCACAACCATGATTCAAACACACAAACCCATGAGCCAAACTCCCGCCCCAGAGTACATTGGGCAGCAACCTTTGCCTCCATTCTCACCTGGCTGTGTGAAAGTCCAACAAACAAATGTCCCTCCCTTTAACACATTACTCCCCTCTCCCTCCACCGCACCCCACTCCTAGCCACTGTCCTTAGTCAGTGGAGACACAGAGTCCAGAGATGCATTCACATGAGTTCACCTCCCATCGGGGGGAGGAGAGGAGGAAGGGAATGCAAAAGAAAAGTCAAGCAATGCCTTCACTGCTGCCACTGCAACTGGTCATAGCTGCCGCCCTTCATACTGTGTCACAGCCTGCTGCTGCACTGTCATTCACTCCACCACACTGTCATCTGCACAGTCACCTTCTGCTGCCCCGGCCTCTCCTCTGTGAGTTGGTCTCTTGAGGTTTCATCCAAGTCCTAGTGACTTCAGCTCTCAGTGGGGGAACCTCAGGCTGGGCAGTCTTTCACAGAAATGCTGCCCCACTGCCTAGCACTTACACCCAATATGTCAGCTCTAGCAATCACTTAGCAAAACAAGAGACTCTCAATAGAGACTAATTAACTATCTTTAAACAGGGGAGAAGGGCAGGTCAAATGTTGCCTTATAACCCTTCAGCAGAGCCCCAGCCCAGCCTCTCACTCTCCACTGGAATTTGGCACCCAAGCCCCCTGCTTAGCGAGTTCAGTTCAGTTGAGGGTGATCCCCTCATTCAATCACGCCAAGTACAGTTCTGCAGCCCTTCACTCATACAATAAGGATAACAACATTTCATTGCCCCAGCATTCAATATGAAAGTGATTTGTAACCCAACACCAGCCAAAGCTGATCACTTGGGAAACACAGCTCTGGCTGCTGGATACCGCAGCAGAATAGGAGTGTTCATGTAAATACATTCTGGTCCTAAAGCCTCCCAGTTGTTTCATCATTTGCTGTCAGGGTATAGCCCATTCAAACCTTGCTTACATTTAGGACTAGCAGAGAAAGATGGGGAGAGAAGTCACTCAGCCTTCCAAGCACAGGATCTAATTATCTTGGCTGAGAATGGGGGTCCCTGCATTATGGGTAGGTGGCTTTAAACCCAAACTTCCAATGATGGATAGCAACTGCATCAGAAGGAGGCTGATTTTGTAATTCACTCTGCGGATGTTTTTGGAACTCAATTTTCAAGAGAGCTTAGCATTCATCCTACAGGCCTCTGACGCACTGGGCAGAAGGATCACAATAGAGCTGAGCTCATTTGAAAATCTGACCCCAAGTCTACAGAGTCCCCCAGAATCTCACAGGCGTTGGGTGAGGCTTCTGCCTTGGAAACAGAAGAAATTAGCAGAAATGTATTGAAACAGAAAAGGGAAGAGCCAGGGCTTTCCCCAAAGGGTTTAGGGTTTTTTTTTTTTTTATAATGAATCCCAACATTTGCATCTGCCCTGTTTGTAACTAACCACCCATTCCCAATTGAGTGTATCAGCTCAGAAAGCAAGATTCAGAATCCCCAGGGTCCTGAGGCCTCCTTGGCTTTTATTGGTTTTATACAAAAAGGTCAAGGTGTCAAAAGTCATTAAAACAATCTATAAAATAGATTAGAATAGTAAGAGTAAGAGCTTTTTAATGAACGCATTTTATTACAAGTTGGAGTTTTTTTGAGAGACTAGTGGGCACCATGCAGCTATCTTGCAATCCGGAGCCAATGATATTTTTAAACAAACTCTTAATAAAATGCTGTATGTATTTATTGCCCAAGGGACAGTGGAGCCAAGTGTCTGGCGTGGGCCCACCTTGACTTCAAGTTTCCGTTTTCCAAAGAGGGCTGACTGGGTGCATGCTGTGAGCTATTGATGGGGACTCTAGAGAAACTGAGTTCAGTGTCTCTCCATGAAGCTGCAGGGAGTAAACATCAGAGATCAGCCATACATCATGTCCCACATTTTATAGAAAGGATATCTGTAAATACTAAAGAGGCCAAACATTGCTTACCCCAGTCTCTGCAGTCTGCAGTTTGGATGTTTCAGCGCCTCACACAGAAGCTGTACTCCGGATTCTTGCAGTTCATTAGTGCCCACGTCCAGCTCTATCAGCCTCTGGCTGGTTTTGAGAACAGCAGCAAGATCCTCACAGCTAACATGTGTGATATTGCAATAATTTAACCTGCAGGACGTAAATGTATAGAAGTGAGATAAGTGCCTGAAAGGAACAGTGTGATGAGCCCAACAGGCAACCCCAACCACCAGCCCTTCTGTGTGACCAATCAGTATTGAGGATGGCCCAGACATTTCAAGCCCCAAATCTCTGCCATTGACTAATGAGAAATAAAAAGTGGGCACCTGACTTCCTCACAAACCACCACCTCAGCCCTTTCCACTGACCAACTAGAACTCAGGATGGGAACAGGGTCCCTTAAGTCCTGCTCACTCAGCTCTTGACCAATCTGGCTGGACTTGGCACTGATCAGCCTCGGCATGGTGCGACCCAAATCAGAGCAGGCCCATCACTACAGGGAAGTTGTAAGGGGAGCCCCCTCCCCAGACAACTGGGTCCAGCTGAGCAGAAGTTGGGAGATTCTGCTCCTTCATGCTCCTGGCACTAGCTCTGCATCTCCCCTGCAGGTACAAAATTGTCTGAACGCTATGGGTATGTACTTGGGGCAGCTAGCCTGCATCACCCTTCACGGCTGCCTGTGCTACCACAGCTACACTACAGTGCCTGTGCCAGTATAGCTCTGCCAGCTAGATTCACCCCTGCTTAGTACCCGCTTCCATTCAAGAAGTGTGTTTCAGATTCCTGTTGGCACTGCCAGGCTGTAGTGCCTTCTCCGGCTTGTCAGACTGGGTTTATATCTGCTGGTGAACCACAGCACCACTCCTTAGACTGCTTCCCAGCCTGGTGAAATGCCTGTGATTCATTAATTTTATACCAGTGATTTCATTGGGGTTACTCCTGATTTACACTGCTACAAGTCAGGCACAGGCACTGACTCCATGGGTGCTCCAGGGCTCAAGCACCCATAGAAAAAAAGTAGTGGGGGTGGTCAGCATGTTGTTTGCTCTCTCTACTGGGAGTCACCTAGCAGCTGTTGGGGGTGTACTCAGCCAGGAGACAGAGGAGGGTGGAGACTTCATTCTTTCTTCCCTGCTAGTACGCTGCCTCTCCAAAGCATTCTTTGGTGGCAAGGTGGGCACCAGCGGTCTATCTGTCCCTTCCAATTTGGGGAGAAGAAAGTTACTTTTGAGGGGCAAGATAAATGAGACACACAAGCCCCTAGCAAGGTGGGAGTGGGGAAATAGGGGGACATGCAGAACCCCTAACATGGGAAAAGGGCAGAATGAAGGGCACATAGAATCCCTGGCATGGTAGGGAGAATGGGGAACCCTAGAATAGGAGATGGGGGGAAAGGAAGGGAACATATGGAGTCCCCTGGTATGGGGGAGGGGGATATGGAGAACAGTGCTTTGGTGAGAGGGAGAATGAGGCACTCTGAAATCAGGAGGGGGGACAGAGGGCATACGCAGACACCTTGGCAAGAGGGAGGGTGTAGGGTGGGGTTGCAGGAGTTCCTAAAATAGATGGGGATGGGAGGGTGGCACCTGGGAGGCCAGGAAATGGAGGGATGCAAGGAGCCCCTGGGTGTCTGCAAGCAGCTCAGCTACAGAAGGTATGTAGTGTGTGACACTCTAGTTATTAATATAACAAACCACAAGTTTTAAACAGATAGGTTTGAATTGAAAATCTGAAGGTAAAATTAGCGGGGGAGGACCCAATGTAGTCTAAAAATTGTTTGTGTTACACCTGTCAGCAATAAAAATAGGGTCTTGGATGAGCATGTAAAATAAAATACATTTCAACCGCTGCTTACATTAAAAAGTTTCCCAAGCTGGTAACTGTAGTTTATCAGCCCTGGTCCCACAAAGCATGATTCTCCATTTAAGAATGAGACCCAAAGTATTTTGGATGTATAGAGCAAGTTGCAGGATCAAACTCAATCAACAAGGTGTGCATGCCATTAGCTATTCAAAACAAATTATTCTGTGTTTAATCAGTGAATCACAGGATCTACTTGATCAACTATCAAATCCAGTTACTACTACAGATCTGTTGGTCTTGCTCCTCAAGAAGGGACAGGAAGTTGCAGCTCAGAGATGATTCCTCCTAAAGCAAGGGGGAGGGAAGGAATTTGGAAAGTGGCTGTGATGGTGACTGCTCTGAGAAGGGAAATCATTGACAGCTGTCTTCTTTCACTACATACATTATTACACACATACACACACACCTTTGCAGACTAGACAAGCCACCAGGAGCTGTGTGTGTAATGCAGAGTGGTACCTTCTTGTCTTCAACAGGTAAGAGGCTAAAAATCACTGACAGACAGTGAGAATAAAAGGAGAATAAAACAGCCATGAGATGAGTCCTAGCCATCTAACTGACTGGCAAAGCTTTGAGGTAGATGGGGACAGAAGCACCTCAGCCATCCTGATGTTCTTGGGAGAGTACAGGGGACACTATATTAGGGGTGGCTTTAACCCCAAACCTCCAATGATAGGCGGCCACTGTTGCAAAAGGAGGCTGATTTTGCAGTTCACTCTGCTGGTGCTTTAGGGACAGATTTTCAAGAGATTTCCACATCCAACCTGCAGATCTTTTAAAACATGAGGCAGATTCGTCACAGTGGGAGCTTGTGGATCTTTTGAAAACCTGGCCCCAAATCCCCCGAGTTTCCCAGGATCTCACAGGTCAGGGTGGAATCTTGCACTTATTGAAAGAAAACGAGGAGAGCAATGTATTGAAATAGAAAAAAGAAAGATCCATAGCTTTCCCCAAAGGGTTGGGGGGTTTTTTTGGTTTTTTTTTTTTTGGTTTTTTTACAAGTCCAGCATTGGCACCTGCTTTTCCCTGCCCAGTGTGTAACTGTAAACACACAGCCCCATTCCTAGCAAACTGCAGTTCAAAGGGTGTTTCTCCAAACTGCTGATGTGTCTCAGCTGAAAGCAACCCTTGGAAACGCAAAGGCAGGAGTCAGTATGGCTGAGGCTGAAGATGAAACCCAGACTGAGTATTTCAGCTCAGGTGGGGAAGGTTTAGATCCAGGTCCTGGGACCTCTTTTGCTTTCATTAGTTTTAAAATTGAAAATTAAGATATCAAAAGTCATTAAAGTGATTTATAATATAGGCTGTTAGAGCTCATTCTTACCTATCAGCTATTAAAAAAACATTTGTTTCAAAAATTAAATATTTATTAGCTCCACAGCCTGTGGCCTTTGAGGAAAGGGCAAGGCTGAGCTCTTTTTAATAAAACGCATCTTATTAAGAGTTGGTTTAAAACTCGTGTGTGCATGTGCGCACACAAATGCATGTATTCCACTGGTCTTCAAGGAGCCGGATGTGGAGCCAGTTCTCTGGTGTGGGCCCAGGGAGACTGGGTGCGTGTTGTGAGCCATCAATGCTAGTGCTGGAGAGGCACTGAAATCTCAGCTTTTCCATATAGCTGCAGGGAGCAGCCACAGACCGCGTCAGGCACTTTACATAAAGGACATGTATAAATACACAGAGGAAGTCAAATGTTACTTACTTCAGACTCTGTAATTTGCAGGTTGGATGCATCAGTCCCTCACACAGCAACTGCACTCCAGGATCTCTCAGATAATGATTAGAACTCAGATCCAGCTCTGTCAGGCTCTGGCTTGTTCTGAGAGCAGTAGCAAGATCTGTACAGCCATCATCTGAGACTTTGCAGCTCTTCAGTCTACAGCAGAGAGAAATGCAGAGACGAGTGACCCAGCATGAACAGGGCTTATAACAGATGTTCTGACAGGTGACTCTCTTCATGAAGAGGGACTGATGGGCAAACAGATATCCTGCCTTAGGCCCCAAATCTCTACCCCTTGATCAGTGAGAAACCTGTGTTGGATGGGACTTCCTTCTTAAGCCCTGTCACTTGCACTTCACCTTTGACAAATTAGCACTGAGAATGACTCAAACATCTGCCACTGATCAATGGTGAGGAATAAAGTTTGGGGTAAGACTTCTGCCCATGGCAAAGCCCCTAGCCCTTTCCATTGAGCCACCAGAGTTCAGGTTGGCCAGAAAGTTGTCCACCTAGAGAGTGTTACCTTGATTTGGGGGGGGTTGCTTGAATGTCTCCATGCCCCACAGAGCTAAGACAGAGAGAGTTTCATTCTCCTAATAAGAGTCACCCAAGCCAGGCTGACAGATAGAGACAAGACAAAAAAGCAGTTTCCTGGTCCTCCAAATTAATCAGGAGATTGACAACCTAACCCCATAAAACACTTTTGTTACAGAAACAGAACAAATAAGACACAAACTACAGATCCCTGGATCAGTGGTTAACCCTCCAATGGACAGCATGATGGATATCAACCAAACCCTGCTAGTAAGATATTGTTGCAATGAAAAAGTCACTACTCTGGGTTCATTTGTAATTTGGAATGTGTGAATTATTCTACAGATCAGAAAGTCAGCCCAAGTCAAAGAAGTGAAAAAAATTACAGTACAGCCATCTTTGGTATTAGTGTATGCAGGTGGCCAGGCATAGATATCAGCAAAACAGACACAAAAAGCACTTTGATTTATTCAGGGACCCCAGATGGAGGAAGAGAAGGAACTGCATAGATCTTGAACGATGCACCACAAGATGATTACACATGCAAGATTTCAAACTCATTATATGAAAATGGGCATCATTCAATGCTATGCCCCAACCTGTGAATGCGATTAAGATTAAGATCTTTTATAACATTCTAAAGGACTGCATCAGGAAAGTCCCACAGCACGGGTGTGGAAAGAGCCGAAGTCTAGAACCCAGGTCTGTAGGGTTCCAGGTGGCCAGCGTATCCATGCCACTACCCAACAGTCATGACAGCATTATGACCCATGAACTATATGCCCTGCAACAGAGGAAGTGCCTGTAGCCAACTGGTCCACAGGCAGTCAGGCCTAGTGGAGAAAGCAAGAATTCAGCCTACTGATTAGAGCTGGGTCCAGGGTGGGCAAAGCCAGTAAACAAGATGCAGGTCAATACCAGAGGAATAGAAGCCAAATGCCCAAACCAGAATCGTGAGCCAGAGGAGAAGCCAGGAATCAGTCTCAGAAAGATAGAAGCCAAATGCCAGAACTGGAGGATCAACCAGAGTCATAAGCCAGGAAGTGGAGCCAAAAGTCTGAAGCCAGAGGGGAGTAGAGGCTAGAGCAGAGCAGGAGTAGGAGCTAGAAAAAGGGCAAGTACAGCTGCAGGCATGGTACACATTCAGCAGCCACTAAGCTGCTGTGTGGGCTAGGCTTATAAGCAGGGCTGCTAAATCAGCAGCCAGTAAGGGGCTGTGGCCACCCTGTCAGTTTCAAGGCAGTACAGCTGGGCTCATTCCTTATCTAGCAGGCCAGCAGCTGGTCCCCAGGGCTGTGTTTAGTTCTCTGTCCTGGGGAGGGAACAGTGCATGCACTGAGGAGAGGAAGCTGCAGCTCATTAACCCCCTGAACAGCAGGGGAGCAGGATGAAAAGTGAATGCACGAGTGGCTGCACAAAAGGAGGAGAAATAGCTAATATATGGATCAGAGATTTCTTGGGCTGTAGGTAATATTTTTTTCCTCACTGCAAGGGTCCTGTTGGGGAGCAGCTCTTCTTTGCTCTCACATGATTGAGCCACCAGAGTTCAGGTTGACCAGAAAGTATCACTGACAGAGACTCAACTCTTAGCCTTACCATGTACCTGCAGGCAGCTCAGCATACCCTTTCCACACCCCCTGTCAAGTTCTTCACATACAGGAAATCTGTCAGTACTTACCTCAGTCTCTGCAGTTTGCAGTTTTGATGTTTCAGTCCCTCACACAGGAGCTGCACTCCCGTATCTCTCATTTCATTACCAGTCAGGTCCAGGTCTGTCAGGAACTGGTTAGTGCTGAGAACAGAGGAGAGGTCCCCACAACAATCTGCTGTGAGTTTGCAAGCCCTCAGGCTACAGGAGATAGATGCACAGATTAGAAAGTGAGCAGTTCTGTCTGTCCAGTCCTTCCCTTGCTGTCAGGGGGGTTGTAGAAACACTACTTTATCAAGATATGAAATCCTAGTGCTGGGGCAATGGGTGCTGAGAATGTAAACACAAGTCAGGCCAGATTCTCAGAATCACTTAGCACATTGTGTATGCGCTGAATGCTGAGCTGTTATAAAAACTTCACCCTTAGGACTGTGGGTGGCGTCTGATCCACCTGCAGCTCTCATTTATTCTGTATTCAGCATGTACTGTTCAGGTTAACGCATGTCCTGATGCAGTTGCAATCCCCTAAGCAAAGAAACAGTTCAACCTCCCCTAAAGAGAAAGTTTACAACAAACAAGGAGTAAGAGGAGAAGGTAGATAAGGGGAGCGGGGGAAAGAAAGGGAGATTACTGGGAAATAATGAAAATGGTGCTCCATGGGGGAGATATATTTTACTCACATGGACGGGGCAGCCTGTTTTCTGACTTGCTACATCATGTCTATTTAGGACTCAAAACTGAAATGCAATGGAGTTGGACAGCAAAGCAGCAACTGGGAGTAGACAGTGGTCTGGAATAAGAGGACAGGAACCAGGAGCAAGCGGGGTTCAGGGGTCCAGAGTATCAGCCAGCCAGGGATTCCTCTAGTTGCTCAGATAACTTCCTGTGTTATTTCCTGGCTTATACATAGCCCCTCAGCCAGTTGGGGATGCGGATGTTTTCTCCAATTGGGGGGTGCCGGGATGGGGGCCCCTGCAAGCCAGCACTTCACTCGTTCCCTTTTCTAATTACTCAGGTGAGCTACTGGGTGGCAGTTGTGTCCTAAGTATGACCTGTGGACCTGGGTTCAAGGCCTGCAGTCCCTCACCAAAAACAAGGAACCTGCTATGGAATATGAGGGGTGCACCCTGATTTTGACACATCTCAATTTTTTAAAATATCCCAGTTCTACTCTACCTTCCCCCTGCATTTTTCCTGGGCATCTCTATACAGCACATTGAAGGGCTATAACAGAGGTATACTATGTGGTTAACATACATCTCATATTATAATGATAAATTGGTGCAATGCTATAATCTTGTATAGGTATCAATTCCTCTAGAGTCTCAATCATTATTCTATAATCTTGTATAGGTATCAATTCCTCTAGAGTCTCAATTATTAGCATCTGTAACAAACAGGAAAAAGAAGGAGGAGGTGAAACAGAGGGTAAGTACCTTCCTTTGCTTGCCTTGCAGCTCAGAAGGTTTCATGGCTGAGAAAAGGCTGATTGTCTGTCCTCTTTTTTATGCAATTTGTTTCTTACGCCCACAAAAAATAGAAGGAGAGGTATCGGCTTGAGCTCTGTAAGCTAATCACCAGAGAGGGAACAGCACACTGACTGGTACCTCAGAGTTCACCTACGGTTTTCTTGGCCTTATAGAATGGAGGTCTTTGGGGTCACTTCCTACCCACCGTTAGAAGATCTTATATATGTTTACAGAGGAAGCTGACCTAAAAAACCATTTGAAAGATGGACATACACGGATGCAGACAATTCTGGCATGTTGACTGGCAGCCAGGCACTACTCAGTTGTGGTCAGTGTTGTCTGTCTGCCAAGTGCTAACTCTCAAGAACTGAGGATAGTAGCCCAGGTCTATTTCAGTTCATCTTCCTTTAAAAGCAAGAAAATTAAATGACCTAAACTTTTGATAATGCAGAGTCAAGGTTGCCCAGTGTGACCTCTTGCCCTTCCAGCATATGGAGAGCACACAAAAACAAACCAACAAACTTCTGAAAACTGGGAAACACAAAGTTAAAGTATGTTCCACCCCACAACACAACCTTAACTCTGCCCACTTTGAGCAATGCCTCAACATGCCAATAACCCATATATTAGCACTCTAGTTTTACAGATTATACAGAACTCTGGGAACAGAGCATATGAGCACAATGGGACAAAGTCTAACACTTTCTCTTTACTAAGGTAAAACTTAGGTTAGGTTAGATGTAGCAAGCAGGAGCTACCTACACCTGACCTACACTCAACCACTGATGGCTAAATCCACAAAGGGATGTAGATGCCTAATTGCCACTTTAGGCACTTAAGCCTAAAATATAGTTCTTAAAACCCCTATTCAGCTACTATCTAACCCTGTAAGTGCCTTAATTCCATAGGCACTTAAGTTTTGCTGGTAAAGTCCCCTAGGCACCTAAACTTCTGCTAGTGGGCAGGCACACAGCCACCTAAGTGGCCATTGAGCTGCAGGAGTCTCAAACTCAGCATTGTCCCATGTATCTCACCTGTGGGACCAAATCTAGTAGGCATGCTCTGAGCACACCAAATCAGGTCCCATACAAAGGATGGCCAATGAAGTAACGGTGCTGCAATGACTATTTAAATATTTTATACAAAGTGGAATAGCTCCCACAGGAGGAACTGAGAGAGTTCCACCATAGTTCCACATCCCAGGAACTTCCATGAGATGCAGGAGACTTAGGTTCAAGTCCTTGCTCCACATCTGGCAGAGAGGGATTAGAATTAGGGTCTTCTAGGTCCTGGGTGAAAGTGCTAACCACTGCACAATAGGCATAAGGAGGAAAGGACATCAGCACTTCCCTCCTATGAAACCCCTAGTGGAGCTAGGTGCTTCCCTCTGCCTAGCCTCAGCTTTTCCTACTGTCTAGCTCAGGCAGTTCAGTGTATTGGCTTCTGTGAATCCCATTCTTAGGCACCTAACTCTTCCTCACCCCCCGCCCAAGCTGGGGCTCACTTGGGGCTGCAGATACTACTACCTGTAGTGTACACTGGTATCTCCTGCACTCTGACATTGTCTGCCTCCATGCAGGTTTTCTGGTAGGCTTGCCTCAGCTCCTTAAGTTTCACTTGGCACTGCTTCGGGTCCCTGTTATGGCCTCTGTCCTTCATGCCCTGGGAGATTTTCACAAATGTTTTGGCATTTTGAAAACTGGAACGTAGTTCTGATAGCACGGATTCCTCTCCCCATACAGCGATCAGATCCCGTACCTTCCGTTTGGTCCATGCTGGAGCTCTTTTGCGATTTTGGGACTCCATCATAGTCACCTCTGCTGATGAGCTCTGCATGGTCACCTCTGCTGATGAGCTCTGCATGGTCACTGCAGCTTGCCACACTGGCCAAACAGGAAATTGAAATTCAAAATTGAAATTCAAAAGTTCGCGGGTCTTTTCCTGTCTGCCTGGTCAGTGCATCTGAGTTGAGAGTGTTGTCCAGAGTGGTCACAATGGAGCACTCTGGGATAGCTCCCGGAGGCCAATACCATCTAATTGCGTCCACTGTACCCCAAATTCGACCCAGCAAAACCAATTTCAGCACTAATCCCCTTGTTGTGGATGGAGTAAGGAAATCGATTTTAAGAGCCCTTTAAGTCGAAAAAAAGGGCTTCGTCATGTGGACGGGTGCAGGATTACATCGATTTAACGCTGCTAAATTCAACCTCAATGCCTAGTGTAGAACAGGGTCTAAAGTCTGGATATGTGAAAATGTGTGAAAAAAAGGAAACAGGCCAAAGCAATCAACAACTCTTCAAAATCCCTCCAGAAAAAAAAATATATCTGTATAAATAAGAAGGCTAATGCAGTATAAAGCAGTAGGAGAAGAGGAAGTGCATGGATAACATCGCTAACGAAGCTGAAGTGGTTGCTGAAAGAGGTGATGGAAAAACATTTTATCAGCTCACCAGGTCCTAACTGGCCAGTTCACACCAGCTGGGAAGCCTGTCAAGGATAAACAAGGAAAGACTTTTACTAAGAAAGAATACTCCAGAGCAAGAGGTGGGAGCACTTTCATGAGATGCTAAACAGACCAACACCTCAAGATGCTGACAAAGAAATTAAACACCCATTCAGCCTCTCCTGCTGAAGCTGGCCGACTTTTTATAAAATACTTAAATAGTTCATTGGGCTAAGGAGAGAGAGAGAAACTGAGAATGACACCACAGCCTGTTGGCTTCAGCATTCACCTGGAGGGGGTATCTTGGGGTTCCAGGCCCTGCACCTGTGTCTAATTATTTATACAAAGTGGAACAGCTTCAGCAAGAAGAAAAGGAGTACTTGTGGCACCTTAGAGACTAACAAATTTATTAGAGCATAAGCTTTCGTGAGCTACAGCTCAATGCATCCGATGAAGTGAGCTGTAGCTCACGAAAGCTTATGCTCTAATAAATTTGTTAGTCTCTAAGGTGCCACAAGTACTCCTTTTCTTTTTGCGAATACAGACTAACACGGCTGCTACTCTGAAACCTGAGCTTCAGCAAGAGAGACTGAGAGCTCCCCCACCCCAGAACAGCCAGTAGTCTCTGTGGGAGGAGGGAGACCCAGGTTCAAATTCCTACTCCAAATCAGGCAGAGTGGGGTTTGAACCCAGGTCTCCCACACCCCAGGTGGGTGCTCTAAACTACTGTGCTTCCCCATTATCTTGTAAGAAAGGGCTGACCTGACTTGGGCACCTAACTCTGGGAGAGGGTTCATGACTGAATCCTGAGTGGAGAGACTCACCACTCCCTAATCTAGAGTTAGCCACCTAAATGCCTTTCAGGGGCATGGCTTAGACCACACCCCTCTCTGCAGCATTTCCTATTGGCTAGTTTATTTGGCTTCCACTCAGCTTGATAGCTTCCATGGACCCCATTTTTAGGCACCTAACTCTCCCATGCATTCAGTGCTTAATTTGTAATGAAAGAAGTGCCGGGGATCAAGCAATTTTTTTACGTTCATAACTGACATGGCAAGCCTAGAGGTGCCAGGGCTCAAATTAAGCAATGCATGCATTGTAGTGGGGAGCCTTGACACCTAGCTCAGGGCTGTAGTTGTTAAACTGACCTAATGACCGATGAAGTGAGCTGTAGCTCACGAAAGCTTATGCTCAAATAAATTTGTTAGTCTCTAAGGTGCCACCAAGTACTCCTTTTCTTTTTGCGAATACAGACTAACACGGCGGCTACTCTGAAACCTAATTTTTTAGTGTAGACCAGGCCCAAAGAAGCATTAGGTGGTGCAATACTGAGACTAAGTCCCCTTTGTGGATCTACCTGTAAATGTGTATTCTGTTCATTTATGACATGATGAACTTTGCTGAAATAATTGTAGTGTGCTTCTGCCATAGCGTAACTATTTTGAATGGAGTAACGGTCTCAATAATAGTGCTGCTTCACAGATACTTTCACAATAGAAGTTAATAGATTTGCTGACAATGCATATGACATCATACAGAGGTCAAATGTTTGAACTCAATATGTTATATTTTCACTTCTTATGTGGTAAGAGTTTACATCAGTCTTCTGAGTCAGACATGCACAACTGTACAAACAGCATTAAATCCAACTTACTCACCAGCAGGAGTAAAGTACTAGACAAGCATACCCTGAAACAGATGCGATCTTGACTAGAAAATGGAGACAAAATTAGGTAAGCTACACTAATCACATTGGTTCAAGAAATAAATAGTTTCTCTTGCTAACCAGTAATATATCAGTGCCCAGTCTCCACAAACTAAGAGCCAATATCTGGCATGTGATACTTAATCATAAAACATACAAGAAAAATGGATCTAGAATTTTCTTTTAATCATCATCTTGAAAGTTTGCAAAGGGAACTAGTAAATAAACCTCAATAGCAGTAGGGGGTTAATATTTCTTTGAAAACTCATGGCGATCAGGGGAGGTCCCGGATGACTGGAAAAAGGCTAATGTAGTGTCCATCTTTAAAAAAGGGAAGAAGGAGGAACCTGGGAACTACAGGCCAGTCAGCCTCACCTCTGTCCCTGGAAAAATCATGGAGCAGGTCCTCAAGGAATCAATTCTGAAGCACTTAGAGGAGAGGAAAGTGATCAGGAACCGTCAGCATGGATTCACCAAGGGCAAGTCATGCCTGACTAATCTAATTGCCTTCTATGACGAGATAACTGGCTCTGTGGATGAGGGGAAAGCAGTGGACGTGTTGTTCCTTGACTTTAGCAAAGCTTTTGACATTGTCTCCCACAGTATTCTTGCCAGCAAGTTAAAGAAGTATGGGCTGGTTGAATGGACTATAAGGTGGCTAGAAAACTGGCTAGATTGTCGGGCTCAATGGGTCGTGATCAATAGCTCCATGTCTAGTTGGCAGCCGGTATCAAGTGGAGTGCCCCAAGGGTTGGTCCTGGGGCTGGTTTTGTTCAATATCTTCATTAATGATCTGGAGGATGGTGTGGATTGCACCCGCAGCAAGTTTGCAGATGACACTAAACTGGGAAAAATAAAAGGAGTACTTGTGGCACCTTAGAGACTAACACATTTATTTGAGCATAAGCTTTCGTGAGCTACAACTCACTTCATTGGATGCATTCCAATGAAGTGAGCTGTACCTCACGAAAGCTTATGCTCAAATAAATGTGTTAGTCTCTAAGGTGCCACAAGTATTCCTTTTCTTTTTGCAAATACAGACTAACATGGCTGCTACTCTGAAACCTGTCACTAAACTGGGAGGAGAGGTAGATACACTGGAGGGTAGGGATAGGATACAGAGGGCCCTAGACAAATTAGAGGATTGGGCCAAAAGAAATCTGATGGGGTTCAACAAGGACAAGTGCAGAGTCCTGCACTTCGGACGGAAGAATCCCATGGACTGCTAGAGACTAGGGACAGAATGGTTAGGCAGCAGTTCTGCAGAAAAGGACCTAGGGGTTACGGTGGATGAGAAGCTGGATATGAGTCAACAGTGTGCCGTTGTTGCCAAGAAGGCCAATGGTATTTTGGGATGTATAAGTAGGGGAATTGCCAGCAGATCAAAGGACCGTGATCATTCCCCTCTATTTGACATTGGTGAGGCCTCATCTGGAGTACTGTGTCCAGTTTTGGGCCCCACACTGCAAGAAGGATGTGGAAAAATTGGAAAATGTCCAGCAGAGGGCAACAAAAATGATTAGGGGATTGGAACACATGACTTATGAGGAGAGGTTGAGGAAACTGGGATTGTTTAGTCCGTGTAAGAGAAGAATGAGGAGGGATTTGATAGCTGGGTTCCAAAGGGTTCCAAAGAGGATGGATCTAGACTGTTCTCAGTGGTAGCAGATGACAGAACGAGGATTAATGGTCTCAAGTGGCAGTGGGGGAGGTCTAGGTTGGATATTAGGAAAAACTTTTTCACTAGGAGGGTGGTGAAACACTGGAATGCATTACCTAGGGACGTGGTGGAATCTCCTTCCTTAGAAGTTTTTAAGGTCAGGCTTGACAAAGCCCTGGCTGGGATGATTTAGTTGGGGATTGGTCCTGCTTTGAGCAGGGGGTTGGACTGGATGACCTCCTGATGTCCCTTCCAACCCTGATATTCTATGATTCTATGATTTCACCATTAACTGGAGAAGAGACAGCTCTATTAGTAACAGCAATAACTTTTTTCAGAGTAGCAGCCATGTTAGTCTGTATTCGCAAAAAGAAAAGGAGTACTCGTGGCACCTTAGAGACTAACAAATTTATTAGAGCATAAGCTTTTGTGAGTTACAGCTCACTTCATCGGATGCATTTGGTGGAAAATACAGAGGGGAGATTGATATACACACACACAGAACATGAAACAATGGGTTTTATCATACACACTGTAAGGAGAGTGATCACTTAAGATAAGCCATCACCAGCAGCGGGGTAGGAAGGAGGAAAACCTTTCATGGTGACAAGCGAGGTAGGCTAATTTCCAGCAGTTAACAAGAATATCTGAGGAACAGTGTGGGGTGTGGTGGGGGGGAAAAATAACATGGGGGAATAGTTTATATTTACCCATATATTTAATAGAACCTAAGTTAATTGTATCCAGTTTGCAAACTAATTCCAATTCAGCAGTCTCTCGTTGGAGTCTGTTTTTGAAGCTTTTTTGTTGAAGGGTCTTAGACTCTTAGGTCTGTAATCGAGTGACCAGAGAGATTGAAGTGTTCTCCAACTGGTTTTTGAATGTTATAATTCTTGACGTCTGATTTGTGTCCATTCTTTCTTTTACATAGAGACTGTCCAGTTTGACCAATGTACATGGCAGAGGGGCATTGCTGGCACATGATGGCATATATCACATTGGTAGATGCGCAGGTGAACGAGCTTCTGATAGTGTGGCTGATGTGATTAGGCCCTATGATGGTGTCCCCTGAAAAGATATGTGGACAGAGTTGGCAATGGGCTTTGTTGCAAGGATAGGTTCCTGGGTTAGTGGTTCTGTTGTGTGGTGTGTGGTTGCTGGTGAGTATTTGCTTCAGATTGGGGGGCTGTCTGTAAGCAAGGACTGGCCTGTCTCCCAAGATCTGTGAGAGTGATGGCTCGTCCTTCAGGATAGGTTGTAGATCCTTGATGATGCGTTGGAGAGGTTTTAGTTGGGGGCTGAAGGTGATGGCTAGTGGCGTTCTGTTGTTTTCTTTGTTGGGCCTGTCCTGTAGTAGGTGACTTCTGGGTACTCTTCTGGCTCTGTCAATCTGTTTCTTCACTTCAGCAGGTGGGTATTGTAGTTGTAAGAATGCATGATAGAGATCTTGTAGGTGTTTGTCTCTGTCGGAGGGGTTGGAGCAAATGCGGTTATATCGTAGCGCTTGGCTGTAGACAATGGATCGAGTGGTATGATCTGGATGAAAGCTAGAGGCATGTAGGTAGGAATAGCGGTCAGTAGGTTTCCGATATAGGGTGGTGTTTATGTGACCATCGCTTATTAGCACCGTAGTGTCCAGGAAGTGGATCTCTTGTGTGGACTGGTCCAGGCTGAGGTTGATGGTGGGATGGAAATTGTTGAAATCATGGTGGAATTCCTCAAGAGCTTCTTTTCCATGGGTCCAGATGATGAAGAGGTCATCAATGTAGCGCAAATAGAGTAGGGGCATTAGGGGACGAGAGCTGAGGAAGCGTTGTTCTAAGTCAGCCATAAAAATGTTGGCATACTGTGGGGCCATGCGGGTACCCATCGCAGTGCCGCTGATTTGAAGGTATACATTGTCACCAAATGTGAAATAGTTATGGGTCAGGACAAAGTCACAAAGTTCAGCCACCAGGTTAGCCGTGACAGTATCGGGGATACTGTTCCTGACGGCTTGTAGTCCATCTTTGTGTGGAATGTTGGTGTAGAGGGCTTCTACATCCATAGTGGCTAGGATGGTGTTTTTAGGAAGATCACCAATGGACTGTAGTTTCCTCAGGAAGTCAGTGGTGTCTCAAAGATAGCTGGGAGTGCTGGTAACGAAGGGCCTGAGGAGGGAGTCTACATAGCCAGACAATCCTGCTGTCAGGGTGCCAATGCCTGAGATGATGGGGCGTCCAGGATTTCCAGGTTTATGGATCTTGGGTAGCAGATAGAATACCCCAGGTCGGGGCTCCAGGGGTGTGTCTGTGCGGATTTGTTCTTGTGCTTTTTCAGGGAGTTTCTTGAGCAAATGCTGTAGTTTCTTTTGGTAACTCTCAGTGGGATCAGAGGGTAATGGCTTGTAGAAAGTGGTGTTGGAGAGCTGCCTAGTAGCCTCTTGTTCATACTCTGACCTATTCATGATGACGACAGCACCTCCTTTGTCAGCCTTTTTGATTATGATGTCAGAGTTGTTTCTGAGGCTGTGGATGGCACTGTGTTCTGCATGGCTGAGGTTATGGGGTAAGCGATGCTGCTTTTCCACAATTTCAGCTCGTGCATGTCGGCGGAAGCAGTCTATGTAGAAATCCAGGCTGCTGTTTCGACCTTCAGGAGGAGTCCACCCAGAATCCTTCTTTTTGTAGTGTTGGCAGGAAGGTCTCTGTGGGTTAATATGTTGGTCAGAGGTGTGTTGGAAATATTCCTTGAGTCTGAGACGTCGAAAATAGGATTCTAGGTCACCACAGAACTGTATCATGTTCGTGGGGGCGGAGGGGCAAAAGGAGAGGCCCCGAGATAGGACAGATTCTTCTGCTGGGCTAAGAGTATAGTTGGATAGATTAACAATATTGCTGGGTGGGTTACGGGAACCATTGTTGCAGGAACATTATCCCCGATACTATCACGGCTAACCTGGTGGCTGAACTTTGTGACTTTGTCCTGACCCACAACTATTTCACATTTGGTGACAATGTATACCTTCAAATCAGCGGCACTGCGATGGGTACCCGCATGGCCCCACAGTATGCCAACATTTTTATGGCTGACTTAGAACAACGCTTCCTCAGCTCTCGTCCCCTAATGCCCCTACTCTACTTGCGCTACATTGATGACATCTTCATCATCTGGACCCATGGAAAAGAAGCTCTTGAGGAATTCCACCATGATTTCAACAATTTCCATCCCACCATCAACCTCAGCCTGGACCAGTCCACACAAGAGATCCACTTCCTGGACACTACGGTGCTAATAAGCGATGGTCACATAAACACCACCCTATATCGGAAATCTACTGACCGCTATTCCTACCTACATGCCTCTAGCTTTCATCCAGATCATACCACTCGATCCATTGTCTACAGCCAAGCGCTACGATATAACCGCATTTGCTCCAACCCCTCAGACAGTACTCCAAATAAATATGTTAGTCTCTATGATGCCACAAGAACTCCTCATTGTTTTCACCTGTAGAGGGAACCAAAGAGCTCTCGTTCCAACAACATTGCTAGCTCAAGGACAATACACTCATCTGTTAGCACTGGTTTAAAAAAAAATCCTATTTTATTGCAGTGAAAATTTTGAAACAAAACAATTTTGTTAATAAAATCGTCCAGACAATTTTGATTTTTCAACAAAAAAATTAAATTAAAATTTTCATCTCATTTCAAATTGAAATTTTTTGTTGTTGTTTTGTTTTTCAAAAAATTAATTGAAATGAAAAGTTACATGAAAAACTAAATTACAGATTTTGTTTAGTTTCGGTTTGAGTATTTTTCACTGAAATACTGAAAATATAGTTGAAATCGAACTGTTTTTACCAAACATTTCAATGAAACTGCATTCTTCAATGCAAAATCATTTTAACCAGCTCTCTATTCTAATCTATCTGTGCATACTATTTATAGGGTGTCAAGATGAGCCTTCCAGTGACACTCTATGAAAGCAGCAGCTCTTCCTCTCCCTCCAAAGACAATGTACAAATACGTCCCACAAACTGCAGAGACAGAAATACCATGAAATCATAACTGGACTCCTAGCAGCTATTAGTGGAGGAGCTGTGCAGAGCAAAGGGTAAGGGAAGATAACTGAAAACACACTGCATTCTTGAGCCTAGAGGGGAGAGCTCTGTGGATTGTCAGCATCTAACAGACAGGGCTGTTTTTTACCTTGACATGTTTTAACACCTGGCTGCATGGGAGTGGGAAGGAGAAGACTGGATTGTCTAATAATAATTAATAATCATATGCACTTCTGGCCTTTGAACATTACAGGGGCACTGTTCTCCTTTCTCAGAGATAATCTTTGAGTTTATAGCTTCCTTTCTTAATCCTAAAATTGTGCAGGGGCTAGGCTAGAGCCTGGGGAATTCACCTCCCCTTGCAGTGACTTCTGCAGGTAGGTTGGGGGCCAGTACGGGATCGACCCTGACATCACTAGCACAGCCTGGCTCAATGTGATTAACAAAGCAGTGCTTTTCCAGATCAGTAACCTGAGTTCCATTCCAGTCCGAGCTCCCATTAGACAGGAGTTTGATGAGGAGGGTGACAGCGGGGAAGGGGATAGCACGGACAGTGAGCAATGCCACATACACACAGGGAGCCGTCACTGAATCTGGGCAGAGAACATCACTTAGTTTCAAGCCTGAATGTTTCACTAGTGTGAAACGCAAACCCAACACACATAAGGGTAGGAACCCGAAACATGGAATGGTGACCATCATTATGGCTTTGGGGATCCTGTCCCTGCTCAGAGGAAATTCAGGGAAAGAGGGGTCTGAAAGAGAGGAAAACCTCTAGGTCACTAATGACCAGTAGCGGTAACCAGCCAGTGGTTGGGTTTTGGCCAATAGGAATGAGTTCATGGGCTCAGTTTTTCTTAATGGAGCACTGTTCATGTTGCTCCATAATACCCAGCATGGCTGGCACTCGCACGCAATGATACAACCGGCCTGGAAACTGAACGACTCTCTCAGCCCACCAAGTAGTTCTGCAGCTCAGCACGGTAGCGGAGCAGTGAGGGGAGAAGCTCAGATTGCCACTGCCTCTCAGCTGTGCCCTTTCTATGAGCACAGGATTTCTCAAGTCCAACACAAAACCCACTTTTTAACCACGAAACATGGAAAAGGAGAAGAAATTCAGGGTAAGCCAGAGGGAGTGACAGCAGCATCCTGGACGCAGGCTTTCCTGTGAGTAAAGGATCAGCCTTGGACTTTGGATTTCCGACTAGTCCTTGTTTACCCAGCTCCAGTTCTGAAAGTGCCTGTTCATCGTACAAACATTGAGAGTACAGGCAAGGCCGAGGGGAAGCAAAGTTCAGCTGCAGGCAATGCGAGAGGAAGGGCGGTATTGCAGCTCCCTTGGCAGCAGCTCAGGTTGTTAAAGCAAACGGTTCTGATCTGCAGCAGGGTGGGAAGGAAAATGATGGGGGACTCCATCTCCCAAAACCTGGGTCGCTATGTGCTCCTGGCCATAAAACTGGGGATGGGCAGAAATCCAAGTCCTCCCACCAGCCACGTTAAAAGCTGCTGACTGACCTCCAACAGTGCACATTCACTACAGCACATCCAGGGTTGCAGGACCATCGGGGAGATTATTGTGTCACCAGGTCATACTACAACCGTCTTCCCACAGCGCCACACGAGAAGAGGCTCAGCAATGGCCTTGCTGAAGGCTCCAAAGCCCCTGCACTCTGGGGCCTAGCCCAGCAGCACAGGCTGAAGGAGGATGGATTCAGGTTCAGCGTGCTCTGTGGTCAACAGTGAAGCACTCATTTCCCTGGATCCACTCACCCCTCCTAAAAGCAGTACCTGCAGTGTGTGCTCAGTTAACTCCCTCCTGTGACTCATTTACAGAAGTCAGGTTTCAGACACAACCCAGTACGATGTGCTCCTAACAGTGGGGTTTGTTTCAGAGAGCTCCACGGTGTTGTGGACCATCTTTGGGTTTGGCACACAAGCAATGTATTTAATCCGTAGATCAGGCCAGTTTTCTATTGCTTTTTCCCATCTGAACCATGCTAACTCTGGTGCTGTTCCTCTGAGGAGCTCCAAGCACCTTACAAACTTTGGTAAAACATCACACCACCCCTGTAAGGCAGGTAGGATTATCCCCATTTTACAAAGGGGAAAACTGAGGCTCAGTTACCCAGAGTCACACAACACACCAATGGCAAAGCCAGGACGAGAACTTTCCTGACTCCTCGTCTCCCCACTTTAATCACTAGACTACACTCTCTTTCTTCAGAAACATTAATTCCGTTTTCTGATGCTAATTTAAAAGGGCTTTATTCTATTGCTGTAGATTAAATGCTTTTCTTAAACAGATCTCTCCCTCAGAGAGCTGCTCTTCAAAGGTCCGCTCCGATGCACTTGAATGTTTCCATCATGCAGCCTTTATTGTCCCCCTTTCAGCTGTGAAATAGCACTAATCTCACACAAGCAAACTCATATATGAAGCAAGTTCAGACACTGTCATCCAGAAGTCCCCTGTACTAAATTTAGGAAACCATAAGTGGCTGCCTGTTCTTATCGGAGGGTGTGACCAAGCAACTCCCCAGCCAATCAGAACCAAATTAATTCTGCAGGCATGAAGCAACTGAACTTGTTTATCACTTTGACATCTGGCACCAGAGCAAAAACTTGCAAATCTTAAACTGCCTTCACACAAGGAACTTGTGACACAGACAGCTGCAGCCTCACAGCCCACAGGCTGGGACTACCTACTCTCCCTACAAAGGGTACAGAGCCTGGATTGGAAGAGAACACAGTAGAAGGGCCATGTTGGGTTTTCAACGTGCATTCAGGTTGCTTAATGCAACAGTGAGGAATCAGATTGTTCCCAGAGCAAATATTGTTTCTGGAGCACCAGAGGAGATTGTCACTCCAGCTGTGAGTAACCTTTTGTTTAGGGGAATAGTGATAATCTATTATAGTAAATGTAGCAATTTCTTGTGTTCTGGGCACTCAAAACTGATTAAAAATATAGCTGATATCATTGGGATCTCCTAAAATGACAAATATCTCCCATGTGTGACAGTAGAAAGGGGCTCTGATGGAAAAGAAAATATAAATAATGCAGGGAGAAAGTTAAATACTGACACTTTTTTTTAAGAAAAGGAGAAACTTAAGTGAGTTTTCCTTGGGATGAGGATAGGAGAAGCTGCGACTCATGTTTTTCCATTTGTTGAATTTCATTTGGATGTGAAAGTAAAAGTATAAAGAAAGAGGGAAATGATGAGTTTCACTCAGGAATAAAACCAACCCTTTTCTCACAAATTGCCAATCAAGTCACATGATGGATCAAATTCTCCTCTCAGTGACTGCTCCGAAGTCAATGGGGCTGCATAGCTGTAACTGAGGTTGACTCACTTTGATTCCCAGGGGTTATTTTTCTTTATACTCTACTTTCTTCTCCCATCAGTCAAATAAAAGAAAAGGCCTCTTTTCATCTTGTGCTTACACCAGTGGGCAGGGCAGAGACATTCAGCTTTGGGTGTGAATGCCCGGCAGGCCTGAGCCTATAACAGGCCAAACCACAATCCCACTTCTAATCGCAGGGAGAGTGGAGTCCAGACCTGCACTGTGTGGCTTGGGCCCATCTCTGCTCCACTCAGGGCCATCACAGAAGCTAGTGCTGCTCCTGATTTTGATAGGAAATGTTCTTGCCCTGCAGAGGCAATTCCCTGCTTTGTGAACTGCTTTGCATAGTTGGTAAGGTGAAGGCCCCAAACAAAGGCCTCTGATCCTGCAGAGATCTCCATGTGTGATACTGGAATCAATGGAACATTGCACAGATGCAGGGATCTGCCTACATGGAGCTCACTGAGGGATCAGGGACAAACTGTGTGAACGGACACAAAAATCTCTCTCTACTTTTTACTCAACTTGAACCTGTCCGGCATCTACCGGGTTAAAAAAAGAACCCGCTTTGGAGGCTGTGACAGCGGTAAAGTCAGAATCCATTGTTGGTCAGATCGGTTACACGTACCAGGAAACAGTGGGGATCAGTCACCTGGGTGTCACTTTATACAAACAGTGGCAGAAACTAAACTCTGTTCCTTCCATTAAAATAATCCAGCTCCCTGGTTTGCAGAGCCTGCCAGGAGTGCCATGTTCAGAGGTGAACATGGGCGCCTCTTTCTGGACGGGCCAATAATAAAAAGAAAGTTTTTTTAAAAAAAAGGCGTATGGAAAGAAGACGCTGTCTCATTCTGGCTATAAAAAACATTCCCCTTGTTGGGGGCGGGGCAAGGGGGGGCATACTGCAACCGCCTACTGAGATCTAGCAACAGGGCATCTGGGTGTCTCATAAGAGGTTGTGTCGCAGTTTGCTTCACTCTACTCGTTTTGTTTGTATTTCTATAGATACCGTCTAACCCCTCCCTCTCTCTGTCAGATCGCCTCTCCTCGTCTCCAAACCAACCCCCATTGTAGTCAAGCCTTTAAAATGGGAATTTCCCCAGTTGAAATTGAATCTGCTACCGTCAACGTGTAGCTGTGTAGAATCCCGTTATTTTCCTTTCTTCTCCTTTTCCAAGAGATTATGTGAGAGCAGAGGGCACTGGCCTATACTAAACTCAAGAGAGTCTAATCCTGAGGCGCTGACTTGCTACTCAGTTCCCCATTCCTTACTCAAGAGCCTCTGAGAAGCTTTGCCAGAGTAAGGTCTAAATAAAAATCAAGTAAGAGCCTCAGACTTTGATCCAAAGTTTTAGTTTATTAATATGCTTTGCTCTCAGGAACAGAGCACAAAGGGTTAATGTATTACAGCTGTATGTACAGTTAACTTAAGACTGTTTGCAGCCAGCGCAGATAACTTGTTACTAGGTGAAACTTTGTCCAGGCCATTGCTACTGTTCTGGGCACCTCAAAGTGATTTGAAAGTCAGATTGGTTGTCACTGTGCCCTTCGGGAATGCATTATGCGCAGACCGTGACCTTCTTGCTGAATCTGAGGAGCTGGCGGGCTGATGGCACTGATCAGCAACCTTGGAAGGCCGAGAGCGAGCAGTTATTGCTGGGTTGTTTTGAATACGTCCTACACCTGGAACCTAGCTGAGATGTTAGACCGAGCCCTGCCTGCATGGGATGAATTTTATGGCCTGGGATTTCTTGAACTATGGGAACTAACAAAACCAGAAGAGGGAAGCTATGCCAGGAGGGGGAGCTTGGAGGAGTCCTATTTTTCAAATCAGGTGCTTAGGAGCCACGTTGTCCCAAACCAGGTCCCACCTAATGGCAGGATATGGACTAGGGAGCTGGATTACTTTGATTACCATGCCCAAACTGAGATGCAGAAATACAAAAACATGCAGTGACAGAAATAAATTGACATACCAAACCACATTTAGTCTAGAGCTAGTAGGAATGAGTGCATTTACCCATAGCTCCTCCTCATCTCTCTAGTAGGCCAAGGCTGCAAACCTGTTCCCATGTTCCCTGCACACCCAAACTTCTGACTGAAGTCAGTAGGAGTTTGGGGTGCACACAGAATGTAGACCCACTGGAACCAGCTACACAGGCTCGTTACAGTTTGAACCCCTAAATCCCAATAAGATGATATCCCATCTCTATACTGATCCATGACACATGGGAGGCTGCAGAAGACCCTATATGACCTCTGGTTTATCTCCCATTGGCAGGATCAAGCCATTGCACTGACTGTGATGTTTGCAACCTTCCTGATCCCATCGGGCTGGATTCTGGCTCATATGGAGGACTACAAGCACAAGCCTAGCGAGTGAGAAACAGGAGGAAGCTGCATCCAGCCTAGTTTAGAAGAATGGGAAGAGGAGACAATTGAACAAACCCCTTCATGGCAATCTGACCTTTAAGGATTTTATAATTAAAACACCATGAAAAAACACAACGGGCTGAGCAGGTCTTTGTTTGGGTAGAAGAATTGGATTGTATATGCTGGTTGGGGTAGACCCTAATCTGTATTACACCCAGCACAACAGGACCCAGTCCTGATGGGGGCCCAGAGGTGCTATTGCAATACAAACTTTGTCCTCTTACAGCAAGCTCTGACTAGGGAGCTTTTGATTTTCCTCTTAAACCAGACATTTCATGCAACCCGACTCACCAACTTTAAAGCGTAGCCTTAAGTCAAGTCCATGAGGAACAAGGTTAGGAAGCAACTTACTACGCTCAAGTGCACTCAAGGTGCAGGCCCAGTCACCGAAGTGCAATAGAGCAGAGATACTGGCAAGAATATGCTACATAGCCACTCATGGTTCAGGGGGACTAGAAAGCTGTTAAGCAGGGGCTGCTTCTCAGGGGTGCTGCAGATCCATAGTTCAGACTTTAGCTGTTGTAGATGCTCTGCATGCCTGAAAAATCAGGCCCATTGGCTCAGATCCACAACGTTATGTAGGATCCTAACTTGCACTGAAATCAGTGGCAGTTAGGAGCCTAAATACTTTTGTGGATATAGGCCACATGTCGTTTCTTCCCCCCCCCCCCCCCCACCTCCCAAAATAGCTAACAGGGAACTGGGAGAATTAGTGCCAAGCAAACACAGCCAAGGCTGTTCCAGGGAAGCCGATTGCAAGGGTAATTCAAAAAGGGGGCAGTAACACTTCTATCATTACAACCTGATCACATTCAAACAGGGATTAGTTTCTTTAGCAAATATCATGTCTATGGAGCCTACCAGTTATTTGAAAAGAGTAATACAATAAAAGCCCATGGCTCACTAGGATAGGGGAAACTCCCTAATCCACTTCTGTGGTTTCCCCCGCATCCCCATCTCACACCAAACCTAGCCTTCTCTCCACACTACTGAAAGGGCTGTAATGAGGTCTCCTGAGCTCAATAGGTTCCTAATTCTCTCTTGAAGCAAATGGAAGTATTGCAATTAAACCTAAACTGCCAAATGATACATTAACTCTGCTTTATGATGGTTGCTCCATTACTCTCTACTTTGCAGTGGCTCTTTGTCAGCATCAACTAGTGAGGTTCTACCTTATTTTTAAAAGCCCTCTACTTAGCTCCAACCCTGAAATATGACAGAAAATATATTCCTAAGCATGGTTATTTGCTCCTTACCTATGCATCAGACTAAATCATGAGAAGTGGCAGTACATAGCACGGGTGTCTTAGGAATGAGGTTTGGGAGCAGTCTTAGGTACATTAATGACTTGGAGCATAAATAGGGAAATTCTTAAATTGCACAAGGTTGGGAGGAGGAAATGGACTGTGATACTTGCAAACATTACAGAATTATTTCAGTTGCTAAAACGGGAGGATTCAGAGACTCTCCAAATAAGAGTTTGACAGAATGGGGTGTCTAGGGAACATGATGGTAGATGTGAAAACAAGGGGCCACATGCTGAAATTAAATAGTTTAGAACCTATAACGAAGGAAATGCTATTTATGCAGGAATTCCCTGCCAGGCAAGGTCATTGAACTAAACACAGAGGTCAGAGTAAAAAGGATTAAGTCATTTTATGACCAAACTACAAACTCCACGGTGAAAATGGTGTAGGTTGACATCTAATCAAGTCTCATACCTTTAGATCTTCTCTACCTCTGTTCACCATTGTTGCACTGACATGCACCCTATATTGTGGTGCGCTTGTCATGAGTGTGAGGACAGACTTGAAGAGCATATGCAGAGCTACAACCGTGGGAAATCCTACTGTGTTGGCTAAAGCCTTTGCCTGGTGAAGAAATCCAACGTATATACTTTGATGAAATACAGGCGCAAGCTCTGGTGAATAGCATGCCAGCTTTCAGAATAAGCCAGTCCTAGGATACTGTCCCAAGCACATGGTGCAAGAATATAAGCATTGGATCTTACTGTTTAAAGCTAACTTTATAAAGCTTTCTGGAAGTTTGTCACTACAATTTATTTTTCATTTGACACTATCTATTCAACTGATGGGCAGAAAAGGGGCTCAGTTGCTCTCTACAGCGGCAACCACTGATGTCAGTGCCGCACCCAAAAAGAGCACCAGCCACGTAGCGGAGATTAAAGACCTGCTTGGGTATCATCCTGACTAGTGTTTATGCTCATGCCACATTTCCTTTGACACTTGTACTATCATAGCCACAGGCAGCAGGCAACCATCTCCTTGATGTGGAACCTGTACCCCACCCCCACAATTGCTCTGTTCATTCCCCCAGCTGAAGTAGCTGACTCTTGGTCTTCTCCGACTCCTCCCAAGAAAGGTGGGTTTTTTGTTTTTTTTTTCCAAACAGACTGGTCATAGGCCCCTTTACCAGCTCTCTCTCCTGGCTGTATGAAAAATCCACCACCCTCATGAAAGACCCAAGCCTGCCATACTACTAGTAATACTATGGAAAAGTGACTATTTACCTAAACACTGGCATAATTGCCATGGACAGTGCCAGAATACACAGGCAGACTAAACCAAAGCAATGAAGCTTAAAGCTGTATTAGAAAAACGTGCATTACCTGCAGCCTGGTTCTATCACCTTTCCTCACAGAAAGTTACTACTCCACATGAGTACGGGTGACAGAGTCAGAGATGTTGAGAAACGTGTCAGAAACACAGCTCCTAACAAGACAGGACCTTGGATGCTGCTCTTGGCAGTCACCAATGTTTCAATTCATTGTTAAGATGTATTGATCTGTAATGAAGATTACACCTGGCATCCTGTGTAAGATCTTACATTAATCCATTAGATTGTAAAGTTCCCCCTTAAACAGGACACAACCCAAGAGTTAGCACAAGAGCATGTGAACAGAACTGTAGAAGAGGGAAGGCAGAGAAGTTTATTCCAGCAATACTGCTGCACCACACTTCACAATAAAGTGTTCATGAAAGACAAGAATAAACCCAAAAAGGATATAAAACCAAATGCACTAAATTAATGATTTTATTCCTGGCAAACCCATTGATGGGGTGAGCAGCTCCCTTTACTGCCAACTGTGGGGGTGGGGTGTCTTGGTAATGCTGCCTTTGGGCTGCTGGGAGGAGGGGCTACTGGTGAGAAAGTCATGCTCCCCCAAGTCCAATCACCACATCAGCAATGCCTGATAGTGGGAATATGGCATCTCTCTCTCTAGCACAATTTAGGACAGAAGCACCCATCTACTGGGCTAATGATTCTACCATGTAGCTACCACCAGCACCCTCCAGTGCAATAGTTTGACACCAAGACTGATTCAACCACCATTATGGAGCCCTTATCCCCCTTGGTGACAGTAGGACAGGAGCTCCTGTGGTCAGTGCCAGCAGACCATTGGCGCACAGGGAATTCCTGACTTAAGCACCAAAGGGTTACACAGTAAAGGCCACTTACTCCTCTGTACAAGCGTCAAAAAGTAGTTCTTCCCAACCTCCCCTAGCCCCCCGTTTAATATAATTCTGTACAGAGTCAGTGGTCTGAGCACCACCAGTTTCAGCAGCAGCAAGAGTTATTCGCTCAGGCAGTGCAAAGTCTTCTATGTTAGGATATCGTGGGCTTGGTGCTCCACCAGCATTTCCATGCTCCTCACATCTGTGCACCAGAACTCCAGACGGTCCTTCATCCCTTTGATCTGGAAAGCAAATCCACAACAGCTTTAGGAGCCTGGACATAGAAGGGGAAAAATAATTGCATCTCCCCAGGAATGGGCACTAGAGTGAGACCAGACATGTTGCACACTGAATTCAACTAATCTGGAGCAGAAGATTTCTCACCACATCCACTGCATTTAAAGATGGAACATGAAAGCCAAGGGGGCTGATTACAGGCAGGGCCCCAGGAAAAGCATTATCAAGAGTGAAACCAATTCAACAAAATTACCAATTCAACAAAATGGACTGTGAATTTGGTAGGACCCTAAACATGGGACATTAAGATCCCAAACGACTTCAAGATATGGTGTGACAGGACCCCAAGATTCTAAGTATGTGGGTTTCTGAGAAAGCTTTTAGAAAATGAAGGGAGGAAATTTTAAGGGAGAATAATTTTAAGTTTTGTAAAATGAAACAGTCCATCAGCTGTGATAGTATGTCATTAGGACAGCAGTGTGAATTTCAGTTTCACTCAAAGCAAAGTCCAACATTATTTCCCTCTCCCCAACCAAGTGTTTTTCATGGTTTAAAGGTTTTTAACATTTGGGAGAAGCTATTCAAAGAGTTCTTAACACCTTCTTGTTACATATTTGTTATGGGAAAAACTAATTAATCATGGAAGTGAGGAATGGTATAGACATAAGGTCTTCTCGCCCATCCCCCTCTTCAGGCAGGATTGTCATCCATAGCATTTACTAATAGGTCACAGGCCCCAAATGATGAGGTACCAATCCTGGGAGACTATTTAGCTCTTTACCTTTCTTCCAAAGTCATTCCCTGTTAGATGCAAGGTCTCAGGTATAGAGGATGTGCAACAATGGTATAGTTATTAATCTAAAACCTTAAATTTAAATTTAATGAAGCAAAAACTTGTTACATTAACCCAAGTTTTTGTCAGTTCATATACACAAGTGTGCACGTGTGATGCGCCTATTGTTTGCATGGCCCTACTTTCAGAATCTCACAGACACTTATTCCATCCATCATGTTCCCAAGGAAGGCTTGCGAGTACAACTGCAAAGCTTAGTTATAGATATCTGGGTTGAAATCAAGGTCTTGTTATTTTGTGAAGGTTAAGCACTACAGGAGAACTTTTCAAATAGTGTTTTCCTCTGGAGGGGGAACCTTTGCTAATTCTCTTCTCCAAACCACTGCAAGAAATGGGCAGAGTCAAGGTCTCAGAACTACAATCTTATTAACAGCTCTCATGTAAGTATTCAGGCCAATGACAGATCGAAAGGAAGGTGAGTTACCATCGGTTAAGTATTTCAGCTGACATTACCTGCTGTAAATCCAGCACACGCGGTTGGACCCAGGTCATGTGCACTTTCTTATCCACTTCATCAATACTGCCTTTTACTAACCCTACTGAGAGGGCCTTCATCACCAGCAGTTCCACCTGAAAAGAAGAAAAAGGGATTAAGAACCAGTCACTTTTCCCACAGACTCCCAATTCTTTTAAATTGAATTATCTTATAAACACAAAAAGAAAAGGAGTACTTGTGGCACCTTAGAGACTAACACATTTATTTGAGCATAAGCTTTCATGAGCTACCGCTCACTTCATCGGATGCATCCAATGAAGTGAGCTGTAGCTCACGAAAGCTTATGCTCAAATAAATGTTAGTCTAAGGTGCCACAAGTACTCCTTTTCTTTTTGCGAATACAGACTAACACGGCTGCTACTCTGAAACCTTATAAACACAGTCATTAGACTACTGTTTGCCACATCACAAATCTAAACTGAAGAGTAGCACAAGGCAACTATCTCCGCAACAGATCACTCTGACCAAGCTGGGCAGCATTCTATACAAACATCTGGAACCACAGGAATTAAAACTGTGCAAGCTTGTTCTACTAAGGAACAAGAGAGCCACCTATATCTGAGACAGAGGGAAGGAGATGGCAATTCATTCTTCCTCTACAGCCAGAGGATTCTTCGCAGTTAACTTGGAACATTAATGCGGTGAATTTCTTTTCCCCACTATTTTACAACATATAGAAATGAACCTGTTCAGCGGATACTGTTAGGAACTTCACATGCAAGTTACTTATTGTCATCATTAGCATTAACACAACTCACCTCATTCACGGTGACTTTGGCACTTTTAGCAATCTCTTCAAAAGTGAGCTGTCTGTGATTGGCTGGTCGGGTGAAAGTCATCTAAAGACAAGCAGAAAATCAGCACTCTTCAGATTTCTTCTCCGAAGATGTATGGAGTCTCCCTAGTACTGTCCTCCAGAAGCCACAGGGTATGCCAACACAGCAAACAAACACCCATGGCTGGCCCAGGTCAGCTGACTTTAGCTCCGGGGACTCAGGTTGCAGAGGTGTAAAATTGCTGTGCAGATGTTCAGGCTCGGGTCCGAGCTCTGGGACCCTGCAAGCGGGGAGGGTCCTAGAGCCCAGACTCCATCCCAAACCTAAACATCTACACAGCTATTTTTAGCCTCAAAGCCCAAGCTAGCTGATCTGGGCTGGTCGCCATCATACTGCAGGTCTTTTATTCCAGCATAGACGTACTTGCAGACTCAAACCTCATCTCTACCTGTGAAAATCAGAGGCTCTGATAACAAAGGGCCAACAGCAGCTAGCTCTCCCTCTATTTTTAGAAAAAGACTGCTTTATTAAAGACACTAAAGTAAGTAGCAGTCAGTTTCCTGCATCTACCTCTCCAAACAGTAGGCTCCCTAGGAAACAATTGCTCAAAAAGACAAAGATTCTAATCCTGAAGACGGAAATTCTCCATCCACATTATGTTATTGGCACAACTGCAAGTGCTTAAGGACCGCTAGACCAGTGGTTTTCAAACGCTTTTTCTGGGGACCCAGTTGAAGAAAATTGTTGATGCCCATGACCCAATGGAGCTGGGGATGAGGGGTTTGCAGTATGGGAGGGGCGTCAGGGCTCTGGGCTGGGGACACAGGCTCTGGTGTGGGACTGGGGGATGAAGGGTTTGGGGGGCGCTCAAGGCTGGGGCAGGGGATTGGGGTGCAGACTTACCTCCAGTGGCTCCCAGTCAGTGGCACAGCCGGGGTGCAGAGGCAGGCTTCCCGCCTGTCCTGGCACCGCAGACCGCGCTGTGCCCTAGAAGTGGCCAGCAGTAGGTCTGGCTCCGCGGGACTCTTGCCTGCAGGCACCCCCCCCACCAGTTCCCATTGGCTGGGAGTGCGGAGCCGATGCTCAGGGAAGGAGCAGTGCATGGAGCCCCATGGCTAGACGCCAGACCAGCTGCTGGCTGCTTCCAGTGCACAGTGTGGTGTCGGAACAGGTACGGACTAGCCTGCCTTAGCTGGGCAGCACCGCTGACGGGACTTTTAACTGCCCGGTTGGCGGTGCTGAGCAGAGCAAGGCGACCAGTGCCTTGCACGTCACGACCCACGGTTTGAAAAACACTCACTAGACTCTCTCATAATGAAGCACTCCATGTGTAAAACAATTAACTAAGCTCCATCTGTCTGAAGTATAAGTCTGCCTATCAAAACTGCAGCTTTTGAGAGCGAGTCAGTGATTGTTAGTGTCATAAGATTCTGCATACCCATTGGTGACAATGAAACCAGGCCTTGTACATGGACGGAATGCCAGGACAAGAATTTCTGTTTCTTAGATGTTAAAGGATTTCCTTGCATGGAGCGGGTTTTCAATTCTTATCCATTTCAGGCGAGAATTGGGGCTGTTCTTTAAGCAGCTCTAAAGTTATGTTGGGACATACTTTAAGAACCATCCCTTCAGATGTCTTTGGAAACAATCTTTTTTGCTCTCTTACTAGTATTCACTGGCACTGTCTTCCAGCAGCACTTGTCTTTGAGCACCACCAATAGGCAAAAGCATGTAATGCCACCATTAGTGATTTACATCTAAAGAGCAACTATATAAAAGAGCAGCAGACTGAAAGTACCATGCACACAGCTCTCAACTCACAAACGGAATCTATTTGGACACTACAGAGAAGTTAATCATGGGGCTGCCTTCCAGACCCATCCAACTGACAAGTGGGGTGCCCTATCAGGGTCTCAGCTTGCAGCTTACCTCCATGAGGCACAGCAGCTGGATCTTCTTCAGGAGAAGTGCTTCATTTGCAGCCAGGTCTGGCTGTGAGATAAAAACATTAAGCAGCTGTCTCTGAATAAAGTTAATTTTTCTTTTTTTTTTTTTTTTAAGTTACATCCTGTGCACTAGAAACGAGTCACACAGAAGATAAATAGCCTCTCCTCTGTCTTGATTCTGTGCTAAAAAGCCCTGGATTCAAACCCAGTACTGGCTGACCACTCCATATAGTGGTAACAAGGAGATGGTGCACTGTTAAATGCTATCCGCTGCATGATATGCAAAATCATGGTCCTTAACTAAGGGCTGTCTAGATGGACAATAAAGATCTCTGGGAGCTATTGCCATATTGATAGATTCCTGCATAATCACTGAAATATTAGTATTGACAATCATTATTTTGCAGGTGTTCCGAGAGGCACTCTTTAGTGTCTTCCATAGTACCTTCATAATGATATATAAATGTCCCAGGGTAAGTTAGATTGGCACAGCAAGAGCCCCAGGATACCCCATGAAATCATCTGCTCTCGTTTCCTTGGTTACAGAAGACACTTCTTTCTTCCATCCTTTATATTTACCTTCATATATTTATTCTAATCAATCTAGTTATGGTGGGAAGGTGCTGTTAGAAACGTTATGGTGGAGATTTTACATGGACTGAAGTCAGGAAAACTAGAGTTATGGGTTGTATATTATCCTTAACTCTGTCCCTTTGTACTCCCACATTATTTTATTATTCTAGCAGATGTCTATGCATTTATCAGGGCACTATGAAGTTGTGTTGTTTCCCACCTCACTGACTCACCTGCTGGCCCCAGGCTGTCTTCTGAGCCTGGAATTTCTCTACATTACCACTATTGAAGGCATAAAGTGTGTCAATCAGCCACTGTCTGTCAGTGTTTCTCAAGGACTCCAGTACAGGGTGCATGAGCTGTGATAAATAAGGCAAGACAGCATTATTGACAAACTATAACCAATTTCCACCATTCAACAGCTGAGACAACCCAGAGTCTACTTACCAGCTCCCCAAAGTTATAAACTCCTTCTCCTAGGAGTCCTGCCAGCCCCAAGGTAAAGGCTCTCTCCTGCTGCTCTGACACTGCACGGAAAAATAGCGTGTGTAAAGCGACAGCTTCAACCCTATTGCTCCTTCCTCTTTCAGTATGTGTATATGATGTCTTTCAGATTTTTTAGTCATCATCAACTCCACATTTACTCAAGACTGCAAATATGATCAAATCTAATCTTAATCCATGTTAAATGCAGTTCCATGCCAATACTGGAGGCTGCAAGAACCAGTGTGCAACAGAAATCCACTCCGGTGCAGCCTGAGGGTCTGAACTACTTGAGGTCACTGACCACCTCAGTGATCTACTTGCAGCAGGGGCCCCCCAGGTTGGAAATTCAGAGGAATACCATCACTTACCATATCAGCTACGCAAAGGAGATCAGAAGAGTTGGGAAACGGTCATTTACTCTCCCCTACCTTATTGACAGTCTCCCCACCCCCATACATCTTGGGTACAGTAGCCCTGAGATGAATGACCAAGCAGAATTCATCTCTCTGGGTGGACTCTAGTAGGTTAATGGTGAAGTTATATAATACAGTGATGTTGAGGAAAGCTGGACTTCCCTGCGTGCCTACAGCTGGACTACACTGGTGGAATAGGCCAGGACTGAATGAACATGGAAACTACAGTTCCCTATATATGGCACAAGGAGGCAGACTTACCTGGCAGATCCTTGACATCAATACAGCCCAGGAACCGCAGTGCATCCTTATAGTAAGAGGCATGATTCCCAATTGTCTGGTAGTATTTGCTGGAAAGGTCGTAGAAACGGCTGTGAACAGATGTCACCCCAGGGAGATTGTTCAGCATCTCCTCAACATCCTCTATGGTCTCCTAAAGAAAGGAGAAAATCCAACTCTTGACACACAGACATTTTATACACACCTGTATCTTTCACCTCCACCACTCACTATTTTAGTTAGTCTTGAAATTTACAGCTTATCACAAATTATATTCACACATTTTGTACAGAAATCCCATCCAGAGTGAATAAGATGAGAGTGCAGCTGAGAACATTAGTAACAGCATTTGGAACAAAGCAAACAACTCCCTTTCTCCCAAAAAGTCTCATTCATATTTACAAACACTGGTCAGTGAGTGCACTTCCTGACCCTTGAAACTTCATATTTCTGTTGATACTAAAGCATGAACAACTGAGGGATCCCCATTCAGCTCAAGTTGGTGAAAATAATGTATCATAACTTTGCCTAATAATCAGAGAAATGTAGGGCTGGAAGGGTCCTCGAGAAGTCATCAAGTCCAGCCCTCCACGCTGACAGGATCAAGTAAACTTAGACCATCCCTGACAGCGTCCGTGCAACCTGTTCTTAAATACCTCCAATGATGGGGATTCCACAACTTCCCTTGGAAAAAAACGTCAAAGTGGGTTCCCTCTTACCCAAATACTCCAATCCCCACTTATAATAAGGTCAGTAAGCCCACCAAAAAAGTTCAACCAAGAAGCTAAACAGAGATATACAATACTTCTTAACTATTTGCCAAATCACATTCATGATGCTAAATTCGTAGAACCAGCCCTAAGTTGCACTCGGAGACACAGAAGGGTTAACTCAAGGGTTTTTCTAGTCCTTCGCAGAGGCAGAGGATCTGGCTCCATATGGGTCATTAGTGGTGATAGTCATACACTAGAAGTATATGCCACTAGCATCTCAGCTACAGGAATAACACTGGCTATTACTTCTAGTGTTATCAGAACTACACAAACACTTTCCAGTCTTCCAAATAGAGCTGGATTTCCAGGAGACCTGCCCATGCTGCCTAAGAGAGGTTACAGAAACTTAAATTCACAAAATTCAACAACAGACACAGAAAGAGAGGGGCTGCCTTCAAAGGCTAAGCAAACGCTGAAATAATGGGCATCCAGAGGAACTGAGTACACTCAAACTGACAGAACCTAAATGCCAACATAATCTCACCTTTGTGACCTGCAGGTCGCCAATGTTTAACTTCAGAGCCCCGATGGCTGTTTTACATAAAATCACAGCCTCATCACTGCTTTTCACCTGCAACCACAACACAAAAACATAACTTTTCCAGCCACACAGGCAACTATGGAAAGTTAAAGCATAACAAGTGCTAATTTAGTTAGGTTCGCAAAAAGAAAAGGAGTACTTGTGGCACCTTAGAGACTTGCTGTGTTCCCAAATCCATGTTGGCTTGGTCACAGAGAATTGTATGAATATGCCTTCTCCAATATATACACAGATGTAAACATATCTACCAGCACAGACCTACATATACATGCAAAATGCAGCAGCTATTTTACTTAACTGTGCCAAATAGGAAAAAACTTGGATTTCACAAATACCTTTTCTCGAGTCTTTTCCAGGAAAGTAAGGGCCACATTAGGATCTAACATGGACGAAGGAAAAAAACATATTAAGAATCCAAACAGCAGAATATTTTAACCTACCACAAGAAAGTACCTTGACTGGCTGCACAGAACTCAGAGCCAGATTCTCAGCCGGTAAAAGCCATCATACCTCCACAGAAGTAAACTAACTATGCTGATTCACAGCACCTGAGGATCTGGCTCCATATGCATCAGCCTTCTCTCCAGCAAGGTCCCTTCTGCAGCAGTCATTTCACCATTAGTTGTAAAATTCTACGAGTTTATGCTTTTTACTTTCAATATTGTGCAAACCAGTTGCCTCATTTTCACATTGAAGTCTTGGCTGTTGCCATCAGCCAGTTAAATTGTAGGCCTAATAACCCTAAAAAGTCACCATAAATACTAGAAAAGTTACTCACCTGTCATCTGTCTAACTACATGAAGAATGATCTCTACCAAGGACAAAGGATTCACCCTGAAATGAACAACACGGCATCAGAACAGTTACAATTAAGAGTGCACACGCTACAAACATATGTACAAGTAGTCAATCTCACCTGTGTTCAAACTCACTGATGAAGTTCTCATAAAGCTGTCGGTGGTAAAAAAAAAAATTGTGATAGCCAGTTAGTGACAGAATATTTCATTCTAGTAAAATAGGCAACTTGCCCATTATTGCATATAAACTCCTTCCTCAAAGTAGTTTTGTATCCATAGGTGGAGAAATTTAAAATGTACCGACACTAGATTACAGAAGCCAAAAATTGCTCATTTTATGAAGAGCAGTCTCCAGGATCTCCTCCCAACTGTGGAGAGTGATCCACCAGTTAATAGATTCACGAGACAAGACTAGTCTCTACCAAGAGGGGGTAACTTAGGTCTGTTTACCCCTCTTTGTTGTGAAGGGTCGCTATCCACTAAGTATCTGCACTGACACTTGCTTAAGAATCAACCTATTCACCTTGATGAGTCCATCTCCTTTAGCAAAGCAGGGGTCCTGCACAAAGTCCAACACCTGCAGAGTCAGCTGGTGCCAGAGTCTGAAAATACAAAAACAAAGAGGGCCCGGCATCAGCAAACATCAGTACAATAAGCAAAACTATCAGACCGACACCTACTGAAATACAGAGGCAGACATTATAAAACTAATTTCAATTAATCCATAAGGACCAATATAAAGGATCATTTATGACTCAATTAAGCACGAGTTCTGAAAAAGTTAAAGACCTCAACTGGCCAGAACCAGCAGCCTGGTGCTAATAACTATTCTAGACTAGACTTCAGTTAAAAAAAAAAAAAATGTGTGTTCAACCCTTTCCTCATGTATAGTTCAGAGGGATAGTAAAAACTGAGTGCAGCTTTCTTCAAAAACTCTCATAGCACATAAGAAATATAGATCAACCCTCAAAACATCCTTCAAGGGAAAATATTACTTTCCTCATCTTACACATGAAGAAATAGGCATCAATAAGTCACAGGGAAACACCATTCTCTTGCCTATTTCAAAACCTTGTCAATTACTTTTAAAAAGTTCAAGTATGGTTTCATATTCTACATGCATTTCTCAATCTGTGACAATTTTTGTAATTTCAACAATCATATTTTCCTATATTTTAAAATTGGTTTCTCTGTTGTTGCTGTGAGCAAGGCCCACAAACAGAGAAACAAATCACTAACAGAAAAACAATGAAACTGACTATGCATAAAGTGTGGTCAAACAAAATAAAATTGAAAAAGCATCTCAAATTGGCTATAATTAGCCTAGGTGTTTTTTGTTACTACTATAGGTTAAAAGGTATCAGATAAGTGTGGTTTTTAAGTTAAAGGTGTCTCTTCAATAGGACATTAACTAAAGAGTACTGGATGGCATTACCCCGAGATGGACTGTATTTCTTGAGTACCACCGTTTCTTGTAACCCACCGGTTCTCAAACTTCATTGCACCGTGACCCCCTTTGGACAATAAAAATTATTACACGACTCCAGGAGGGGGGACTGGGGCCCGAGTCCTCAGCAAGTTTAACACCAGCCCTAGCGACCCCATTAAAATGGGGTCACGACCCACTTTGGGGTCCCAATCCACAGTCTGAGAACCCCCGCAGCGTAACCCATTTACAGTGGAGATGTTGGAGCAAAGGTGCACTTCTGATGCTGCACTCAACCCCCCAAGTAAGTGCACAGGGGTGCGGGGAGGGTCTGCACAGAGATGCAGGATTTGCTCCCCCAGGAGGGGGCGTCTCCTGGCGGAGGAGGTCAGACCCCCCCCCCCACACACACACACACACCAGCTCATGGAAGCAGCCCTCAAGCAAAGCGCTCGAGCCTCCCAGCACCGGGGAAGAGCGTGATCCCTGCACCCAGCGGCCGCCAGGCCCCAGGTCGCCCGGGGGGGGGGGAGGGGGAGGAACCACCCCCGCCCCATCCCACAGCAGGCGACCACCCTACACCAAAGAGCAGCCCCCGCAGCCCTCCCTCCCTCCCCAGTGCCGGGGCCCCCCGGCCCGCTCACTTCTTGGTGTAGAGCTCCTCCAGGCGGTGCCACACGGCGGCCTGGCCCGGCCCGGAGCTCTGGCTCTGCTGCAGGAAGCCCGGCACGTCCTTCATGATGGCGGCGGCGGGCGGGAAAGGGGTGAGACCGGGGCGGGGGGGGGAAGCGAGACGAAAGGACCCCAAGGAGCAGGAATCCAGGCCACCCCGCTGCTACCGCCGGAAATGCACACTCACTTCCGGTAACGAACGCCCGTCGCGTGCGCGCGCGCGGCATGATGGGTACCGTATGGCCTCGCGTAGTGCAGCCCCGAAACCCCGCCCTCCAGGGGGAGGAGCCGCTGCACGGCCTGGGTCCGATGGCCTGATGCGAGCGCGGGGGTGCGGGGTGGTAGCCATGGCAACAGGCGCGGCCTAGGCCTCGGCCCTGCAGCGCGGAGCCGTGATGGAGCAGCTTGGAGCGGCTCTGACCCCCCCCCAGGGAAAGTGTCACGGACCGCCCAATCCAACGGGGTGTGTGTTTCCATCCCCCCAGCCCACCTCCCCTCCCAGCACCATCACAGTCAGCAGCTGCTCCACGTGCTGCCATGGCCGGGCCTTGCGCCAACTGCCCTTGGCCAACACTAACTCGTGGCCTGTCCGTCCAGCGCGGTGCATTGAGGCGCCATGGCATGGGGATGCCGTGTGTGTGCCAGTGCCACGACCTTTCAGAGATCTCCAGACCAGCCGGGACCATCTCACTACACGGCTTTGGGGCTCTCGGAAATGTATCGGTTTGGAGCCACCATTGATTCTGTTTAGGGTAGCAATGTTTCTCAAAAGCCCCTGAAGGATGGTGCACCCACTAGTGCATACAGACGAGGGGTCACAGAGCTGCCCCCCTAAAAAAAATAAAGCTGAGCTGCTGAGGGCGGCCCTTTACATGCGGCCTTACCAAAGCTGCTGCTTCCAGATAATGATAGAGCTCTACTTTTTTCAGACTACTTTAAGCACGTCACTAAAGGACCACATTCTCATCTTCTGTCCGTGCCCAATAGGTACCCTGCTATGAAGGCCAACCATTACCATGAAGATAATTGAAAGTCATACTAAAATAAACAAATTATACTGTTTTTACTTGAAATTCCAATTTCCCCCAACTTTTGGGGAGGTGACCACACAGAGACAGTTAGTTGATTTGTCCTCCATCCCTTCCTTTGCTAAAAAGGAGGAAATCCTAGTGCATTTATTAACAACTCAATGGATGAAGGGGAGAATACACTAATGACAGCAGTGGACAAATACAAAGATGCTTGAAAGGGCAGCAAATACTGTTGTATGACAGAATTAAAATAGAGTAAGAGCTAAATAAATTTTAAAAATGGCATAAAATCAGTAAAATGTGCAGCAATTTCACATAGGAATAATCAAATACACAGGTTTACAGTGGGAAAATGATGGCTCAGCAGTAGAATTGCAGGTGGGGATCTCTGATTTCAGTAGATGATAAAATAGATAGGAACCAATGCAAGGGGAAGTATTGGGGCACTGATAAATGGATCAATAGGCTGGCTAATTTCAGGCCTAAATTAGGAATGGTAACACTGATATCTGAATGATAGGAACAGTGCCCAATTGTTGGAGCTGTCACCTTTTAGATTAGATAACATCAAGGTTCAGCGCAAGCAACATCATGAAAGATCCATGGCACATTTTGAAAGATTTGGTGTGAATTACAATGTCCTGGACACTTTCCCATCCAGGATATCGCCTCTTGCTGGACCTATATTCGGTATTGCCAACTGTACATGTTCGAAAATCATAAGCTGGGCCCCCAAAATCGTGAGATTGAAAACACACCATTTTGGTTTCTTTTTAGTTGCCTTCTGCTTTTGGGGCCTTTAGGGTGCTCTCAGGTCAGATTTTCAAGCCTTTCTCCACTACCATGAGGTCTAGAAATGTGTTTGTTTGAGTGATTGATTGATTTTAAAGCTGAATTTTCACCTCATCACTTGTCTCCAGCAGCTGGGACTGTTGTATAGTGTAGCTAGAGATGAAGCTTGCTGTGCTCTACTCCATTTCAGTGGATGATCCCTCTATACACAGTTTGTACAAGTGACAACTAAGTGACAGCAACTATAAAAATACAAGCTATGGTTATTCTCCTGTGAGCTGCTGTGTGCTCTTCTATTACGGACATTGTGGTAAAGCCTTTCAGCTGTTTTGCCTGGCTCAGGATCACCTTAAGCAAACAGGCTGGTGCTTTGCCCTGTGCCCTAGATCCCCCTTCTCCAGCCTCCAGGTCACCAGTGCAGCGAGTCCCGGGGCGATACAGGAGATAGTGACCGCCCCGTGCCCTGCGCCCTGCAACTAGACTGTCACTGAGTCGTCGGGGTCTGTAAAGGGAAAAGCAGGGAAGCAGCCACAGCAACCTCCCTCGTTCTCATCCACATCGCACAAGTCTCCACTTTCTGCTACAGGGCACGGGCAGGGGCATGAGCCTGGGGACGGGGTTACGGTTCAGAGTCGCGGCTCTTAGAAATGTGTTTCCTGCAGCGAGTCTTCAGGGATTCACTAGTAAGCAGCATATTCGGGGGGGGGGGGGTTTGAAAATGATCAGAGGAAGGGGGCAGGCGGATTTGGGAAGATTTCAGAGGAGAGGGAGGGGAAGGGCAGGGTAAGTTGGCTGGCAAAGTTCAGAGGTGACTGGGGGAGAGCGGAGTGGATTGGGCAGCCGAGTTCAGAGGGAATTGGGGAGAGCCAAGTGCAGTAAATGTGGAGCGTGTGGGGCGGGGAGCTTGCTGGCAGTCTGGGGGAGATCAGTGTCAGTGACATACTGTGTATGGCAGAGTGTATGTTAAATCTGTAGGCTGGTCTCAGGCTTTCAACCCAAGGCTCAGGCTTTTCAGGGGGTTCTCAGTGATAGAGCCAGGCGCTGAGTTTGCATGGCATGCCAAGCTACCGGCTTTGCTTGTACCAAGTATGGTGTGAGGAGTGGCCTTGGAGGTGCCCTCTTTTAGATGAGATGTAAGAGTGATAAAGAGACAAGGTGGGGGAGGTAATATCTTTTACTGGACCAACTTCTGTTGGCGAAAGAGACAAGCTTTTGAGCCACATTGAGCTCCTCTTCAGGTCTCTCTCACCAACAGAAGTTAGTATCACCTTACCCACCATCTCTCTCTAATATCCTGAAACCAACATGGCGACAGCTATACTGCATGTAAGAGGTATGTCACTCATAATGCCATAATTGCTGGTAAATGCACAGAGCTGACTGTTCTTTCTATAACTCTGGATAGATTTCTTTAAATCGGTCACCCCTGGCTCTGCCTTTCTAAGGGACCATTGTCAGCTGGTCCAGGTTGTTATCTTTTGTTTCAGCCTGGAGGAATCTCTGGATATGCAGTCAGAGAAATCATGCCAGGAGGCCCGTTGGCTCCATGGGGGGCAGAAATCTTCCCTTAGCTTCCTTGGGATCTGGCTTTATCCCCACAAGTGGAACTTCCCTGCAAAGGGAGCCTCTGGAATGCCATGGAGAGATGGCAATTGCCTGTGGAGCGAGGTACGGCTGTTTTCTCATTTCATGCTGTTCCCTGTTACTCTCGATCACAATCCTGATAATTCTCCACAAACCAAGGCTCTGTTATCTTATGGACTCATCAAACTCTCTCACTGTCTCAGAAATACCCACTCCCAGGAAGGAGGAGATGAGGCTGTTATAATTAAATTCACCAGATACTGTAGAGAATGCTGAGAGCTTGTAGATGAGAACAGTGTTTACCATCTAAATGCACAGGCTCTCTGTCTCTGCGAGCCATGCTGGTGTAGTGTCTGCTGCCCTGGGAACTCTTTGTGAGTGGATCAAACATCAGAGAGGCTTTGAAGAGAAATATTGGCCAGTGCTAGAGATGGGACATGTAGTCTTGTGCTGCAAAGCCCATGCTCTTGTGAAGATAGTGTCCAACCCATGGAGGCCACATTCAGAGATTCTGTGACCTAATAATTGCCACCATTTGGAGTCATCAAGAACTTCTGGGCTCTGGTCTCATGTCTAGATTTTGCCCTGATCAGAGTCAGTGCCCTGAGTGACAGATTAAGTCACAGAGATCCTCGTGGGACTGCCACCTGATGTGCTGAGACTATCTCTGAGCCGTTTTCCCTGCCAGCTTGGGACTATAGAACCCTGTCTTGGTGAGCCAGACATGCCAGCCTGCTGCAAACCCAGAGCCAGACCTGAACCACTCCCCCAAAAGCTGCCGACTTAACTGAAAACAGCTTAAGAAGCGCTCCTGTCTCTAGCACCCAGACACCCAGCTCCCAATGGGATCCAAACCCCAAATAAATCCGGTTTACTCTGTTTAAAGCGTATACAGGGTAAACTCATAATTGTCTGCTCTCTATAACACTGATAGAGAGATATGCACAGCTGTTTGCTCCCCCAGATATTAGTCACTACTCTGGGTTCAATAATAAGCAAACGTTATTGTATTAAGTATAAAAAGTAAGATTTAAGTGGTTCCAAGTAATAACAGACAGAACAAAGTAAGTTATCAAGCAAAATAAAGCAAAACACGCAAGGCTAAGCTTAATACATTTAAGAAACTGGTTACAGATGAAATCTCTACCTTACAAGAGACCTTTTGCTGAAGCATATTCAAGTCGCATTATATTTACACTCATTATCGTATTTTCATAAAATCATGTGGACTGCAGCGTCACACCCTGGATGAGCAAACATCGCTTAGGTTGTTTGGGATAATAGTCTTCTCGTGTGATGGATTGTAGATTCTCATTCCCTCTTCTGCACTTAAGGCTGAGCAGTGATTCAATTAGGTGTCTGCCATCCACACATGGACTCTACTAAGGGGGGGATTCTGGATGAGATTCAGGGAGGGCCGAGGTTTCTTCAGTCCTTAAAGTGGGCAGCCCTGTCAGAACAGCATGAAAACACAATCCTAAGTGCTTTCTGGTTGCCAACCAGGATGCAAAAGGGGCTCCCGTGTGCATTAGCCAAGGGGAATTGTGTACTAATTTGGAGATTCAAAGATCCTTTAACCCCAGTGCCTTGTCTATAATCCACCCAAATACACCATGGTGGTGCTGTGATGCTTAATGTCTTATTTAGGTTGAAAACATCTTTGGGGTAGAGACTGATGTTTTGTTCTGCATTTGTACAGCACCTAGCACAATGGGGTCCTGGTCCAGGACTAGGTGCTAGCACAATAGAACAATAGATAATAAATGTCTGTTAAATGCCTTGATATCCTCGTATGAAAGGGGCTGTAAGTGCAAAGGAATATATTGTGTTCCTGGGGGTTCATATTAACTGGTACTATGTTTTCTCCCCTCAATTACCAAACAATAGCACATGAACCTGCAATTGAAAGATCAGCTCCTGGATTCCTAGGAAACACTTGGGATTTTTTCTCCATCTGAGCAGCTTGAGTCCTTTTGTTACCTGCTGCATTTCCTTTCTGCTCCTAGAAGGATCCAGGGGGCCAGACCAGTCTCCTTATCCACTGCTGCCACAGGCTTTTTTGGGATCGGCAGAGGAGGAGACGGCAGTGGGAACCGGAAGCTCACTCTGCAGGATGTGGCAGAATTAATTCAGAAGAAGGCATGTCACCGGATGGTAGTGATGGCTGGAGCTGGGATCAGTACCCCCAGCGGCATCCCAGATTTTAGGTAACACCTCACCCCTCTCACAGATGCTTATTGGAGCCATGCCAGAACTGGAATTGATGATATTCCACATCTAGGTAACACCAGGGGTCTGCCACTCACCGTTCCTCTCCCTCTCACTAGTACTGCGGGTACTGATCCCAGCTCCAGCCATCACCACCACCCTCTCATTAGTGCTAGTTTGTGGCATGCCAGCAGCATTTCAGACTTCATTCAAAAATCACCATGTCTGCTGCTTCTCCTTCCCTGGCCTGCTTGGACAATGCCACAGTTAAGATTAGTGCTCCCTTCAGCAGCTCCGATTCCATATGACACCTTGATCCAGATCCTCAGGCCCAGCTGAGCTGTGCTTATTGCTTGGTTTCGCCTCTGCACTTCCCCAGTTCTGGAGCTGTCCAGGAGCCAGTCTGGCCATGGCGTAAGCTAGAGTTGAAACGGGCCACTCCAGCAGCCCAGGATCACTGGAGCACAGTGCACTTGCTGTGGCCCTTCCCATCCTCAGCAGATCCTGAACATGCCTCATACATCAGGGGGTCTGGAGTTGGGTGGTGTAGAGCCAGCGATGCCAGTTTGACATCACCTGAGGGGCTCTTCTTACATGCAAGGGAAATAATCAGCTGCCCACTTAAGGCTCCTTTGCCCTGCCTCAGCTTCAGAAAGCAACCAGCTAGGGCTCAAGAATCTGGTCATTCTCTCTCTGAGAGGTGTCATATGTCACGCTCTAGGGGTAGGTGTCTTTAGAAACATCTGTGCTGGGTTTGTTTTCTGTGGCATTCTGACTGATAGGCCCCCTTTGTCCCCTCTGCAGGTCTCCTGGGAGTGGCCTGTACAGTAACCTTCAGCAGTACAACATTCCCTATCCAGAAGCCATCTTTGAAATTGCCTACTTCTTCCACAATCCTAAGCCCTTTTTCACATTGGCCAAGGAGTTGTACCCTGGCAATTACAGGCCCAACTACTCCCATTACTTCTTGCGACTCCTGCATGACAAGGGGCTCCTTCTGCGTCTGTATACCCAGAACATTGACGGGCTGGAAAGAGGTGAGTGTCCTCTTCTTGGCTCTCCTTGACGGACTGCAGGGAAAAGACAAAGGGGGGTGGAATACGAGAATGGGGCTGTTGAAACATGAGATGAATTTGGGGCCAGTAGGTTCAATTTCCTTGTACTGAGTTGATCTTCTCTCCATCTTGTGTTCAAGTTGCTGGGATCCCTCTTGATAAGTTGGTGGAAGCTCATGGCACCTTCGCCACTGCAACATGTACTGTCTGTCGGAGATCCTATCCGGGTGAGGACTTCAGGGTGAGTAGCAATTAGGGGGGCATCAACACAGAGACAACAGAAGCAAATTCAAAGGGCGCTTGCAGGCCAGTTACCTTGTCCTCATGGCCAAGAGACAAGGTTCCTGTTCCAGAGCAAATTTTGTTTTGTTACAATGTGATATGATGGCAAACCCATGTGTGCTTGTGGGATGGATGGAAGATGTGATGGTGGAGTTGCCGTGTTGCCTAGTAAAGCATGTGGCTGCTGATGGGTTTTCTTCTTTCAGGGAGATGTGATGGCAGACAAAATCCCCCACTGCCCAGTCTGCACTGGACTCATCAAACCTGACATTGTGTTCTTTGGAGAGGAGCTCCCACACCGGTTCTTCCTGCATGTGACAGATTTCCCCATGGCAGATGTGCTCTTTATCATTGGAACCTCCCTCGAGGTTTGTGACATAGATCATGAGAGGGCTACAGGGATACAGCACTTCGGGACTCGGGGAAATAGTGCAAAATTGAACAGGGCGTTGGGGGGAATGGAGGGGGGGATGATTCAGGCATCAGGAAAATGAAGAGAGGAATTTGAGGACATAGGGTGAGAAGCAGAGTGCTCAGACTCTGAGTGTAGGTATATGGAAACAGAAGGCAGCTAGACAAGGTCCATGGAGCTCAAGGTAAGGATGTGGGGATGGACCTCTCTGGGTGGAAGAGATGAGTTTTGTGGATACTTGAAGAGATAACAGTAATAACTGGGGTGGACTCTGCTGGAGAGATGCCCTCTGCCAATTCAGTGATGTGCCAGCAGGGGGTACAGTAGATAATAGCTTTTGTCTGGGATATTCCTCTCAGTCAGCTTGTCCAGGTTATGAGATGCAGTGTAAACTTTGTTATTAAATGGAGGTCTGTGTAGTACGGAAGAGTCAGGCTGCGAGGTTTTGGGCCCCCTGGTATGGTAGAGCCTTCTGAGACCCTGCATTTTGAGTCCCTGAGGTTCAGTTTGTGGAGTGCAGTGAATTCATTTTGTGTGGGGTTTGGACTCTGCCTGCTGCCTCCACTCCTGGGATGAAGCTCTCTGTTTCTTTGCTCCTTGGGGGGGGGATTTTTTAGGTGCAGCCCTTTGCCAGTCTGGCAGATGCAGTCCGCAGCTCTATTCCTCGTGTGCTGATCAATCGAGACCTGGTGGGACCATTTGCATACCAGCCGCAGTACAATGATGTGGCCCTGCTGGGAGATGTGATCAGTGGGGTGGAGACGTTTGTGGAGCTGATGGGCTGGAAGGAGGAGATGCAGGAGCTAATCCGGAGGGAAACAGAAAAGGTATGAATGGCGCATGGAGTCCTCCCTCAACCTCGTCATGTTTTGTGGCACTGGAATATTTTTTTGACAACAGGTACTAGGAATTGGTGGTGACCAGAAAGTTACATAGAAGCCATCTTCATGTCTACAGTCTGTACCCGGGAGGGAGGGAGGGAGAACACATTCCAAAGGATAAAAGAAACCACTAGGACATTTAGCAACAAACGCAGAGGGTTTATATCGGGAGATAAGGAAGTAGCCGGGGTTGTTAAATACATTTTCAGCCAATGTCAGACTTGTCTCAACCAAGCAAAGAGAAGACCAAGACTGTGGAGTATAGTTCCCTAATGATGGAATGGTTTAATGGTATTTAACTGAATATCTGGGTCATCCTGATCTAGAATTATGTTGATATTTAAAAAGTACAAGCTGTTTTTAGGGAAGCCTGTTCTGCTTATTTACTGATGCATATCCAAATAGACTTTTCAACCCCTAAAGAACTGAACAGGGTGATGGAGACTTGCCTAAGCCAGAAATCAGTTTACCAGAGACAACAGCTGTACAGCTAGGAAGCGTACAAAAACCAGAAAGGGTTAGGGTTAGATGCATTTAAAAGTCAAATCATCACAAGCCTGATCCAAAGCCTAGTGAAATCAATGGGAAGTCAACAGACTTTTGATCAGATGCCAAGTCCAGGATAACATGCACTCCGGGGCACAGATTGCAAAAGTTCCATAGAGATTCTGAAGGACTGGAAAATTACCAGTATCACTCCCCATGCCAAAAGAAATATCCCTGGCGTGTGCCAAACTAATTTGCGCACATTATAAACACACAGAAGTGGTGGCTTTTTTCCTCCTCTCAGTTTTCAGAGCAGAGGCTGTTGTGAAGTCTCACAGTATTAAACTTCATTCATTTTACAGAATATTCACTGTGGGTCAGATCCTCAGCTGGTGTGAATTGACATCGCTCTCTTGGTTTCAATGGAGATTCAGTAGAGCTAAGCTGCTTTGTGCCAGCAGAGGATCTGGCTCTGTAATTGTATTGATTCCTTCTGAATTGTTACCATAAATAAAATTAACCTATAATTGCCAAAATAAATAACGTATTCTCTTCGCTTTTTCGTGGATTTGTTCTCTTATTTGCAGCTTTACAGAATCAGTTCATTCGCAATGGCTCTCCCAGTCATCCCTATTACTAACAGGAGTAAAAGCATTCATCTAGTCTGGTAGTAACAAAATGTTTTAAGTACTTAATCCTGCAAACCCTTACTCCTCTGAGAAGTCCTATTGACACCAGGTGATCCTTTGAGACCTTCAGAAGAGAGATTATAAAAGAACAAGCTATTAAATATTTTATTTTACACTAACATTAATTAGGGACCATTAGGAGTAGTAGTTTATTTTAGTCTTGTGGAGTATTTAACTCCATGGATCAAACTCTGCTGGTATAAATGGGTGCAGCTTCATTGGTGTCAGTATAGCTTTGCCCATTTGCACCAGCAGAGAATTTGGCCCTGTATTTTTAAACAAAGTGCAGTGAGAGGGCATGATGTAGTGTGGAGATCCCAGACCCAATTTTAACATTGCTGTTTCATTTTTCATTATCAGATTATGGGTTGTCTACAGAAAGGATGATTAGTCATTTGTCAGGATTTTTTTCATGGTAAGCCATTTGAGGGTAACATGAGAGCACATAGTCACAGCTGCTGTAACTCAGTGAATCAAATCCAGTTAATTGTGGCATGCACGTTCTTTCTCTTCACCCTGGGCTTTTGGCCTGAGTGTCACCAGCTGAGCTGATGAATGCTGGAACACATGAATTATGTGGATGAGCCATGAACGTTCTTTCTATTTTTAGCTGGATGCAAAAGACAACTAGGACAACTGTCCTCCTGCTGCTGGAAAATGATGTTCACCTTGAAAAGGGGTAAGTGTCATCCCCAGCGAGCTGTGGAAAGGTTACAGAAGAGAGCTGGGGAAAATGCTCTCCAGTTTGCAGTAGCTACTGAGGATCCTTTTGGCTGTATCAGAGTGCCCTGCTGCAATACAGGAAAGACCATCACACAAGACTCTTAGCAAGTGAAGACTGAATGACAGGCTGTGGGCTGGCTATTGCAGGAGACTTTCCCAATCTGACACCTCAGCCTGGCACATGTGCCTACTGAACGCTGTGACCTCTACCTTTTCCTGTCTTCCATTCTCCCAGATCACACATTTGGAGAGACTTTGCCTCTCGTTTTCTGTCACGTAGATCCTTTAACAGCTGTATAAACTATTATCCAACTTTGTGATGTTCACTATTAGACTGGGCCATAGTCTCATTTCCCTCCCCCCAGGCATTCTGGACTCTCCCCAGAAATTCAGGATCAAATTTTCATACGTGTCTTTTGAGTCTGGGTGTCCTAAATTTTTCGGTGCCCCACCTGAAATACCCTGGAACGGCCTGACTGTCAGAGGGTGAGCGCTCAGAATGTCCTGAAAATCAGGCCCATTTATAGTATTTCAAGTTGGGCACCCAAAAGTCACTAGTCCACTTTTGAAAATGCTAGTTGATCTGTCTAATTCTAATGCTGGTGGGACAAGTACCCAGCTTCATCAGACAGGTTCATAGAAATTGTCTGGCTCCCTGAACCAGCTCTTCAAAAGAGCAGGTTTTTGATGCAAGCAGGCTTTTTTCAATTATTTATTTGTTGCCAATTTGTAGCGTTTATTATATGGGTGAAATCACTGCTAATCAGGAGGTGAAAGGTGTCAATGTGTCTAGAGATGATGCCTGGAAACCCCACTCCTGTTGAGCAAACAACCCTATGGGCCAGTTTAAGCTGCTGTTTGAATGGAACGTGGATTGATATCTGCACAGCAATAATAATTATTAATACTAATACGTGTTAATGCCTTTGTGGATGTCTACACATGGTATATCAATGTCTGTTTCACACATTTCCCAGGGTCAATGCTTTGATTACACTTCCCCCAATTTGGTTCATATGCCCTTTGTTATCCTTCATTTCTCTTAATTATTCACTTAGCAGCTATTCACCCTTTAAATGCTGGCTCAGTTCTTTGCACAGATTTACAGCTCACCATATCCTCCAGTCATGTGGAGCAGTAAAGGGTTTACTGTTTATTCACTGAGCCTTCTAGGGAGGGAATGTTGGCCTGGACACCAGGGTTATTTCCTCCTCTTTTCAAAAAGTGCCATGGGATATTTAATTTGCACATCTCAGATGGACAGAAGGGATCCATGTTTAAATGTCTCATCAGACAGCACTACTAACAGTGAGAGGCCCCTTCCCCTCTCACACTAGAGAGCTATCATTGCAGCTGAGCCCAAGGCCCAGTGCAGGATTTGAAATCACTACCCTTCTGGCCTAGAGGCGAATGCAGCAATAATTAGCTAGTCTATTACAATTATTTTTCTGGATGTGACCTTTGACCAATACTATGTCTAAAGAAGCACAATAAAGAGGAGATGCAAAACACCTTGCATCAGTGTGGTTCTGGTTAATATTTTGAAATGCACAAAAGTCAAGGAATTTGAATGTTAAGGCTTCCATAGCTACTGTAACTCTGAGTCTTTGTACATTTGTATTCCTGTATATTGTGTTAACTTTTTTGCCTTAATCTGTATGTGCAATGTGGCTAACTTAGTTGCGGTATGAAACCTAGCTTTGGATTATGTGTCTTCTATGCCTTTAGAAACTTCAAGCCAAATCCTCAGATGGTGTAACTCAACAGCACTGCATTAATTTCGATGGATGTATGCTGATTTACACTAGCTGAGGCCCTGTCATTCCTACCATTGCAGTAACAGTTTTTTGCCCTTGGACTTCTTCTAAATGAGGTCTGTGATTGAGCTCACATTCAGATGAACAGACTTGTTTATCTGAATGTGTGATTCAAATATACTTACATGGCTGTAGGATCAGCCATTGAAATAAATGTCATTTGAATGTATAGCCTAAATAAAAGCAGAAGTGTTTCTTTCACTTTGCAGCACACCAGACACATAGCCCAGCTGGAGTTCTGCCCATTTGTACAGAGTTAACATTTTACTACAAAACAGCGTATGTTGCTTCTCAACCATATTTCGTTATACACGTCAAAGGTGCTTGTCCTGACTTGAGCCTCAATTCTGCAAACCCTTATGCACAAGATTTACACATATAGGCAGCCCTATTAAAGTCAGTGGGACCATTCATATTTTTAATGTTAAGCACATGTGTGGAGCTTTTGTCAGATCAGTGCCTCAGCCCATTGCAAGCCTGAGTTTTAAACATGGCCTATTTCTGAGGAACTTGACCACAAGGAAATGGGCGAGGGGTGAGTAAAATACACCATGTTTTTCTTTAATTTCTTGAGCGGGCGAGGTTTCTGCCAGATCTAACACTTCGAAAAAGATCAGAGGTTTGCACTGAAAGTTTACTATTATTTTTTGCCAACTTCTATCTTAGAAAAATAAAATAAAATGGCTTGACACAGAATCTCCACACTTGATTTCTCCTGTTCTCCTCAGGGAGCCTGCTGTCTGTTTGTGAAGTTTAGTGGGTTAATTTTTGAGTTATTCATTTTTCCCCCTCTTTTAAACTCCTTGGAGTTTAAAAACGTCCACAAAGTTCTTCACTAAGTGAAGAACTAAACTTGTATTTTTAAAGAAATAAATCTCTAGCCTTTTTCTCTTGCAGAGACAGCCTTTAAAATGTAAACCAATTGCAAAGTATATTTAGAATTTTTCCCTTTAAAAATTCACAGTGGGAGACATTTTTAGGAACAATCCCCGATTCTCCAATCCCCCCAACCGCCCTCCACAACTGCACTTCTGGCCACCAGGACTCCCACCACACCTTGATTTCCTGGACCACAACCGTTCAGTGATAAGGCCACAAGGCCCAACCCTTCCTGTCCATCCTCTCCGTACAAAAGAGAAACACTGCTATGCTTAACCTACTCTTTCGTTCAACATGGGTCAGAAACCGCACTATCTACATATAAGCAGGTAAATATTTAGCCCAGATCCACTCTACAAACACTAGCTGAAAACTTCATTCTGCAATTCTGGATATGCCCGTAGATATTCTACACGAAGCAGAAAAGAGAACTAACATGCTTGGACTGTATTACTTATTTTTAATAATTACAACCCGTTAAAAAGTAATTGGAATACTTATGCTCCTTTAGCTACAGTACATGTGGCGAGGTACAGGGGGCAGAGTTAAGGGTGTTAGTGGAATCTTAACTTAGAATTTCCTGAATCTCAGGTGCTTAGATATTTCAAATTAAAACATTCAGTGATATGTTAGGTTTTTTTGGTTAAGGTCTAGAGAGATTTTCAGCCTTAACTGTTTCTTAATATAGCCTATTATTTGGGAGTAAAACTAATGTTTGGAATGATCGTGGCTATATGACAGATCCCCAGAAACACTGGCCGTTTTCTAATTTGCTTAGAGTTGTGACACCACTCAGACGAATCATTGACACACAATCATCTGTCAGAAGGTTTCCTTTATTCTAGTGTAATTCTTTCTATTTGTACTAATATGTTCTGAAACTCTTGGTACAGGAGACAAATTGGAAGATAGTTTCTCTTCTTTAAACAGAAAAGTCTACGCCAGAGTGCAGGAGGGGATTTGATACCAGCCTGGGAGTGCAAAGAGGAGCTGAAGCAGATGATTCAGCAAGAAACTACGCTAGGGGTCCCTGCCTTTCGTTCAGAAAGCAGAATGGGAGAAGTTAGTCCAGAAAACTGAACGTAGTGGAAACAGGAACACTGCACAGTTCTAGAGACTACAAATCAGAGCATTGCTGGCAAACGGTCACCTGCAAATGTCAATCCTGCAGTCAGTGTGAGTGCTGAAAGAGCTATACTCCCCTACCTCCACATGTGTTCCCCACACAGAATGAGCACACGTATCCTAACATGGGTCCCGACAGGCACATGTGCTTAAACATTACACTCACCTCCCCACCTATACGCTCCACAGCCATTCATGTATACACTCCTTACATGCCCACAAACATCTATATGTGTATCTAAATATTACACGTTGACATGTGCCCATCTGTTCATATACAATTGCATACATCCCTTATATCCAGGCTCACCCATACAAGCACGTACCATCGGTATGCAGACATTTAACGCCCACACTCTTCTAATCCCTACACATATGTCCAAGGCATGTACTCCACTTGTACATACCCATTCATGCACATCTCATGTTCCCAAATTCCCACATATGTTCTCTGACATAGGCACACCCTCGTGTGCCTTTACAAATGCATGCACGCTGCACAAGTGCCTCACATACCATGAACACATCCACCCCATAAAAACACCCAGATGCGCACACAGTCATGTGCCCACACAGCAGTCAGCACACACAATGCTCCACGTGCTACTGGACCCCGTTCATGTAAAAAGATATTCCCTCGTCCCCCTTCCCAATCTTCCCTTATAAAAATCCTACTGGACAATACTGGGTTTGGGATGGAGTGTGAGGTCCTCAGGGACACTGAGGGAAAGAGACCAAGATGAAACCAAGCTGTGGCGAGCTCTTTGGGAAAGGAGAGGTGGTTATGGGACCGGAGAGGAGGTGGTTTTTATCCGTCTGGTCAGTGGACTCCAGCCCTGATTCAGATCGCACTGGGCGAGTCCTCACCCAGTACTATCCTCTGGATGCAGCACCAGTTCTGGAGGGAGAGTGGAGAGCCCACTGTCCTTGGGGGTGGGGGGTGGAGAGGTGTGAATCAGTCCAACCCCAAGTCAGAGTCAGATGATGACCTCTCCTCCGCCAGCTCATGCACAGCGTTCTCCAGAGAGGTGAGATTGCCCCCTGGAGTCATCCCCATCGGCTGGATGACTTGCTGTCTGCAATACAGAGTGAAAGAGCAGAGTTAGTTTGGCAAAGCGAGTTCCCAGGAGAAAGCACATAATGTCACTGGAGGGGCTACAAAACTGGGAGACTGGGGAACGCTCAGATCGCTGAGCACTCGTGTTCATCCCCTGAGGGACCTGTGGGCACCTCCAGATGGCAGCCATGGAGAATGCTTTGCGGAATACCAGCACATTAGAGGCCCCACAGTTAAAGCAACAGGCCTGGTTCCAGCAACAACATTCCCATGCACCTAAGGAAGGAATAAACCCGTGAAAAGAACGAGGGGCTGATTTTCAGAAGTTCTGGGCATTCACAACTCACACTGAACTCCCCACCTCTGAATATTGCACTTCCACTTGCAAAGCTCCAAAAGGCAGCAGAGAGAATCCCCCAGCCCACAAATCAAGTCCAAGGAATGGATTGATGCCTCTTCTCAAGCAACCCAAAGAGTGCAGCCCCTGCGGCAGGGTGGGCTAGGGGCCCAGAACCCCAGTCATGTTGGAATTAGCGTTGGAGGTTCCAAGAGCCGCCACTCTAAGCTCCTGCTACATTGGTTGGATACTAGAATCTCCTGGGCATTCCTGGCACAGTCCAGAGTAGCACTGGTCAGAGGCAGGGAGTGCTAGCTGAACCACTGTAGTGTAACTTTAGGACTGGCACCAGGATGAGTTTCTCTAACTCTGACACACATGGGCTAACAGCATTAAATGTGCTGCCCTGCTGCCCTTTTCCTTCCCTTCCCATCTCAGTGCCTTCTGAACTCTCTAGGTAGATCCCAGACCCCTGTCTGCAGTGCTCCTGAATGATGGATGAGTGCCTACTGGAGAAGGCTCTCCTGTGGGGAAGGAGAATTGGTGCCATTGGCTGCCATCTGTGTCTGAAATGCTACTTCCTACCAGCAGGGGCAATGCCACCATCTGCTAGAGAACTCCCAGGCTGAACTCTGGTGAGGTGACAACTCCCGATGCACTGGGAGGTGGAAAACACATCTATTTGGTAGCCTGCTGCGGTCTCAACAAGGCTTGGCTAAGGCCCCTGAACTCCTTTTGCTAGGGTAACAGAATCCAGCTCTGTTAATTTATTCCTATGTTAAATCTTCCTAGCAATCACCCCGAGTCCATCCCCTATGATCTTCCAGGGCCCTGAACTGCTACCAAACACTCACTGCACTGAGCTGGGATTCCCCTCCTCCTCAAGGCGTATACATAGTTGTGTGCCCATTAAGACTCTCCTACAGCACTGACCTGCCATAGTCATGATTCTGTGACAAACCTGGGTCCCCAACTCTCAGTGTCTGACCTATATTAGCCAGGACTTTTTCTCCTAGTGCATTCCCACTACATCCCCAAACCACAACTGCGCATCCTTTGTTCTCTCTTCTGATACCTGGATAGCTTGTCAAACATGTTAACCAGCTTCATGGCTTCATACTCCTTCTGCTCCTCAGTCATCCCTTCCATGGGGTTGGGGAGCTTCTCCTCCACACGACCTGTCACTGGGTTAATGCTGAATGCAATGATGGAAACAGAAGGTAGAAAGAGAAAAAGAGGGAGATAGAAGAGAGAAACAGGTTCATTAAAAAGCAGGCTGTATCTCTGAGTCTACAATAGCACAAGAGCAGAGCTGGCCACAGAGCACATGCTCTCTCCTCTCCTTGGGATACTGGCACTGGTGGTATCACAGGGGACAGCTAGGTGCTCCTGGCATTTGCCCATGCTCCACTACATCACCCCTCACTCTCCTTAGGTAGGAGAGTCCTGTCAAGCCCTCCCCTCCTTCTCTGGCCACCGGAGTGGGAATAAACCCTCTCCTCGTCACTTCCTTCCAGTAGCCTCCATCTGTAGAGACTTCACCTCCCTCCTCTTCCATATACATGTGGTCCATGTGATTCCAGAATTGATGGACTAACGGCCTGATTTGACCTGGCAATCCTACATTCAATCAGAGCTCGGTAGGACTGGAGAGTCCCCTTTGTCCACCCCATCACAGGGTCACAGCTAAGCACTGCCGAGGAGAGAGAGGAACATGTTCACTTTGGCTGCAGACAGGGACCCAGCAGCTGGAGGTAGATATGACCCAACCCTCATCACACTCGCTGCCCCATCTCCACGCCTCTCTGGAGAGGCTCAATAAGGGAATCTGTTCCACTGTAGATGATGTGCCCTACTGCCAGTGAGTGGATACAGGCACACTAGCAGCTGTCACACAAGGGGAGCCATTCCCCCGGTGGGGATGGGTGGGGCACTGGAGTAGGAAGTAGGTAATTTTTGGATGAAATGCCATCAAATGAAATGAGTAGTGAGGAGGAGAAAGTGGACGAAGCCCTGGGCAGGGGGATGCAGAGAGAGGATGGGGAAGAGCAGAAAGGAATAGGGTGAGAAAAGTGGGTAATGGGGTAGGTGAGGGCACAGGGACAGGATGGGGAAGGGAGCTCGTGAGCACAGGCCGGGCATGGAGAAAGGGATTTGTGAGTATGTAGGGACAGAGGGACTGTGGCGGGAAGTGGTGGAGGGAAAGGGGTCCTTACTTGGGCTTAGCTTCCTTGTATTCCTCTGTGTCCGTGTCTTCATCCTCAGAATACTCTCCCTCTGCCCGTCCTCCTGCCATGAGGCCTCGTGCTGCCAGGAGCCCCGCTGCATTGCCATACCCTGTGTACTTCACAAATCGCGACACTGATGGGGAGAGAGACACAAGAGTCAGCACATCCCCGTGCTGCCCACTGGCCCTCCTGGGGACAGGCTGGGCTGACTGAGAGAAAGTGACCAGTTTTAAACAAGAGGCACCAGCCAGCATGGACATCCACTGGATAAATCCTCATGTGGAAGAGGCAGATGGGAAATGCAGACTGTGGCACTGATAGTCAATACACCGCTCCTGAGTGCTCAAGCAGCAAGTTCAGCTCCGGGTCCTCCTTCTTCAGACAAAATCCCCAAGAACCAATTCTTCCCCTGGACTTTGTGACAGCAGAGCGAAAGGTAAAGCAAACAATACCAGATTTATCATCTGACTCCCCACACTGCAGGGTCTGGACAACGGATCAGTGGAGCTGCATCAGCTGACAGCAGGTCTGAATGTTGCCCAGTGTGTCTGTGAGGTAGGAAGGAGCTGTCTCCTTGCAGAGTGTTTCACTGACCACTGGCACAGCTCATCTATATGGTGTGTCTGTGAGGTGGGAAAGCAACTCTGCCTTCCCACAGTGCACTCCTGTACTACCTGCCCCAAGCACTGAATGCCTGGACAGCGTGTCTGAGGGGTGGCAAGTTGTGTCCTCTAGCCTCAGAAGGTCTGCTGTGGCGTAAGCTCTAATTGGCTTTGACCAGAAATTGGATTCCATGCCCTGCCTCCCTGGCACTAAGATCCCAGAGGATCTCATCCATCCTGTGACGTTTTCGTTACTCACCGCTCTCCTTGCAGAGCACAAAGAGGAACTCGGCCGCGCAGTGCTTCACGTCGGTATCAATGTGAGTCATCAGACGCACAAGCTTGTTCCGCAGCAAGTTCCCCACCTCGGGGCGATTCTTCACGTCCCGCAGCGGAGGCAGCACCTGCAAAGCCACAGCAAGAGAGACGAGGCTGGAATAGCACTGGGATTTCCAGAAAACCTTTGTGCCATGATGCAATTTACAGATCAATTAAATGAATAAACTACTGGGAGTGCGGCAAACGTGGCAGGTATTGTGGGGCTCAGAGTCATGGATAGCAGAATCGGTATACGGAGGGAGAGGAGTATCTGTTTGGAGGCTGGTGGTATCCATAAAGTTTGTGTTATTCTTCTCCCACCTCAGAGGAATCAGGAATGAGCGTTGGATTCTCCCTACACCAACATGGTACCTTAGCTTTGAGGAACTTCCTCGTCTGGCGGTGGACACGGGCACTCTCCGTCAGCAGGTTCAGCACAGGGGTCAGGGTCTCCTTCAGTTTGTGACCCTGTGAAAGAGCCCAGAAGAAACAACAACAGGTCATCACAAGTTCACGTAGTTCTCATTGTCCAGTTCCTAGCATAAACAGATCCCGAGAGCACAGGCCAGAGATGAGGACGGAAGATTCCAGTTCTGTACCACGGCAGCTTTCCCACTGTGTCAGTGCTCAGAGCTGGCAGCCTCTGTGCATTCGCTGTATGGCACAGGGCTGCCAGAAACACACTGGAACACAGGAGTGACAGCAGAGAGTGCTGGGAAGTCATGCAGCCATGCTCAGAAAAGTTCTCAGAGTATTTCTAGAGACTGAAGACCACACCCAATGGTGTGCTCCTGAGTTGGTGACATTTTTAACAGGTTTGCTTCATATAACACCTTTCTGTCAAAAATGAACTGAGAACTTAAAAACAATTTTATTTTTGGCTTCAGGGAAAACTCAGTTTAAGTTGCTGGAGTAGTAAATCCAGGAATTTGAGGGGTGGGGGTGGGTGTTAATCCCCATGATCTGCCTTAATGAAGCCCACAAAAACTCCACCGACCCTTCACCTCAAAGTGGGATTGGTGACAATCAGTCCTCAGACCTCCTGAGTTAGTAACAGGAAAGAAACAGCTAACCAATCAATCAACTGGCTACTGTACAGCAAGTTACACTGTCATATCCAAACAGCTGACCAACACACCCGGTAACTAACCAGTTCCAGGATTTCCGATTCAATCAGCTGTTCAGCACCCTGATAAGTCAGTCAGTCAACCAACTCCCATCCAACAAATCTTGCCATGCAAACAGCCAATAAATATATTACTTTTTAATCACTCTACTGTCCAGTCAACCAGTGAACCTACTCAAACACCAACCATAATTTTTTGGAATTGTCTGGAAAATATTCACTTCTATTAAAGGTTTAGCTACAAACTACTCTGGTGAATTCCAAACCAGCAATCACTTGCTGACATTCCTGTGGTCTCCTCGTGAGGTGATTTTGGGTTTTTTTAATGGAGAGAGTAGCACTGCTGGGCAGGGATGGAGGGCCAAATCTGCCCTACAGTGAGAAGGGAAGGTACTGTATGGAAAGATGGCACAATGAAAAACTGCACAGCATCTCCTCTACCTACCCTGTCAAGTCGTCGCTCTAAGAAATCCAGCAGGACACTGACTGCATCCATGTTGACACCCATGTACTCAAGAGAGCCTGGCCGCACCTTCGGGGTCAACAGGACATCCAGACACATGAGAGGCAGGTTGCCCAAGAGGTTAACTGTGTGGCTGAACATACAGGGAGAGGAGGAACAAAGAGACATCCAAGGCTCTGTGTTAATGTAGATTCTTTTACTCTTCAAGGAGCAAGTTAATTTCTAAATTCTAGCAATATGAGGAGCCAGAGGTTAAGATCAAAAACCATCGTTTGCTGGGACCTGCAAGTGGACTCTTCTACAACCAAACTAATCAAAGGATGTGCACACAAAGGTCAAACATGACCTGATTTTGGGAGGTCTCAGCTCTCTCTCGAATGACAATTGTCAATGTTAATTGCACAACATATGGCAACTGCTCAGTATGACTCAGGATATGTTTAGATATTTAAGGCCAGATTGTGAAGACCTTTTTCAAATTGGTGAGCGATTCTTGCTCTGGCAAGTAGTCCCATTCCCTTCAGCAGGGCTGCTTATAGAGAAAGGTACCATTCAGCATGAATCAGGGTATCAGAATCTGATCCTTAGTGTCAGGATGGCTTATATAGTAGCACCTTCTCCTCTGGGTAAGAAGATTATGTGTGTTCAAGTCTTATGCCAGGACAATGATCTTCACCTATGAAATTCTTCTGTCCGGTCCTCTCCATCAGCTGAAATCATCAGGCAGTGACGCAGGAGAGCGCCCAGACGTCGGTACAGAGCAGCATCTTCCTGGCCCCAAAACAGAAAACAAAAAACCTGATTATGAAAGGGAAGCACATCTCTGCAGTCCCTGAAATCCCAGAGTCTGTTTGCCTTCTGCCTCTCTACTGCTGTTCTGGAAACAGAACACTTCTGTACACGGATACCAACAACCAAATCTTGATAAAGTGGAGTAAGAGGAGTAACATACAAATCATGGCAATGTCCCCAGAACACTCTTTCTGCTTTCTGCCCCACCCACACACTTGCTCGTCCTTTATCTTGCTCCATATCCCTCCCGAGTCCTCCATCACACCACATGGTTAATCCAGGGACCAGCAAAGGCCACAGACATTCCCAAGAGTTAGCCATCTGCAATCTCCATCACTAATATAGAAGGTGGAAAAGGGCTATGCCTTGGCCATTTCAATGGTGAGTTACATGAGCGTTTTGCCCTCGTCTGGCACAAAGAAATTATTTTTAAAGTCATAAGAAAGTTTACAAAACGCTACAATTTGTTAAGTGTTAACAGCGTATAGGGCAGAGACAGCAGAGTTGTCATCAAACTATTCTAGAAGTGAAGTCCCCATGGGTTGCTTCTGTTCCTACATGTGTGTATGTAACCGTGAGTCCACAGACTGGAGGATGCATCAACATCACATGCAACAGGGAGGAATTGCTCAGCGGAGGTGAAAAACCACAATCGGATCAAGGCATGGGCAGTGACTTCTGGGAAACTTACCTCATCCACCTCCCTCTTGCTGGAGTCAAATGTGATGTTGAAGAGCACCTTAAGGATCTCCATGGCACGCTCTGTCTCCTGGCGTGGCAGGGGTAGGGGAGGGCTCCCCTCAGTGGCTACCTCATGGGGGTCCAGCCATTTCACCCCTAGCGTCAGCTCCAGGGTGTCTGTCATCAGGCTGATGCCCCTGAGCTCCTGGGCCAGCTGCTGCCGGATGTCCACCCTCAGTGCTGTCAGCAGGAACAGAAGACGCAGGTCAAAAAACTTGACCTCATGGGGGAGATTCTTCTCATTGTAGAGTTTGATGCGCTCGGTAAGACCCACCACGAGCCGGGCCTCAGCCGTCAGCTCTTGTGCCCGGGGACTGCTGAAGACAATGTTGCAGAGGCATTTGAGGGCCTCCAGGATCACATCTAGGTCTGGGACTTCCCGAATAAGCTCCTCTGAGTAATCAATGCCAGCGTGTCTGGCCAAGGTCTGCAGGCCTTCCCTGGTGGCAAAGGGGTCAAGGCAGCTTTTGTCCCGGGACAGGATGCGGATGCTTTCCAAACATGTGACTTGGCAGGAGGGCTGGAGCTCTCTCTCCAGGAACTTGATCAGCAGCTGGGCCATTTTCTGGAGAATTAGATAGGAAAAATGAAGACACGGCAAACAATGCCTTAGCTCGGACATTTCAACAGCTGTTCTCACGCGTGGGCACTGTGTAATGCACCGCGCTGAGACAGATAAGCAGTATCTAGAGATGGGCCTACCATAAAGTTCAGATCAAGACATGAACTTTCCAAAGCTCAAGGGCATTTGTCTCCAGAGTGTGGGTTTTGACTCACATCTAGCAATAATGCATGAAAAGGAGTATCATAGAATCATAGCATCTCAGGGTTGGAAGGGACCTCAGGAGATCATCTAGTCCAACCCCCTGCTCAAAGCAGGACCAATCCCCAACTAAATCAAATACAGAGTACAGAATTGGGGCGGGGAGGGGATGTAATGGGAGTCTCAAGGTCAGACAGCAGGTGATACTGGGGATGGGGGAGCAGGCTGAAGGAACTGAGGGGAGGTTAAGACAAGGTTAAGGGAAGGATGAAGGATCTAGCTGGGTTGAGAACAGGGTGGGAAGAAGGGAAACAATCTCAGAAGGTTTAGATATAGTAGAATGTCATTAATTCTCACTAATAAATAGGAGACTCATTGGCCTAGACTCACTGCTGGGGTAAATTGGGATAGCTCCATGAATACTGATTTACACCAGCTGAGGATCTGTCCCATTGTGAACTGCTAATATCTTGCAGATCAGCGAATAAGAAAACAAAACAGCAATAAGAGCAAAGGTAATGCATCTCACAACCCTGCGCAGTTTTGTTTCAATGTATAACACTTCATATGACACTAGTAAATGTTCTGCATATGTTGCATAAGTAATGATGCCAAAGCAAGAGAAGACCTTACTACAGCTCGCATTGAGGAATAACGTGCCTGGCCTTGGGGAGCAAGGAGAACGACAGCAGACGTGGCATCATGCCATGTAGAACCTGCCCCTGGATCAGGTATGGATATGCTGACAAACCAACGCAGGGGACCACTGTTCTAACCCAATGCTCCTCCATCGGTGACCCAGTCCCGGTGAGAGAGCACTAGCTTCTCTCTGGGATTTGCCATCTCTCACCAAGCTTTTTGGTATTCACTACTCTGCATTCAGGTACCTCTGCATGGCCATAGTAAGAAACAAAGGACATACCTTCCTCTCCTCCCGCTCTTCATCTTCAAAGGTGAAACACTGAGACTTCTGTGAAAACAAACCAGAAATTATCAGCCTCAAGAGGCAAAAAACAAACAGAGAAAATAAACTTGCTCTACAGTATACAATAAATGGTTCAGGGACAGCCATTGGGCTGCTTCTACCCAGCAAGCCACATAATGAGAGAGCTATGAGCCAGTCATTGAACTGAAAGGCAGCAATGAAAAAGGAAATAATTCTTCTTGCAGAATAGAGCCAATCTATGGAACTCACTGCTGCAGGAAATCAGTATGGCAATGTTTATCAGAGGATATTAAAGGGTTTTAAGATATTTACATAAAACAAGTAGAACCTAAGTAGCTGAAGTCACTAAGAAACCAGGCAAAAAGTTAACAGAGAAATCAGGATTGCTTGCAAAGTTCAGAAATCTATTTCCCCCCATTGTATAGCACAGTTGACTAGACTCATTATGGAGAGTTTCATCTTCCTCTGAAGTATCATGTAGGAGCCACTGAAAGAGGCAAGATACTGACCTAGATGGGTCAATGGTCTGATCCAGTATGGTGGATCCCTTGTTCTTATATGCCTAGGAAACAATTCTACTAGCACTCTGTTGCAAAACAGTTACCCAGCATTATATAGGTTCAAGGAGCCAACCCGCAGGCACTCCACAAGGCATGTTTCCACCCAAATTAAAAACCAACGGAGAAGGAGCAGGAGTCACATGAACTGGATATACCATTTCAAGTCCTTTATACGTGGTTGCAATTAGGGCTGATCCAAAATCTGCTGAGGTAAATGGAAAGACTCCCACTGACTTCAGTGCACTTTGGATCAGGCTCCTACTTCCTGGAGTTTGCATTACATTTTAAATGACCCCTTACACACCCAGACTATTCTCCAGGCTCTCCTCTGCTCCTCGTCATCTGTCCTCCTTCTGCTTCCTGCCATGCGTCCTGTTAAGCCTCCTCCCACTCCATGTTCCCGCCATTCCTTCAACGGTTTTGTGTGACTTCCTTCTTCTTCTTAAATCTAAGCCTCATTATATCACATTTCTCTCCATTGCCCTGTGCCCTGATCTCACTCCTTGTCTGTCCAAGCCATTTGGAGATTTATTAACAGGCATCTTTGTACTCATCAGCCCCCGATCTCCTACAGTTCATTAACAAGTTTCATCCCTTCACTGCATGTTCCTTCTTTTAGGTCACTGCGATGGAAATACCTTTTTAGGATGATATCTCAAAAATGGATTTTTCTTTTGTTCTCTGGAGTTTTAAGATCCCTTAGCAATTTATATATGCAGGTGGTTCCTATGTCATGTCTGCTTTACAAGGCACTGGGCTTGATCCTCTGTGGAACCCACAGCTCCCCATTTAGCTTGCTAACCTACAGCACGGGATTCTTAGGTTAAAGGCCATGGGTTTCTGACTTGTACTGGGTACAAATATTTCCACACATTGCTAAATTTGATGTAGGAATCACTGTGTGAAATTTTGTGGTCTGTGTTACACAGGAGATCAGGCAGATGATCACAATGACCCCTTCTGGCCTTAAAATGTAGGACTCTATAAAACAATATGAACAGTTATGGAAAGAACATATGAGTAGGGATGAGAGCTGTCATGTAGGAGAAGCTTGTGTCCAGCTTTGCCCATAAATCCATTCTTTTCTAAAGTCTATTGTGATACCTATATGTCTCCCACTGCTGTATGGTTGTTTATGAGCACCTCCCAAGCACTTAAATATAGAAACAACAATAAACTCTCTCTCTCTCTCCTTTTCTTCTTTCCAGGCCTCGGTGAAACACAGCTTGATTCCCTGATTGATTGTTTTTTATTTGCTTGTGTGAGTGGGTGTGTTGAGTGTCTAGTGCCTTGATTAAAGTAGAGAAATGTTATTTCTTGAGAGAATAAGCTGCTTCGGGCTCTTTATTCTGTGGTCTATGAGGCCATCCTGGATGTGAGTGATTGTCTTGGTGAACTAAGAGCATAATTCCTTGCAGTGAGAGCTGCTGTGTTCTGGGGTTGAGTGATGACCATCTGAGTTTGCAGTCTAGAAAAAATTCTGCAGGGCATTGCTTTGCTACCTCCATAGCCAGGGAGAGGCAGGCTCTCTATCTCCCTCATAGCAGTGGCAGAAGTTGGTACTGGAAGCTGGCTGTTTCAGAACAAATTTTCCACCACTTGCCTGAATTTCTTCTTGCTTCTTCCATCCTAGGCTGTCCGAGAACCATAGTGATCCAGGGTGGATCATGGTGTGTCAGTGCTAATATCTATAGTCATAATCAGGAAGTGCTTAGCACTAGTGCTAGTTCTTCTCCTCCTTGGCCTCTCAGTTGGTTCGGGTTTAATAAGCAAGTTTAGGAATTTGCCAGTGTCCAAGAGATTCTCAGGATTGACCATATGCTCCAGTTTCTTAGTCTAACAGCAAAGCTTCTGCTACTCTGAAGCCCAGTTCCCTCCATCCCACAGGGCATCAGCTGAGAAGGACTGCTCCATGCTTTCAATACCCAAGCAAGCAACTAGCCCAGGACTTTGATAAGTCACCTTCTTATTTGCAACCCTGATCAAAGACCACACCCCGACTTTACAGCACCTTCCCTCTTCACGAGGCCGCTTCACACTGGATCAGAAATGTCTGAGATCTGTCTAAAAGGGTATTTTTAAAATTGCAAGTGACATGAGCATTTAGACAGTGGCTGCACTAGAAGTGCTTTACCAGTATAGGAATGTCAGCACACTACACTGGCAAAGTGCTGCTAGCGTGGACGTAATTTATACTGGCAAAGCTGCACTTTGTACCAATACAGTAAAAACACTCCCCACGAGAAAAACACCAGTAAAAGTGCAGTTTTGTTGGCATAGCTGAGTCTACATGAGGAGCTTCTGCTATGTCAGTCAGGGATCAAACCTCTTCATGTGCCTGACCAATGTAGCTATGCCAGCTGAAGACTGTAGTGTAGACATAACCTTATTCTGCTCTCTTTATCCTGCTCTGTAGGCCCCATTGATGCACGTGGACTGGCTGTAAAACATGCCAGGAGGTGAGCAGGCTCTGATTTTGCACATCTTTCTTTGAAGAGACCTCTCCCAAGAAAGATCCTATTTCTACAATTTTTAAAAAGATGTAAGATGTGAAGGATCATCTCCCCAAACTGGGAAGGTAGGAGATACATCTCTCACCTAATACAGAAGACTTCTTGGCAGCGAGGTGAAGGCTTTTGGTCTTAAGGCACCAAAGGTGGACACCAGTCACTTAGGAATGTACACACCCTCTTGCATCTTAAATACTCTAGGTATTGGTCTTACTCCCTCTCCTTGGTAACTATTTCTATTATCTTCTCCACAGCCATGTCCTATAGTTTCCTCAATCTGCTCTGGATTTCTTAATATAGCTGTTACACTAGCCTCTCTCTAGCCCCTCTATTTTCAAAAGGTTTAAAATATAGAAGCATAAATTGCCCTGTCTCATTTCCTTCGTTATCCTCATATTGATCCTGTCCGCACCCTTTGGATGGCTCAGCTTTCAGATCTTCTAATTTCTGATTAGCTATTCTGGACATGATCTTGATTTTCAATATAATTTTATATGTATCCTTCATCCCAAAGTCTTAACAAAATATGCAACATCACAGCAGGGTAAAAAGAATGCCAGGCAAACAATCAGCACACCGCACGAAAGTGGGAGGAGCCTGGGTGATGTCTAAGGACTTCAAAATGGATTACTTAGATCACTGAGCCATTCCTTCAGCATGTCATCTTCTTCCCGTGGATCCCAGGCAATTCAGATATGATGAATAAAGCGTATAGGTCTGTGTCTTGCTCTTGGTTCTCAATGCTATGATTTAGGGAACTCCCCATTCTTCTGGAACACAAAGAGCCATCCCTGAGGCCCCCCAGTCTCCTTCATCTGCCTCTCATCCTTCACTCAGAAAACATTTGTGATTTAGCTTGCCTCTGCTTTTCATCCCTCTGGTTTCAGTTTTCATGGCAATTTTAATGTACAATTAACCCCTTCACTGTTGAACTCTGGTGCCACTTCTGTATGGCAGCTGAATGCAGCAGCATTATTTTAAGTGCTAACCTGGCAATGGAACATCAGAATTTCAGTGATGGCACACCTGCTACAGCATCTGCAGCATCACTGGAGGTGCATTTTAACCAGGTTCGTTAGACAGCATTGAAGCAGCTGATTTCATTCTACAACCTTTCCATTCCTCTCCTAACCCTGATATTTTATATCTCAAAAGTGCCTCCTTCTTCTTACCCCGATGAGTCTGTTTTTATCTGAACAGTCAAACTGGACTTTTTTTTTTTTACACTTTTGAGTGGCAGGCACACAGAATTTGTCCATTTTATTCTCCATCAGGATCCTTTGTGTCACATTCAAGTTGTGTCTTGCTCCTCCATTGCTTCAACCTTATCAATTAACCCCAATTTTACACTCCCTTCCACATCTGGCTCTGTGAAATTCATTGTCCCTACAATCCTTCACAATCAGATTAACTTCATTTACACACCTAACTAGAATTACTGGCACTGTTGCTTTGATGTTTCCCCACCTCTATGGCTCCAGTCAAGTCCTCTACGCTACTCAAAACTAAGTCAAGACATTCCTTTCTTCTCAGCTCACTTTTATACAGCATGCAAGGAAGCCGTGTATTTACATTTCATCTCTTTGAAGCTGGGGCACAGGGCCAGATCCTTAGGTGTTATGAAATGGGGTGATGACACAAGTGGCTTTCCACCTCTACCTCTACTCCTGGAGGCAGAAGGGGACTGTTTTGATCTCCAGGGCAAATTAGAACAGCTCCAGAGCAGCTCTAAAGCCATTTCAGTCAGTCCAAAATTGCCATGCCTCCTCCCCCCGGCACACCCACTGCATCCGGAAGGTGGTACCAGGAACACGTGATGCGGTAGAGCTGCCAACGCTGACTTTATGCCACCCAAGGATTCCCTTATGCAAAGGGACTCCTCAGCTACCCTGTTAGCACAACTCTGTGTTCCCTTTGCACTCCAGGAGGTACAGAGGAGATGAAGCAGGGGCTGAGAATCAGGCCTTCTTCTAATTGTCCGTAAAGGACAACGTAAAGGTATGGTGCTGCATGATAATAAGGAATAATAATAATGTCCATAAAATTCTGATTTATTCTTTTTGCTTGTTATCTACATATGTATATAGACTTGATTTTCAAACTATGGGTAAGTCATTTTAGCCTAGTACTGTGTATAACACACACCTAACTGCCTGTCTGAGCAGCTTACTTATTTTAGAAGACTACAGTGCAGTAGCAGAGAAGTTGATATTTGTGATCCAGGTATACTGTATGTCTGTGCATATCAGTACTCCATTACTCCCCAAATCATGCATATATCGTTCATACATTTTTTCTTCTTGATATGTAGTGCTCACTAGTGCACTGTTTCATCTATTCATTTTCTCTAGTCTATCTATCTAGGTATTATGAGGTCCTCGTTATCATAGCATCTGAGCTTGTCAGTTATTTACCACGTGTTCTTTAAACACAGTTGATTAGCATATATAAATCACACCCTTTCTATAGCTTATTGCAGTCTGTATTTGCTACCGTTGAGTCACTTTGTAATAGAGATCATTTTAAATTACGTAACAACTATCTGCAAGTAGATCATGTCAACTTTATGATATACTGCAGACTTTCGGGGTGCATTGTCTAGAAAATGTTTTCATCTAGTCTTTGGTACCTTTCATGTAGTCTCAATAATACAGGACCAAATCTAAGGGTCTTATTCAGATTTTACTCAGTCATTTTCCAGCAAAGTTCTGCTGAAATCAAAAGGAGTGTTAAGCGAGTAAGGAAGGAATAACAGTGAGGAAGGATCAGAGGGTTTGCTCACCATGGCAGACGGATTAGTGGAATCCCTCTCTAACATCCAAAGCATGGCATTTCAAATCCAATCTTTTAAAGAAATAAACAATTTTCATACCTCGACATGATGCGTCTTTCAAAGGTTTGAGCCAGATATCAATCTATGTAACTCCAAGGTCTCAAAACATATTATCCTATTAAAATAAGGCAGAGGTTGCTAAAGCAGCTAAAGGAAAACCCAACTGTGGCTGCACCCTGTGCAAATGGGCAAGAGGTGGAGGGTGCGAGTAGCCTTTTCTCGTTCCCCACCACCTTTGCCATACTGGATCAGACCAGCACTCTGGAAGCTCCTGCTTCCATCAGTGGCCAATGCCAGATGTTTCAGAAAAAGAGGTAAAATGGACAATTATAAACTAACATTTCCATGGGGGAAGTTATGATTTACGCCCCAACAGAAGAGGGTTTAAAGACCTTTATAAATGTTTTATCCTATCTAATGTAACTGCAGATATCCTTGTTAGGTATGTAAATGTCCAGTCCTTGTACCCTCTTCAGCTACTTGTCTGAATTATACCTTGTGGCAGTGAGTTCCACCGGTTAATTATGCAGAGAGAGAGTGTGTGTGTGTGTGTAAAAAGCATTTCCTTTTTCCAGTTTTAAAGGTATTACCTTTTAATTTCACTGGATCATAGAGTCATAGATTTTAAGGCCAGAAGGGACTATTATGATCATCCAGTCTGACTTGCATAAAACAGGCCAGAGAACTTCAACCTTTGTGCCTTTATGACAAGAAAAGGTAAGGATGTGCTCCTGACTGATCTTTCCTATATCACTCATTATTTTATATACAGGACCACTCTCCCACCCCCTTTCCAAACTAAATAGTCCTATCCTCCTTCATATGGAACCACTTCCATGCTCCTAATCACTTTTGTCATCCTTCTCTGGACCTTTGTCATTTCTGTTATATCCTCTGGCGATGCAGTAACCAGCACAGATTATAATGGGCCCTGAATTCTCTGCCGGGGTTATAATAGGCCCTGAATTCTCTGCCAGGGTTATAATAGGCCCTGAATTCTCTGCACAGCTCCATTGCAATTAATGGAACTATCCCAATTTACACCAACAGAGAATTTGATCCACTGCTTAAGGCAAGGATGTCTCATCAGTTTACATAACAGTATTATCATATTTTTGTTATTAATCTCCACCACATTGTTAATACTCCCTAATATCTTTTTTGACCAACATTGTATATTGCCCAGATGGTTTTATTGTGCTGCCGGCAAATGGGGTCTAGGATTTTTTCCAGTGTGATTATACTTAAATTTAGACCCTATCAACATGTATGAATAGTTCAAATTGTTCCTTCCAACGTGCCTCCCTTTGCACCAATCCACAGTGAATTTTTATTGCCCTTGTATTGCCTATTGGCATCTGATCCAGCACCCACTGAAGTCCATGATAGTCTTGCCATTTACTTCAATGGGCTTTGGGGATCCGGTCTGTTGTAGGGTCCCTCAGGAATTCCTTACATTCTTTTGCAGTCTTGAGAAATTTACACAATTTTTTGTCAACTGCAAATTTGGCCTCCTCTCCTGTTCGCAACATCTTCCAGATCCTTTATAAAAATATTAAACAGCCTGACATGAATTCTTCAGGCACCCTAATGTTAACTTCCTTTCATGCTCATTGTTGAAAAGAATATATCTGGGGCAGGAATCTCCCATCATCTTCTGTGGCGAAGACGGACACAAAGACATTGCCTTAGCTTCTCTTCAATGTCTTATCCTCCTTTATTTCTCCCTTTACTCCCTGACAGTTTAGCTGACTTGTTAACTCTCTCCCAGGCTTCCTGTGTCTGATATACTATCAAAAAATGTCTTGGTGTTTGTTCTGCTATAATGACAGGTTTCAGAGTAGCAGCCATGTTAGTCTGTATTCGCAAAAAGAAAAAGGAGTACTTGTGGCACCTTAGAGACTAACACATTTATTTGAGCATAAGCTTTCGTGAGCTACAGCTCAAGTGAGCTGTAGCTCACGAAAGCTTATGCTCAAATAAATTTGTTAGTCTCTAAGGTGCCACAAGTACTCCTTTTCTTTCTGTTCTGCTATGTTTAGCTATTTGCTCTTCAAATTTCCTCTTAGCATCTTAATTCGTCTTATATTTCATCTGCCACGGTTTGTGTTATTTCTGCTGTACATCGCTTTTATGGGGTTCTACTGTTTCTTAGTTGAGACTTTCACTGGATTAAAATTGCCCGGTTGGAACAGATGTAGCATGCACAATTTTTCCCTGGAAAATGACACTTGTGCAACAGTATTTGCAGCTTTCTCTGCTTGCTTTCCACCTACTTCAGTGTGATGCAGAATGAGTCATGTAGGATCTGATGGGCCACATTCATTCCTAAGGTGACTCCTTTGAAGTGAATTTCACCTGCACTTGCATATTGGTTCCTGAGTTGAAAACGTCATGCGTGCCTATTCTGAAGGGGGCAACCCCTTCATGTAATGTTTTGAAACAATTCCAAGCTGGTAGCGGCAATTGCTCATTCCTACCAGTTCGTTCTTTTCATGTGCTATTTTTGATTTCTCTTATCAACTTTCAGATGAAGCATGGGCAAATCCCTACTGTTAATGTGCTTCCTTAATTATCTTTAATTGTGAACCATAATAATTCTACTCCATCCACAGCTTCCTCCTTAGTCCTCATATGTTACCTCCAAACCTTCCTTTGCCATAAAGGGCTCCTCCTTTCTATCTCACTATTTAGCCCCCACATGGGCATTCATTTCGCTGCCATGTTTCCCTTGCACCCTTGATGCTAAAAATCCAGCCTGAGTGCTTTACTTCCAGTACATAAGGGAAGCAGGAAGGGGAAATGTTTACTAGATGCTCAGGAACAGTCACTGTCAAAACATACATGCAGGAACCACTGATGTTACAAACAAAAGATTGACCAGCTAAGCAGGTTAATGGCAGTTTTATTGAAGTGACGCACAGGCAGATGTAGGTAGAGGAGACAAACGGGGACAGCTGGGTGGCACAGAAATCCCACAGCACGGCTTCTCCAGCCAACCTGCTCCCAGACATGTAAACAGGGAAAGCCGAGGACTGGCACAGGTCAAGCACAAACACAACACTCACCTCTTGATTGTAGATCTGCAGCACCTTGAGGATAGCGTCTTGTTCCCCGCTTTCCACAGTCTCCACCACATTCTTGAGCTCCATTGCCCCAGGAGCTTGGATATGGATTGGAACGCTATGGGGTGGGGTGGGCGGCCTTGCAGCGTTGCCGGATAAATACCCGGATAATTACAGATGCACAGGGACCTTGATACACAGACAACTGGGAGGGAGCAGGGAGGATCAGAGAGAGAAAAGCAAGTGAAATGGCTCACTCTGTTACATCCAAAGGGCAGAGCAGATGGATGACCCCCATAAAACCAGGCACTAACTCCCTCTTTCTCTCGCCCTTTAATCCTCTTCCTCCTCTCTCTGCTTTCCAATGTTTAATAAATGCCCTCCCACCAACGCACTTAGGAAACCTCCCTCCCTTTCCCAGCCGGAAGATTAACACAGAACAGATAACTGTAGCTCCCTGCAGCCCTCCTCCTCCACCCACTGTCCTGATTTCTGTTACCACATAGCAAACTCCCAGAAATGACCCTGTGGAGTAAAAGAGATGCACAATAGACAGACAAGCACCATCCAGGCTGGGTTAAGGTGGCGCTGTCCTTTAAGGTGGCATGAAGAAGTTTCTCAATTTAAAGCACTGGGATTTTGCTTTGTTGGTTCAACAAAGAATCTAGAATACTGAGGTGCCTGCGTAGCTCTGTAATTGGGGAAGATGGGAGGATATACCGAACGCACTATAAAAACGCCGGTCTTGAAGATGGATAAAAGGCCTCTATAGGCCAAAGCGACAGTATCATCCAGGAAACCAATGTGTTTTACAAGTATATTAAATAATTAGATGTGTATTTATATGCAAATAATACTCAGATTCTTTGGGGCTAGGCCAGTGTTTAAGGTTGTTTGTAAAGCACTGTGTTGATTTATAGCACTGAGAGAAACAGTTAATAAATAATGAATGTAATAAATTACTGAGTATGATTCCATATGTTTATGGATGTTTATATTTTCTATATCTAGATGTCAATTCTGCACTAAATATTGGTAGTGTAAAATGACACAGTAAGGCCATGATCCTACGATGAGTCCCCTGCAAACCCCTGGCCCCTGGCCCCCCACCCCCGACTTCAGTGGGGCTCCATCCAGAGCTCGTTGCAAACGTGTGCACCAATTCTATGGCATTACCACAATAAAGTTGAAGGGTGCCTGCTGACTGCCCACCATGATGTGCACCCTGAAGTTTGAGAGCTACTAATAGGGCCATTTAGGAAGACAGAGAGGAACACAGCTCTCAAGATGCACCAACCACCCAAAAAAATTAAAAGAAATTCCATACAGTTGGAGACATTAAAACTGGAAAAGGCAGCTCATCTAATCCACCCCCTTTGGGCCAGTACAGAATTGTTCCCTACAGTGTATTCTCCAGCTTTTTGTCCAGGCTAGTGTGATGGAGCTTCCACCACTTCTCATTTAGACCTCACTATTTGAAATTTTCATCTTGTTTTTCATCTTGCATTTTTCTGTTTAACTCATGAGGAACTCATCCCATTAGTCTTAATTCCACACCCAGGACCATTCTCTCTTTGATGCCCACACCCACCAAATATGTATAGAAGCTGGTCTTTGTGCTCCTCCCCCTGGTTCTGGTTCTGCAAACATTTACACATGTGCTTAACTTTGGTTCTGTGAGCAGTCCCTTGAAATCAGTGAAACTACTCCTGGTAGTGAAGTTCAGCATGTGTATAAGGTCTTTGCAGAATCTTAGTCTTTGTTTAGCCAAACTACACATGTACATATCTTTTAATCTTTCATAATAAATCAATCTTTTCAGAAATCCTGATCACTTTGGAGGAACAGAATGGGACCAATGGTAACTATTTTACTAAAAGTAAGGACTGGGGCTCCTCAGTAGAGACAGAGGGCATAGAAGCAAAATGTCTGCAACAATAATAACCATTATAATAATTATTGGATAAGCTTTATTTTAAAAGATAAAATGTTGCTAAATCAGTTAAAACAACTCCACCTTCCAGATCAATGAAAAAGAGTATAAACAAACATTAGGAGCTACTATATGTTAAATAATATACATATAAAGCACATTACCTTTACTTTTGCTTTCCTTGCTCAGGTTTCCTGCCTTATTTCCTGAACACAGCAGCTGTCGCTCCAATGCAGCGTTTAGTGAGGGCACCTACTTTGTTTTAAAGAAAAACTTGTTTTTTCAAGCTCGAACTCCGGCGGCAGGGTGGAATGTGGTGTCATCTGCCCGGCTGGGTTGCTGTTCCTAGGGCAGGGTAGCGGGAAAGAGAAGATCTTTCTCTCTTCCCCCTCCCCGCTGTCCAAGGCGAGTAGGAAAGGGAGGGTTTGTGTGTGTGTGACTCATACGGAAGTTGCGACCTGTGCTGTTAACGCAGCATCCGATAACCGATTCGGAAGTGGTAGGTGGCAGCAGCTCGGGTAGGGAAGAAGAAACAGACAAAAGAAAGGTTTCAGAGTAGCAGCCGTGTTAGTCTGTATTCGCAAAAAGAAAAGGAGTACTTGTGGCACCTTAGAGACTAACAAATTTATTAGAGCATAAGCTTTCGTGAGCTACAGCTCACTTCATCGGAAAGAAAAGCTGCATTAGTGGAAATCTGGGATCGGGGGAGGGGCAGAGTTAACTTCCCGGGATCCGCCATAAGAATGTTAAACAATGGATGCAATCTGGAAAGACTGTAGGTGCTGAACACCTTTTTCTGGTAGGATTAATGACAAACAATGAAAAATCCTCTCTTCCATTGTGTTTGAGACTGAGAGTCAGATGGGAAAAAACAAACAAACCCTAAAGTAAAATTATCAAGGAGGGCTGGGCAAACCTGTTCTTTCTCTATGTTTTTCAAAAATATGTATTATGCAATATTTAAAGCTATGGAATATAAAATAGCAAACATTATGAAACTAACAAGGCATGTGCTAAATATCACTGCTCAATCGCTGTTTTTCTGTTCCATCCCATCTCCTTATCTGTTCGTTCTCGGTGTCCCAATGGTGTAAATGCTTACTGCCAGGCGGAGCGGCTTCCTCCCTGCGTGGTCCCGCTGCTGGAGCTCTCTAAAGCCTAGGTCCTACCAGCTGTTCCCCGTCGCTGGAATCCTGCACCTCTCGGAGGCTCTGTGCAGGCGCACGCGTCTGCTCACATGGATCAAATTGCAGGCTCGGGGATTAAATAAATAACATTTTGTCAGTGTGAGAAGGAGACACGGGAAGTTTAGGCCAGGATGTTAGGCTTTCTTAATTAAAATAAACTATAGAAATGTTTTCCACGCCGCTCAAAGCTTATTTTTGTAAATGTAAATATTCCTACGTATCCCATGTTACAACAAGCCCAAACAAAACAGCATTGCGGTACGAGCACTGAGGCCTACCACCAGGAGTGGCGCTGTCTAATCTCCAAACTCTAAACAAAGGGGAGCAGCCAATCGGGATGTCGGAATCCCTCCAGGATTGTCCTGGAGTCTCCAGGATTTAAAGATTAATCTTAAATTAAAGCCTATCATGTCATGGGATGGAACCTCCAGGAACCCCTGGTACCAAAACTGGCAACCCTAAGCTTGACTGACCCAAAGGGGTGAGAGACTGGAGTGGGTTATAGCCCTACAGACCCACACATCACCAGGTGTATTACTGCGGTAGACCAGCACCCAGTCCGGCGTGGGGCCCCACTGCAGTGGGTCTAACACAACTAGTATTCAGCCATCAGACGGAAGGGGCGCATCTAGGGTGACCAGAGGGCAAATGTGAAAAATCGGGACATGGGGTGGGGGAGATAATCGGTGCCTATATAAGAAAAAGCCCCAAATATCAGCACTTTCCCTATAATAACGGGACATCTGGTCACCTTAGGCTAATCCACCTTCTTGCCCGTGGGTCCCCAGCCGGTGGGGCACGGCCCCTTCCCTGCCTAGCATGGGCAAGCCTGGCCACCCTGCCCGGCCAGCCGAGGCGCAGCAGCCAGGGGCTGGATCGGAACCAAGTGTTCACGGCCGGCTGGGAGCGGGACTGTCCGGGCAGAGGGGCAATGGACGGGGGGAAGGGCCCAGTTGTCCGGTCGGGGGGGCAGGCTGCTGGGCGGGGCGCTCCCGGGCCGGCGTCTCCCCCCCAGCAGCAGCCGGCGCTCGGTGGCAGGGGAGGCCCCGCCCCGCGAGGCGGAGTCACTGCGGCTCCCCGCCCCCGCCAACCGGAGCCGCCCGCCTGCCGCCGAAGCCGGATACGGAGGCACCGAGGCCGGAGGCGGCCATGGCGGACTGGGGCCGAGGTGAGCCCGGGCCGGGCTTCGCGCGCTGCCGCCTCCTCTCCTGGGGCGACCGGCAGCCCTGGGCCCAACTCGGGGCCGTCGCCGCCGCTGCTCTTTGTCCGGGCCCGGGCGCCCGCCTGGGGAGAGGGAACGGCGGGGCCTGGCACTAAGAGATGGGAGAAGGGAGTTGCTGTGGTTTGGGGGAGGCTGAGGGGACAAGGAGGCCCATGGCACGGTGGCTGTAAGGTATGGGGTGGAGGGTGGGCTTGGTTTGGGGTGGTTCTGGGGTGTGGGGAGGTGCCTGTCAGTAAGATATTGGGATGGGAGGACAATGGGGCCCATGTTGGTAAGATATGGGTGGGTAGTTGGTTAGGTGTGGGTCTGTGGGGCAGCGAGGGGCATGTCGGTACCAAATAGGTGTGGATGGGGTTGGCTTGGTTTGCTGGTAGTTTTGAATTTACGATCAGGCAGTCACTTTGGTTTGTTGTTTAAGCATCTTGTGAATGTGGGGTTTTCTAAATAGTAATTTCTTAAAACAAATTTAAAGTTTTGAGCTTGAATTAATATGCAAACTAGATACCATTAACTTGGGTTTGAATAGAGACTGGGAGTAGCTGGGTCCTTACACATATTGAATCTATTTCCTTAAGCTAAGTATCCTCACACCTTCTTGGCAACTGTCTAAATGGGCCATCTTGATTAGCACTACAGAGTTTTTTTTCTCTTGCTGATGATAGCTCATCTTAACTAATTAGCCTCTCACAGTTTGTATGGTTTCAGAGTAGCAGCCGAGTTAGTCTGTATTCGCAAAAAGAAAAGGAGGACTTGTGGCACCTTAGAGACTAACAAATTTATTTGAGCATAAGCTTTCGTGAGCTACAGCTCACTTCATCGGATGACAGCTCACTTCATCAGATGCTTGTATGGTAACTTACACACACAGATAAGTTGGATGTGTATATGTATATGTATGTATATATATATAATACACACACGCACAATCTTACTATATGTTCCATTCTATGCATCCAATGAAGTGAGCTGTAGCTCACGAAAGCTTATGCTCTAATAAATTTGTTGGTCTCTAAGGTGCCACAAGTACTCTTGTTCTTTTTAAATTGAAAGTTAACGTTCTGGAAGGTGGGTTACTCCTCCACCTCCCTCCCTCCTGCAACCACTGCCATGGAGGTTTCTCCAATGGGGCTGTCTCTTCTAGATCAATAGGGGCTGTGAGCAGGTTTCAGGGGGTCCCCCAAACATGGCCAGCGTTAGACTTGTTAGGGCCCAGGGCAGAAAGCCAAAGCCTTATCATGCTGGACTGCGGCCCGGGACCCTGAGCCCCAACACTCTGGGGATGAAGTTGAAGCCTGAGCAACATAGCTTTGCTGGGTTCCCTGTGGCATCGGGCCCCAGGCAGCTGCCCTGCTTGCTACCCCTTAATGCTGGCCCTGGCTTTCATATGGAGAAAACCAGTTGTTGTGGCACAGCTGGGCCATGGAGTTTTTATAGCATGTTGGGGGGCGGAGAGGAGCTCAGAAACAACGAAGTTGAGAACCCCTGTTCTAGATTCCTCTTCTAAATTTGTTAGTCTCTAAGATGCCACAAGTACTCCTTTTCTTTTTGCTCTTCTCCCTAGTCATTGCCCTCGTATGAGGACACACAATGCTCCCTCTGTCTCATGTGACTGCAGGTGTCTGTTAGTCACTCTGCTTGCCTCCATCTGGGCAGTAGGGGTTCAGAGTATTTAATGCTAAACAGATGCTGCCTGCATCCCCATAGTTTGAAGTGTAGCTGTGTGATGGACTGAGGATTGGTGGGGGATGTTTTGGACTCATGTGCATGCTCATTATGAACTACAGGCTCCCCTGCTGCCCCAAGAGTTCAGCAGTGGGTCCTCCATTTAAGTAATAACTCCTTTTAAGGCATGGTTTAGTTGGCACCAATATCTGCAGTGGCTCAGAAGCTATTTGTGCAGGTATCTTGTTAGGTAAGCTAGTGTACAGTTTCTTATATACAGGTTGTGAGGCGCAAATCATCAAAGTTCTCAGACATCCTCAGATGGAAGTTGTTACAGAAGAACAAACCACTATTATTTATTATTGCATACACATACACACGCAAACTCTTAAACCCAAGCTTTTCCAAAATATGCACCTCTGCAGCTAAGGACAGAATTAGGCATTTTTTAAGAGCAGGGACTCAGATGTAGAAAGTGTCTTTGTTTGTCTGTCAAATGCCTGGTGAATTTGCTATTTACTTCAGACCAATGATACCTGGCACAGTAGTTCAGGTCTGAGAGAAACAGTTTCCTGAAATATTATTGCTCATAGTTGCATAACCTTCCATTTAGCATTTGTCTGAATAGCAGCCTTAAAAAGAAGGCATTTTCTCAAAAGCTTTGGTGTTGTTTTCCTTAGTTCCTTGTAAATGACTCTTGCAAGCTCCGTAAGGTTTTAGTAGTAACGTTTTGCAATTCTGTAGTACCTTTTCATCATAGGATCTCAAAGTTCTTCATGGGCATTGATCTTTACAATACCCACACAAAGCAGGTAAGCATTATTATCCCCATTTTACAATTGTGTAAATGGAGACATAGAAAAGTTAAGTGACTTGCCCAAGTGTCACAGCAAGTCTGTGGTAGAACTGAAAATAGAAATCGGAAATCCATTCCTCCATTTTAACCAGTAAATACACTGCCACTTGTTGTATCATAACAGATAGGATTTTTTCAGGTCAGAGTCCAAGTGCTGTGGATGACATGCTAGATGTGGAGAACAAGCGCATGGCAGACAATCTAGCCACCAAGGTCACCAGGCTCAAATCGGTTAGTTGCTAACTTCACATACATTTTCTTTACTGTCTTGCGTCGTGAATGTTGAGAGCACATAGTAGGTTACATGGGGCTGTCTTATTTATGAAGCTTTTAAGTATATCACTGTCTATGACCAGTCAGGTAGCTAACTTTTGCTATTGGAATGTCCTGGGGAATTTTATTGAAATCCTCATCCCTTATTTGGGATTTAACTATGTTCCAGGGTACAAAATTGCCTGGTTTTAGTGGCATCCAGAGAAGGAATTAGGTTTGGTAAGTGATTGGGGGTGGGGGCAACATATACAAAGATGTATTGTTAAGGATGCCTTCTTTGGAAGGTCTCAATAAAGCCATAATAAAAATATTCATGAAAAAGATGTGTGTGTGCAGTGTTCCCTCAGGATAATAATTCTGAGACTAAATCAGTTCTATTGGCTTGAAAAACCTTGATTTATGTACACTTCTTAATGCAGAGACCACAGTGTTAGCAGAATACTGGAGTCTGTTTTCCATTTTCACTTTCCCAGTATTTGCATGGTGACTTTATATACAAAAGTTTCTGTCTGTGGTTGGTTGTGGAGCTGAATTTCTGATTCTGGAGATCTCAGGAATTTCTACTGCAACTATTGGTGTGTACATTGGACTCAACAAACACATTGTGTGTATGTATGGGAGGTGGTAGGAGTGATGGGCCACTTTTGTTTGTGTGCTAGGAATTTCACCAGCTTCTAGTATGTTAGGAGTTGATTGTTTCACTTGGAGATGCTGACACTTGCTTTCTTCTGTCTTGAGTAGCTGGCACTGGATATCGACAAAGATGCTGAGGATCAAAACCGCTATCTGGATGGCACGGTAAGAAACTGATAGAAATCCATAAGGGGTGAAAACCTCTGTGCTGAATTTCAAGAGTTGTCTTAATTGTTTGTTTCATAGAACCCCCATAAACGGCACCAAATTAAATTCTAGCAATTGGAATTGGCAGTGTCTCAAATGCTGGGTAATAAATGTGAAGCTATTTTGTATGGGATTTTTGGTACATAGTCCAACAGATACCTACCAGCTGCTAATATCAGTCAGCAGTGTGCCCTTGTTGCCAAGAAGGCCAATGGCATTTTGGGTTGTATAAGTAGGGGCATAGCGAGCAGATCGAGGGACGTGATCGTTCCCCTCTATTCGACACTGGTGAGGCCTCATCTGGAGTACTGTGTCCAGTTTTGGGCCCCACACTACAGGAAGGATGTGGATAAATTGGAAAGAGTACAACGAAGGGCAACGAAAATGATTAGGGGTCTAGAGCACATGACTTATGAGGAGAGGCTGAGGGAGCTGGGATTGTTTAGTCTGCAGAAGAGAAGAATGAGGGGGGATTTGATAGCTGCTTTCAACTACCTGAAAGGGGGTTTCAAAGAGGATGGCTCTAGACTGTTCTCAATGGTAGCAGATGACAGAACGAGGAGTAATGGTCTCAAGTTGCAATGGGGGAGGTTTAGATTGGATATTAGGAAAAACTTTTTCACTAAGAGGGTGGTGAAACACTGGAATGCGTTACCTAGGGAGGTGGTAGAATCTCCTTCCTTAGAGGTTTTTAAGGTCAGGCTTGACAAAGCCCTAGCTGGGATGATTTAACTGGGACTTGGTCCTGCTTTGAGCAGGGGGTTGGACTAGATGACCTTCTGGGGTCCCTTCCAACCCTGATATTCTATGATTCTATGATTCTATGATTCTATCACTGTGTCTGATCAGACTAGCACAGCTAGCAACTAGTAACAGGAACCATTGGAATAGGACAATGTATTTTAGAAATACAGATGGAGATTATCTACTTATTGGGATTAAAACCTCTGCCTCAGGCTAATATTCAGATACAGGCCTTTCTTGGTCATTTTGTTTGTAACTTTGGAAGTGTTTATAAATATGTCAGGATTACTTCCCATTATCTCTGGAACCCACAGATTTAATCAGGGCTTTGTATTCGCTACTCTCTTTGGAAATGCTGAGGCTGGGACTCTCTGCAAATGGGTATCTGCTCATGTTACCAAGTATCTTATTCCTTCCACTTACCACCTTAACGTCTACAGGTATTATGAAAAACAAATGTAATTTATAAAACAAAAATAAAATCTGGTTATGTATTCTAAACCAAAGAACCAGGCAGAGGAGAAGACGGGCTAGTGAAGGAGAAATAGAGCTTAGGAACAGGTTTGCAGAGTTGGAAAATGAAGAAGGGGCTCAGCAGGTACTTGTTGAAGGTGGAAGGGTAAGGAAGAAGAGAAGAGAGGCTAGTCCTATAGGAAAAGCGGAAGAGTCAAGGGAGACTAGACCAAATATGAGCCCCAGGAGGATACAGGATGGGTTGAAGAAGATTATAAGGGAAAATAGGAATGGAAAGAACTTGCAGCCAGAGGGAACAGGGGAGAGACTGGAGAATAGCACAGTCACCAGGAAAAGGCAGGTCTATGTGATCGGGGACTCTTTATTGAGAAGAATAGACAGGCCTGTAACTAGAGCTGATCCAGAGAATAGAAGGGTGTGCTGTCTTCCGGGTGCTAAGATACGGGATGTAGACCTGAGGTTGAAAAGGATCCTAAAGGGAGCGGGAAAGAATCCCCTAATTATCCTTCATGTGGGAACAAATGATACGGCTAGATTCTCGCTGGAAAGTATTAAGGGAGACTATGCTAGGCTGGGGAAGATGCTTAAGGAAATTGAGGCTCAGGTGATCTTTAGTGGGATCATTCCTGTTCCTAGAGAAGGGCAACAAAGGTGTGACAAGATTATGACTGTCAACAGATGGCTTAGGCAGTGGTGCTATAAGGAGGGCTTTGGGATGTATGGCCACTGGGAGGCATTCACGGACAGAGGACAGTTCTCTCGGGATGGACTTCATCTGAGTAGGGAAGGAAATAGAGTTCTAGGATCAAGGCTGGCACAACTGATAGAGAGCTTTAAACTAGGAATTAGGGGGAGATGGATGGGAGATGTCCAGGAAATCTCCACGCCAGATTTTAGCATTGAGAGGGAAGAAGACGAAGTAAGAAAGGATACAGCTGTGGGTAGGAGAATGTATATAAGGAGCGAGGACGGTGTGGATACTAGTCTAATAGGTTATACTGGCTGTAGAATGACTGTGCCTAATAGGATACAAAATGTGAGTGAGGCCAAACAGTAAAAATTAAGATGTTTGTACACCAATGCGAGGAGCCTAGGTAACAAAATGGAGGAACTAGAGCTACTGGTGCAGGAAGTGAAACCAGATACTATAGGGATAACAGAAACGTGGAATAGTAGTCATGACTGGACTACAGGTATTGAAGGGTATGTGCTGTTTAGGAAAGACAGAAACAAAGGTAAAGGGGGTGGAGTAGCATTGTATATCAATGATGAGGTAGAATGTAAAGAAATAAGAAGCGATGCAATGGATAAGACAGAGTCTGTCCTGGCAAAATTACATTGGGGAAGAAAACTAGTAAAGCCTCTCCTACGATAGTGCTTGGGGTGTGCTATAGACCTCCAGGATCTAATTTGGATATGGATAGAGCCCTTTTTAATGTCTTTAATAAAGTAAATACTAATGGAAACTGCGTGATCATGGGAGACTTTAACTTCCAAGATATATACTGGAGGACCAGTACTAGTAATAATAATAGGGCTCAGATTTTCCTAGATGCGATAGCTGGTGGATTCCTTCATCAAGTAGTTGCTGAACCGAATAGAGGGGATGCCATTTTAGATTTAATTTTGGTGAGTAGCGAGGACCTCCATAGAAGAAATGGTTGTAGGGGACAATCTTGGCTCAAGTGATCATGAGCTAATTCAGTTCAAACTAAATGGAAGGATTAACAAAAATAAATCTGCAACTAGGGTTTTTGATTTCAAAGGGCTGACTTTCAAAAATTAAGGAAATTAGTTAGGGAAAGTGGATTGGACTGAAGAATTTATGGATCTAAAGGTAGAGGAGGCCTGGGATTACTTTAAATCAAAACTGCAGAAGCTATCGGAAGCCTGTATCCCAAGAAAGGGGAAAAAATTCATAGGCAGGAGTTGTAGACCGAGCTGGATGAGCAAGCATCTTAGAGAGGTGATTAAGAAGAAGCAGAAAGCATACAGGGAGTGGAAGATGGGAGGGATCAGCAAGGAAAGCTACCTAATTGGGGTCAGAACATGTAGGGATAAAGTGAGAGAGGCTAAAAGTCGAGTAGAGTTGGACCTTGCAAAGGGAATTAAAACCAATAGTAAAAGGTTCTATAGCCATATAAATAAGAAAACTAAGAAAGAAGAAGTGGGGCCGCTTAACACTGAGAATGGAGTGGAGGTTAAAGATAATCTAGGCATGGCCCAATATCTAAACAAATACTTTGCCTCAGTCTTTAATAAGGCTAAAGAGGATCTTAGGGATAATGGTAGCATGACAAATGGGAATGAGGATATAGAGGTAGATATTACCATATCTGAGGTAGAAGCAAAACTGAAACAGCTTAATGGGACTAAATTGGGGGGCCCAGATAATCTTCATCCAAGAATATTAAAGGAATTGGCACCTGAAATTGCAAGCCCATTAGCAAGAATTTTTAATGAATCTGTAAACTCAGGAGTAGTACCGAATGATTGGAGAATTGCTAATATAGTTCCTATTTTTAAGAAAGGAAAAAAAAGTGATCCGGGTAACTACAGGCTAGTTAGTTTGACATCTGTAATATGCAAGGTCCTGGAAAAAATTTTGAAGGAGAAATTAGTTAAGGACATTGAAGTCAATGGTAAATGGGACAAAATACAACATGGTTTTACAAAAGGTAGATCATGCCAAATCAACCTAATCTCCTTTTTTGAAAAGGTAACAGATTTTTTAGATAAAGGAAATGCAGTGGATCTAATTTACCTAGATTTCAGTAAGGCATTTGATACCGTGCCACATGGGGAATTATTAGTTAAATTGGAGAAGATGGGGTTCAATATGAACATCAAAAGGTGGATAAGGAATTGGTTAAAGGGGAGACTGCAACGGGTCCTACTGAAAGGCGAGCTGTCCAGTTGGAGGGAGGTTACCAGTGGAGTTCCTCAGGGATCAGTTTTGGGACCAATCTTATTTAAACTTTTTATTACTGACCTTGGCACAAAAAGTGGGAGTGTGCTAATAAAGTTTGCAGATGATACAAAGCTGGGAGGTATTGCCAATTCGGAGAAGGATCGGGATATTATACAGGAGGATCTGGATGACCTTGTAAACTGGAGTAATAGTAATAGGATGAAATGTAATAGTGAGAAGTGTAAGGTTATGCATTTAGGGATTAATATCAAGAATTTTAGTTATAAATTGGGGACGCATCAATTAGAAGTAACGGAAGAGGAGAAGGACCTTGGAGTATTGGTTGATCATAGGATGACTATGAGCTGCCAATGTGATATGGCTGTGAAAAAAGCTAATGCGGTCTTGGGATGCATCAGGAGAGGCATTTCCAGTAGGGATAAGGAGGTTTTAGTACCGTTATACAAGGCACTGGTGAGACCTCACCTAGAATACTGTGTGCAGTTCTGGTCTCCCATGTTTAAAAAGGATGAATTCAAACTGGAGCAGGTACAGAGAAGGGCTACTAGGATGATCCGAGGAATGGAAAACTTGTCTTATGAAAGGAGACTTAAGGAGCTTGGCTTGTTTAGCCTAACTAAAAGAAGGTTGAGGGGAGATATGATTGCTCTCTATAAATATATCAGAGGGATAAATACAGGAGAGGGAGAGGAATTATTTCAGCTCAGCACCAATGTGGACACAAGAACAAATGGGTATAAACTGGCCAGCAGGAAGTTTAGACTTGAAATCAGACGAAGGTTTTTAACCATCAGAGGAGTGAAGTTTTGGAATAGCCTTCCAAGGGAAGCAGTGGGGGCAAAAGATCTATCTGGTTTTAAGATTCTACTCGATAAATTTATGGAGGAGATGGTGTGATGGGATAATGGGATTTTGGTAAATAATTGATCTTTAAATATTCAGGGTAAATAGGCCAAATCCCCTGAGATGGGATATTAGATGGATGGGATCTGAGTTACCCAGGAAAGAATTTTCTGTAGTATCTGGCTGGTGAATCTTGCCCATATGCTCAGGGTTTAGCTGATTGCCATATTTGGGGTCGGGAAGGAATTTTCCTCCAGGGCAGATTGGAGAGGCCCTGGAGGTTTTTCGCCTTCCTCTGTAGCATGGGGCATGGTTGACTTGAGGGAGGCTTCTCTGCTCCTTGAAGTCTTTTTAAACCATGATTTAAGGACTTCAATAGCTCAGACATGGGTGAGGTTTTTCATAGGAGTGGGTGGATGAGATTCTGTGGCCTGCACTGTGCAGGAGGTCAGACTAGATGATCAGAATGGTCCCTTCTGACCTTAGTATCTATGAATCTATAAACACTGGCTGCTGATGGAAGATCCAGGAACTTCAGGAAAGGCTGAAATTGCTGTACACTGTGCGGGCTAGCAGATGCCCTAATTTAGCATTCTAGGGAAAAAGACCTTACTTTTTAATCTCCATATGTTTAATGTCCAATTTATTTCCCCTTAATTTCACCCCTCACTGCAGTCTTAAATTGATATACGAATTGTATAGTAGCAACAGAGAGAGAAGATCTGTAACATAGATCTTACCCACTGAGGTTTTTGGAAGAATTCTGAAAGGAAGGGAATCCAATGCAGATGTTTGAGGATGAGACTAAGGTGGTCATGCTGTTACTTGATGAGCAAGATCAGGCAGTTGCTTTTCTGTACATGTTGGAGTCTGGAGAAGCTGCAACATGGAGGCCATAGAGAAGGTAACTGCAGGATTGAAAGGAAGATGGGATGAAGAGATATATGAAGTCTTCAAGAGGGATGGGATCCATACAGTCACATACAAAGTCAGAATTGGGAAGGAGAGGAGAATGGAGGTTGATGGTGAAGGTTAGCAAGATTATGGACAAAAGGCCTTCATCTGACTCTTAAATCAACAAGGTATGTTCAGGAGATTAGTTTGTGTTTTTTATCTAAGAGAAGCATTTCAAATAAATGTCTTGGAGGAAACTTGAGCGGAAGCCATAAATTACATATAATTAAGGAAGACTCAAGGGAAGGATGCAGCATTAAAGTTATTGGATAACATGTTCACTTGAGTGTGGCTGAAAAACTATAGCAGAGGATAAAAATGGGAGCGATAAGATCATAATGGAGTGGTAGAAAGTAGATGTAAGAAAGCATATGGCCAATAACTGAGCCCTGGTAAGTTCTATATAGGAGGGTTCTTGATGCAGAAGAGAAACCACTACTACAGATGAACAGCAGTTGGGTAAACAAGGGAACTGGAGATGCCTATGCATCTATGGAGGTAGGGTAGCAGGAAAGAACGGTCCAAAATCTGCACTGAAGTCAAAGGTGAAGAGGAAAAAAGAAGTAGCTATCATGAGAAGGGAGACTGTCATTGAACTAATCAAGGGAAAGTACATTCTGTGCTATATCCAGAGTTGCACTTTAGACTGCCGGACTTCAAGAATATGGTTCTCTGAGAGGTGACTGAGAAAATCGCCTTCTCTCCAAGCACTTTGAGAAAGGGAAGGTTGGAGGTTAGGAGAAGCTTTAATTAGAAGAGTGAACAGCAGTAGATTTTAGAGTTTTGAGTAAGGAAAAGGAACTGCTGACAATGGTAATTATGTGAGAAGACCGAAACAAAAGATAAGAGGAGAAAAGGGGGTCTTGAGAGGAGAAAATTTGCATTACAGTATGGTCTGATGACACAGCACTGAGCAATATGGTGTTCTAGTCTGCAAATAACATTATAATCTAATGGGAAGAAACTGCACCTTTTTCTAAACCTTTGGGCTTGTCTATGCATGGAGTTATCCCCAATTAACTGCATGTATGGGATTAATGCATTAATCCAGAGTAAGAGTTTCCACACCTGGAATCAGAAATAACTCCATGTATAGACAAGCCCTTAAAGATAGACAAGTAGCATTCTGTATTACTAGCTATACTGTATGTGGTGTGTTGTGTGACGTAATTGAGGATCCTGTCATAATGCATACGTAGAATAGGTCAAAACTAAGGTTGCTCTGAGGACCTTTAATTCTGCATTTTCTGGTTTGTGTGCAATTAAGATACCTAAAATTGCATTGACATTGGTTGGTGTTATATTTTGGGCGTGTGCATTGCATTTCATAGAACTTTATTTGCCCTTCAAATATCTAACTGCATTGAATGAACTGAAGGCAATATTCTGTCCCTGGAGCCTGAGTGTGAGAGTACCGGACACTGATTTCTTAAAGACGGATTGCTGCTTGTATTTTGCTTTTCCTTTTTTTGATTCTAGACTTAGGAGTTAGTCAGTTCCACAGGCAGCTAGAAACTGAAATGGTTCTGCTTAAAAAAAGTAGCATTCTCTAGCGAGAGCCCCATTTGTTTTATAATTTCTCCATTTCACCATTCTGTCTCCCTCAGGACTCAGATTTCATGAGTGTGACAGGCCTGCTGACAGGAAGTGTGAAGCGTTTCTCCACCATGACACGCTCGGGAAGGGATAATCGAAAACTGCTTTGTTACGTTTCTGCTGGATTGGTGGTTGTCTTTTTCATCCTCTATTATCTCGTGTCAAAAGCACGGACTTGAGTGGGGTCCTCATCCTGGAATTTTTATGGAAAGAAAAACTGTGGCCATGATTGACAGAGACTTGCTCAAAGCTATCCTCAGTCTACCCTGTCAAGGATTGTTGGGATATTCCTGGAGGACCAGATAACGTCTCTGGACTTCAAGTTACTGTCATTTTTCTAATCGGTCTTGGACATATTCATCAGATTTTTCATGAAATGAATATAGTTCGTTCTGATCTTTTTAAATGTATGTATACCTCAACTTGATCTCCTTGTTGACACTTAGCCTTCATTTATTGCTTTGTCCGTGATCTTTAGCCTACCTGGTTCATAACCATGTCATGCCCACCTTAGGGACGTGCAGTGTTAATGTGAAAGTGTCTGACTCAACCCGTAGTAGCAATGTGCCTGTACTCCATTCATAAATGAGCAGAGCTGGGGAGTCTGCATGGTTTAGAAGTCTGAATGTGAACCTGGGAGGCAGGAGCTGTTGAGTTCTAATCCAGCTCTGTCAGTGGCTTGCTTTGTGCTCTTGGGAAGTCAGTTAATCTCATTTTATGTTTTGAAATACATTAATACCAACAGCTTCTCACTAGGCTAGATTCGTTGTACAATGCTCTGAAGAACTAAATCATGTGTGCTAGGTACTGAGTTGAGTAGTTACTACTTGTTACCATGAATGGTTGATGGAGTTTTGTATCAGAGCAGGATTTTACACCATGATAGCTTGGTTCTACTGACCTGCTTGTCTCATAGCCGAGGATGGGGAAAGGCAAGAGATGGCTGGTGGCAGTAATTTTTCTGTAGCACAAATATCATGGCTCTTGTGACAAGTACATACGTGCTCAGTTGCAACCACAGAAGACATGAGAAAGTTGAAAAACCGAAGAGGAGAAAAAACATTACTTTACAAAAGACTTGGAAACTATTGTTTAAATAATCTAGAAGGGGAAGTTGTTCGTATAGTTGGTACTAGCATTCCCATAATACGACACTTTGGTATTGTTGGAAAGATATTTCCACTCCATAGGTAAAGATGGAGTTTAGATCTGTTGTATTAAGTGGGCTGATCAGAGGGATGATTTAAAATAGGAGGTAACTTTAGAATTCCCAATTCTTTGTCCCCTCCACAGTACATCACCTGGTAGGTACGCTGCATGTCACTGTGTGACTGTCTGGAATACATACCTGAGCAAGTATTGTCTATTGTTTGTGAAGCCATTACTCCAGAGCTTGCAGCACTTTGAGATACAGTATGTACCCTGTTCTGTGATGATTCTGCATAATTCTGTGCATTAGAATGCTGTGTGGATGAAGGATGTTTATGATCTTTCAGCACTACGTCTTTATTCTGTACTGTACCCTGGTTAAGAATGCTCATCCCAAATCACCCTTCTCTTCCTTTCATTGATCTTGTCGCTTCCCCTCTCATTCCAGCCCATGTATGTTCTCCCATCTGAATTATTTGTATCTGCCTCCAGTTATAATAAACCATTCTAAAAATACTACTATTGTTTAAAAAAACCACCCAAAACGCTACACATTATTTTAAAAGCTTTTATGGTACAAAACAACTCTACCATAATTGTTTTGTAGTGTGTGTGTGTATATATTTGTTCCAAGGACTCCTCTGGATTTTCTTGTAAGAATTCCTTGCTTGATGATTGGCTACCTCTTATTCCTCTCGATATAACCATCTCTCTAGGATCAAAGAATATATCCTCTATACGGTTTATTTTTCTCCCCAAACAAACCCATATCCCCTAATCCCTGTGTATATTGCCTCACCCTGACAAATGACACTGTGTGACAGTGAAGAATTTCCCTCTTACAAGCCACAGAACATTGATCCTTCTGCAGATTTAGATCCAGTTTTATTAATCTGCTTCTTACCTTGAATATTGATCTTTTCATGTATTAGTTGATATTCTGTAACTTGTGTCTTTATCCTGTTCCAAAGGTAGAATGTGCAATAGGGATGGAGGGAGAAGGATGCAGTGATGATCTACTCTGGCTCTTGGCTCAGTTGACTCAGTCCTGTTTGATTCTTGTCTTTGGTAAGACGTGGCTGTTCTGAGCTCATTTTACATGCCTAAAAAATGTGGGTGGCTCACTTGAGTGTTCTGTCTGCTTCCCTCAAGCAAATCTTTTCTGACCAAAGAACTCCAAAGCACTCTAATTCTTGCCAGAGCAATGATCTCTTTATTTTGCTTTTTATGGTGTGAATAAAGTTGTACTGTCTTAAGATGCTGCACCAGTAATTATATATGTATGTTCTTATCATGGTCCAAAGCTGTATTATACTAGCCAGTTTCCAGACATGTACATGGTTTACTTTTTATAGGACCTATTGCCTTGGAACCTGCATTGATGCACAACATTAAATACATCAATAATACCATACTCACTACAGTGGAGATTACATCCAAGATCTAAGATGCATTAGAGCAGAAGGTGTGACAAGATAGCACCCTATGGGATCTGCATAAAGAAGAAGAGAAATTGACCCCCACTGACTTCTGGGATGAAGAGGAAAAATGATCACTAAAGTACAAGTCATCCATCTTGCTCAGGAGTCAATAATAGAGCTGGTCAGGAACTTTTAAACCATTTTTGTTGTTGGAAAATACTGATTTGTCAAAACCGAAACTTCCCATGGGTTTCAACGGATTGTTTCACACTTGTCCTAATTTTTTTCATTTTTGGAATGAAGTACTTTGATTTTTGATTCAAAATGACTTTTTATTTTGAAATTTTATTTTAAAAGTATTCTTAAAATAAAGATAAACAGTGTCCTCTGTAGTCCCAACAGTTCGCTTCCCTATCACCACCTTCACACTAACCTTGCCTTGAAAGGCTACGTAAAACTTTGAGAGACCAATAAATGCGGGGGAGGAACTGTTGGTGTTCCCAGCTTGGTTAAATGGGGAAGACAATTTGTCTTTACCAATAATTGTGTTAACCTTCTTTGGGCTCAGCTGTGGCACTTAGGCACTGCTCATAGCAAGGGATGGTACAGAGTTGCAACATTTCTGCATGGAGCTTGGGGAGGAAGCCTCACAGAGACAGAATTTTCCTCTGTAATTCAGGAGGAGAATATTTACTTCAACAGGAGTAGCTTCCCTCCCCTGCTGTGTCAGGCCTGCTCCAAATGGTGACGTGTAGCTGCAGTGTGTCCATAGCTTCACCTCCTCCCCTTAGGGCAGTATGCTTCTCTGGGGGAGTATGAAGGGAATAGTTCCTGTGCTTCCTGAGTGCAGCCTGCAGTTATGATTGGCCTGCATGTGGACCTTGCAAGGCGCTGCATATTCACATCCATCCGACGTACAGCAGCTGAGAGAGCAAGAACAGTGCTTCTCCTAGGTTAAGGGGATGTTGTTTGGCAATCTAGGCTTACTTTGTTTTTAAAAATTCTAATGAAACTTTTTTCTTAAATTTAATGAAAAGGTTTTTTGAATTTAGGATTTTAACATTTTCTAGGAATTCTAAACTGGCAATATTTTGCTAAGGCATGAGAACCAGAAGTGGAAATTCACTAATCATCATTCCCCTTTCCCCCCTGCCCCTCTCCCCATTATCCAAGATTAGTGAAGAGGAAAATGTAAACTAGGAATGAGTGGTGAAAAGCCCATTTAAATTTTTAAAGTTTTCTTTTAATAATTCAAAGACGTAACACATATAAGAACTTGTTTTAACTACACAGTATCCCTTTAAACTTTAGTCTGTAGCCCCATCTAAAGGTAGATTGAGGTATTCAGCTACTTTGACATGATAAATACTGACTCCCTGATTTATTTTCTTTACATGCTGATACTGCAATAGAACACAATAAAAGGGATAAATGACACATACAGTGAGGGTCATCACAGGAGTAAACAAACAACAAAATAGCTCAGAAGTACAAAATTGAGTGACTATGTATACAGTTGTGAATTTTCAGGTTCTGGAATACAGGATCCAGATGCTGCAATGCACTAGTGCCAGGTTCAGACTCTCAGCAGGTAGATACAGCAAGATCCACACACCAAGGTAATACTGCTAGCTTCAGCATGTCCTCTTCATTAAGGGGGGATATGGAAAATTCCTTCATAGCCAGAGGCAAGTTAAAATATTGCAAGTGATTATGTTCTGAATATTTGTCATTCTTTAGTGCTAGAACTTGTAGAAACTTATTACTTCTTTGAAGATAGATGATTGTTAATTATAACATAACTTGTATAAAAACTGGCAGCTTTAAAATATAAAGCAACATGATATAGAAAAATAAATTTAGTTTCTGTAAGGCGGCTTGTGTGAAGGTCAATAGACATCCACTGTCAAAGGCATTGTATACTCAGAGTGTCGGATTCCGAAGGTAACAACTGGGGCACAAGGCTTGGTCAGTGTTATCTGGAGATGGAAAAGTAAATACAACAAATCAGGATATTCACCATTAACTAGTTAGTTTCTACTTTCTATGCTATATGCCCTCCCCAGTCAAGTACAAGATCTGGACAGTCCAGGTCACCTATTGTCACAAACGTGCCCCTTTTACTAGATTCCTATCAGTGAAAAGAGAGTTTGTAACTGAAGAGGCAGGTTGTGCACAGACTGTCTAGATCACACAGCCAGATTAGAATGGTTGAAGAGCAATCAGCTTCTCTGAACTCCAGGTGAAATGTTGCAAAATTTCCTAATAAGATGAGGGGTGTCTGATGTTTAACCTTTGATGGTGGCTGTCTGAAAGTGCAGCTTCTTCCCTTTAGATAAGTAGCCTTGTTGCTTCTGGATGCACCACATCCTGCGTCAGTTCCTTGATGAGATAGATTTCTCATAAATGATAATAGTTTGTGAGACTGTCTTCACGAGTTCTGTCTTCACGAACAAGGTCAGCTCCCAGACTGCTGCACTGGGCAGCACAGCATGGGGAGGAGGTGACCAGCCCTCTGTGAAGAAAGAAGTGGTTCGGGACTAGAAAAGCTGGACGAGCACAAGTCCGAGAGTGCTAAAGGAGTTGGCGGATGTGACTGCAGAGCCATTGGCCATTATCTTTGAAAACTCATGGTGATTGGGGGAGGTCCCGGACGACTGGAGAAAAGCTAATCTAGTGCCCATCTTTTAAAAAAAGGGAAGGAGGAGGACCCTGGGAACTACAGACCAGTCAGCCTCACCTCAGTCCCTGAAAAAATCATGGAGCAGGTCCTCAAGGAATCAATTCTGAAGCACTTAGAGGAGAGGAAAGTGATCAGGAACCGTCAGCATGGATTCACCAAGGGCAAGTCATGCCTGACTAATCAAATTGCCTTCTATGACGAGATAACTGGCTCTGTGGATGAGGGGAAAGCAGTGGATGTGTTATTCCTTGACTTTAGCAAAGCTTTTGATACCATCTCCCACAGTATTCTTGCCAGCAACTTAAAGAAGTATGGGCTGGATGAACGGATTATAAGGTGGATAGAAAGCTGGCTAGATCATTGGGCTCAACGGGTAGTGATCAATGGCTCCATGTCTAGTTGGCAGCCGGTATCAAGCGGAGTGCCCCAAGGGTCGGTCCTCGGGCCGGTTTTGTTCAATATCTTCATTAATGATCTGGAGGATGGTGTGGATTGCACCCTCAGCAAGTTTGCAGATGACACTAAACAGGGAGGAGAGGTAGATACGCCGGAGGGTAGGGATAGGATACAGAAGGACCTTGTACAGGACCTTGTAAATTAGAGGATTGGGCTAAAAGAAATCTGATGAGGTTCAACAAGGACAAGTGCAGAGTCCTGCACTTAAGACGGAGAATCCCATGCACCGCTACAGACAAGGGACCGAATGGCTAGGCAGCAGTTCTGCAGAAAAGGACCTAGGGGTTACAATGGACAAGAAGCTGGATATGAGTCAACAGTGTGCCCTTGTTGCTAAGAAGGCCAATGGCATTTTGGGATGTATAAGTAGGGCAATTGCCAGCAGATCGAGGGACGTGATCGTTCCCCTCTATTTGACATTGGTGAGGCCTCATCTGGAATACTATATCCAGTTTTGGGCCCCGCACTATAAGAAAGATGTGGAAAAATTGGAAAACGTCCAGCGGAGGGCAACAAAAATGATTAGGGGACTGGAACACGTGACTGAGGAGAGGCTGAGGGAACTGGGATTGTTTAGTCTGCAGAAGAGAAGAATGAGGGGGGGATTTGATAGTTGCTTTCAACTACCTGAAAGGGGGTTCCAAAGAGGATGGATCTAGACTGTTCTCAGTGGTAGCAGATGACAGAACGAGGACTAATGGTTTCAAGTTGCAGTGGGGGAGGTTTAGGTTGCATTTTAGGAAAAACTTTTTCACTAGGAGGGTGGTGAAACACTGGAATGCGTTACCTAGGGAGGTGGTGGAATCTCCTTCCTTAGACATTTTTAAGGTCAGGCTTGACAAAGCCCTGGCTGGGATGATTTAGTTGGGGATTGGTCCTGCTTTGAGCAGGGGGTTGGACTAGATGACCTCCTGAGGTCCCTTCCAACCCTGATATTCTATGATTCTATAGGTTTACTTACACAGATACTCCTATATATTCCACCTTGTCCAGTTTATGCCTCTCTCCTTTTATTGTTGCTAGAATGCATTTAACTGTTCCCATTAAGTTGGTATTTTTATTCCAACCCCCTCTAATCAGTTGTTTCTATAATAACTTTTGAGAGTGCAGCCATTTGGGTTAAGAGTTCCTGGGCTTTTTTCTTAGACCAGAGAGGAGTATTTTAGGAATATTGGTGTAAAATTTATTCAATCTCTTATTTCAGTGGTCCCTTTAAAAACAGTTTTATTTTTTTATTTAACACCCTGCCACACAATTAGCATTAGGGATGAGCTGTGAAGTTGTCTGTATCAGTACTTACCCAAATTTCAAAATGCTTTCAATCCTATATTCCAGCTTGAGCTGGCTTCTAACTGAAATATTTTTAGTTATTCTTAATTATGTCCCCTTGTACATATAAATTGCATAACTGAAAGAAAGGTGTGTGTGGTGATGATGATGACGACACAGCACAGTGCAGAGTGACATAGTAATTGCCAAGTGCGTCTTTCATATGAAACTTAAACTAGGGCTTTTCTCTGTGTGGTTATTAAAAATCCCACTGGCATTTTATGAAACAGTTTGCAATTTTCAGTATCTTGGCCACATTTCCAACTGGGATAATTCTGCCTTCCTCCTTGCAGTTTCAATAGGGTACAGTATCTCTGACTTCCTTTTCTAAACTGTGCATTCTTGCAATATTATATGCTGTAAAAATAGTTGCTACATTTCATCATTGAGGGGACAGCAGTGGCAGATTAAAATGATCCCCAAACGAGTTTGTAAATTTCTAAAGCTGCCACTTTAGGATACTTCAGGCCCTTCTATATATAAGCAAATGTGATTTATAATTGTAAAAAATCAATACGGGTGAAAGAAGCTGCGCTAATTTTGATGCTGCTCTTCAAATGTGTTTGTGTAAATAAACTTGTGCATTTGTTTAAGTAAATCAAATCTATTTATTCATGTCTGAATATTGGTGACATCACAGCAGACTTTTCAGAAGCCTTCTCAATCCACCACTAGCTTCGAACACTCAGTAGGTGTCTTCACTGATCTGCCACATACCGTTCCTCCATCTCCTTCCCAGTCATCCCCTATTATGAAGACCTGTCACCATTCCTTCCAGGATAACTTTATCAAGATTATTTCCATCTCTGTGCCTGATGTGACCAAAGGACATACATTTACACCTGTTGATTTCCAACAACATGGTCTACTTCTCTCCAATAATGCTGCTAATTTAAGCATTTGTCGTATTTTCCATCCAGGAGATATGCAGGAATCTTTGCCAGCATCACATCTTAAAGGCTTCAGTTTTCATCTACTTAACAACATTCATTACCCATAATTCACATCTTTAGGTTGCTCTTGAGGAAAATTAAGCTTTTCACCAATCAAACCTTCATACGTTTTTGAGATATCATGGTTTTTCTAAACTTTAGTGAGGGAGGCCATAGCTGAGCAATCCATTCCTAATCTTCTTCCACTTTCTTTTGAACAGCCTTCTTGGTTGGATATGTATGATCTCAGATAACTGAATTCATCTATTACCTCTACAATTTGACTATTAATCGTGATGTCCACTTTCATCCTGTTTTTGTTAATCGTGTCAACTTACATGCACTTCATTTTTACAGTATTCAGGGATAGTCCATATTCCTCAGTCACTTTTTACAAATTCCAACATTCATTGCATTTCACCAACGGTTGTAGCAACAGGTGTTGTCACTGGCATATCTAAAGTCAGTTAAGAGGGGGTCCACCAATGGAAATCCCAGCTCCTTCCACTTTGTTAAAATCTTCCGGGGCTTGTTCCATTCTGCATAACTCTTGAAAAAGTTTGGGGCAGAATACACCCTTGTCTCGCACACAGCCCAGTGGAAAACCACTAGCTATTGCCTGCAGCAGTGTGCACTGTGGTCTGTTGTTGAGGGTAGAAACTAGCAAAGCTGCCATTATCCTCCAAAGATGATCAAGTTGGACAGTATTGAACACTTTTGAGTAGTCCATGAAACACATGATCAATGGGTGGTTGTACTCCCTGCATTTTTCAATGACGTGATTGACTGATGTTCACAGTTTGATCACGTGTCTTGTTCCTCTCTGAAAATAACTGGTGGTGGTAGTTCTGCTTCTGTCATTTGCTTCATGCAATCCTAGATTATGTGGGGCAAAACGTTGGTCAATTGTGATATCAGGCAGAGGATACAATTGTTGTTCTCTATTATGTCTCCTTTCTTTGGTAATGGCAGAAAGCCTACCTTTCATCTAGTTGTCTGGCCAATTTCTAGTTGTCCATATATAGTTGGAAATTTTCCCCATGAGATCAGTACTGCAGGCATGAGTCACTTTAAACAGTTCTGCTGGTACTTTACCTTCCCATGGTGTTTTCCATGGCTTCATTTTCATAATAGTACACGCCACTTCCTCTTGTGGGATTGATGGCTCTGGTTTTGTACTCTCCTTTCTGTTGCCCTATATTCTGAGTGGCTCTAATGATAAAGATTGGCAGAGTAATCTCTCCTTCAGCATTTGATATCACTTTTAGTGAGGATTCTGCCATCATGATCTTTTGTTATGTTCAATTGCAGGGAAAACTTTTTTGGTAAGAAGTCTAACCACTGTGAACAAACTTTTTGTATTATTACTCTCTTTGTGGTTCGCAAGTTCCATGCATTTTGTCCTGATGTATTTGCTGTTGTCTCATCTAATCTGCCTTTGGGTCAGTTTAGTTCCTTGTACTTACTCACACTCTCTCTCTCTCTCTCTCTCATTCTTAAGTCTCTAAGCCATTCTTTTTCATTCTGCATTATTGTTCCACCTGCTCAAGCCCTTTCTCAGTCATGTATGGTGCACTGCGACACTGACTTTTCAGAATGTATAATTTGGCAGCTTTTAGCATGATAGTTTTCATTTTATTCCAAAGTTTATTCAGGTTGTTTTTACCTGTGACAATGCCTCAAACCATTTTGGACAGAAGTCATGTAGTTTTTGTTGATTCTGGACCGATCCAAATGTAGCGGACCTGCCAAACATCTTACCTTTTTCTGTTTTCAGTTTATTTTTGAGGCTAACGATTGGTCTGACTCATAGTCTGCGCTTGGGAAAGTCTGTATCCATTGGATGCTCGATCTCCAACATTGCTATATCATTACATAAACAGTTTGGTTCTTTGACGTACTATCAGGTGACTTCTATGTGTTTAAATGTTTAGGGTGATGGGTGAAGATGGTGTTTTGTAAAGACCCAGGTGATGAAAGCAGCAGAATTCAACTAAATGCCTTTTTCTCATTTTGTAACCAAAACCATTGTTTCAGTAAGCTTCAGAAGAACTTATTCTTCCAACTTCAGCGTTCATAGAACCCTTCCTTGGCATTGCACCTTGGCATAGTGGGAAGGCTTACATATTCCAATGAGCTTGATAGCTATGCCAGCAGGAGCTTTATCTCCTGATAGGGCCACCCAAGCTGGACAAGTCAAAGGGTAGGGACCAGACAAAAAGTAGTCCAACTGGCTGATGCTGGGTGCACAGTGGCATTCAAGTAACTTGGCACACTTCATGTCAGTGTTTTGGCTCATGAGGGCCTGGGGAGGGTAATGGGACCCTGATGGAAGAAGGGCCATCGAAAGGTGGAAAAGTTCAATCAAGTATTTAATCAACAGCAGCTAAAAACCAGAGGGGAGTCAACAGGAAACAACCTTCTGTACTTCCATGATAGAACAAAGGCGAAACATTAATCTCCATGTGGTGCTGGATGGCAAGACCCCCAGGTTAGAAAGCACAACAAACTATACTGGGGAGGAGGTTCTGGCCATTAAGAGTACCAGTTGCAGCTATGTTGGTGCTGTACCAAATCCTTCAGGATGAACCTGATGTTTGCACCAAGGAAGAGTGACTTGAACCTTTGTAAAGGAATGATCAGAGTAGACATGTGGAATGTGAAGAGTGTGGGTGAAGGGAATCTCTCCATGGAGACCAAAGAATTGGAAAGATAAGAAATATGTGGAATCTCAGAGCTGTGATGAAATGGTAGGGGCCGTTTCATTACAATGGATGGATACGCAGCGTACTACTCAGGATCTGAGAAAATGGGGTCGCAGTTATCCAAGGAAACATCAAAGTGTGTGCTTGGATATAACTCAATCAGCAATAGAATCATTACAGTTTGTCTTTGAGTCCACATATCAATCATACAAGTTTATGCTCCTACAACAACAGCTGATAGTGAAATGATTGAGTTATATTTGTTTAAACAAAATCTTTTTTCTTTAATTCCAGGTGCACAAATATAATATAACTTGTATTTTTGTACATGTGCTTTTGTACATGTGTTCATGCAGGCTCAGATATCTGATGAATACATACCTAGACAGATAGATAGAATGAAAGATCCTGCTGGAATTGATATGCACAAGGATTTCTGAAAGAAACCTGTTCAGTTTCTTGACCCTCTGCAATTAATCTGTCTCAATAATGCATTAATATTGTGGGATGTGTGTGGGGTTTTTTTTTTTAAATTTAACTTTGACTTGTTCAAACATGGCTTCTTCGGAGCATTAATGTAAAACATTAATTGTAGCTCTTCTATGCAGATTGATGTCCCTTCTTGCCAATGCTCATCTTAATGCACTGATGTATTGAAGGATTTTGTCCTTGCTATATGAATCTGGATTTTTATATGCTGAACTCTCCTGGAAAAAGCAAGTTTTCGTGATAGCTCTAAATCAAGACTGGTCAACTCAAGAAGTTTAAATACAAACCAGCCCTGTAGCCTGTGATTGTTTGTCCTCTGACTCGAGTAAATTACCCTCTAGATCTCTCTGCCTTACCTTTCCGGGATAATAGTCTCCTGGTCCAGGATGTCTAACAGTTCCTGCAGGCTTAGTCCGCGAGCTCATGCTGTACTTGGGGGCTCTCTTTTTGTACACATCAGTGTCTGTCTTTTTATATGCAGCTGGACCCGGGGTCTGCAAGAAAGTCAATGGAATCTTCCGTTGAAAATGGCTACATTCAATATCCCAATTTCCTATGAGAGCTGCATAGGTTTATCTGCAACAATTAATTTTAACAATTTTTTATTTTTTTTGCAGAAGGATTCCCTCTCAACAGCGTCATGTCCTTTAGAAGTTTACATTAGATGTCTGAAGTTTTATTAGCCTGAGCCACTTCCCTTTTGACAGACTGCAAGGGGACATTTGTTAGTCTCTAAGGTGCCACAAGTACTCCTTTTCTTTTTGTGCAAGGGGACAGTGGGTCAAATTGAAATGAAAGTGCCATTGTTCTGTCTCTGCAAGCGTTAGGCACCTGTGATCTTCACTGGTTTTTATATATGGCTTACAGTAAAAGATTTGTTTAAAAGCCCAATGTTTTCAGCAGGTTTTAGATAATTAGCAAGAATCTGTACATGATCATTTTTCATCTAATACAAAAATAATCATTTTGTAAATATGTAATGTTCCATGGTATTCGGCTACACAGTCTTATTTCACTTAGTATGGTATGATATAAGCATGAAATCTGATGATTAGTTTGGTAGGTGGCACTAGGAATGTTGCTACAGCCTTCTCTAGAGGGATCATTATCTCCAGAAAATATGCTTGAGCAAGATGTCAATTTTATTTTCGCACACCCCTCATTGTTAAACACAATGCTAATCATTTAAAAAAAAAATCACGTTCCAACTCTTACCACACAGCAGCATCTGAGACGTAACAGTTATTTCCTATTGTAAGAAAGCTGTGGTCCTTCAGATGCTGCTATGTTTACCGCAGGCAATTGATGACCTTTTAATGACGACTACTACTGGGTATTTTAAAAAGACTTTTTACACATACTTATTGTCTGGGAACATGGATCACTGTAGGTATTTCAGTAAGAAAAATTCTTTGGAGATGGCAGAGAAATTTGAGTTTGAAATGTTGCTACTGAATATGCTGCACAATAAGATGTCAAAATACTCAGTAACTATAACACTGGAGCAAGAGATTTTTCATCTGGAACATAAACGATATATTGCAGTATATTGCAGCTTTGAGCAGGGGGTTGGACTAGATGACCTCCTGAGTTCCCTTCCAACCCTGATATTCTATGTGTGTCCTGATGTGAAATTTCATATCTGAACTTCGGTCACTTAACACATTTCTTGTCCTCATCCCAATTCCTTTTCCAGATGCAGTTCAGGCAACATGGTGCTTAGGCATAGCACAAGAACTAGGCCTAATCTGAAAACTATGGTAGTCGTTGGAAAGATTCCTATAGATTTTGATGGGTTTTAGATCAAGCCCTTAGACAGGTACTTGCTGCAGATACAGTTCGAGCCCTGATTTGCCAATGATGCAGTTACTAAGAACAGCCATGTTTGCTGCCAGTCTTCAGCTGCAGCATTTGTATCTGTTCAACCTGCAGAACACTTGTATCTCCAAGTACTAGGAAAGAACCCACCAGTGTTTAGAGGCCTTCAGTCTTGGAGGCAGTGACTGATCATTGGTTGTCAATGAGAGCAGCTGGAGAGGAAATGGAAAAGCAGCTTACCTTATGGAGATCCTCATCAAAGCGACCAACCTTACTCTTCCATTTCATGGAATAACAAGGGCTAGCCACTTTGTCCACTGTGTTAGGTCCCATCACCCGAGGGATAGTGTATGCACCAGGACCTGGGGGGGAAAAACCATGACAGTTATGTACAGTGTGAATCCCCATGGATTAGAGGGAGCATCATATTGGAGAGAGGCTTTCAACAGAGGCTGGAGAGAAAGAGGGGATATTTCTTTTTCACATTCCCTGGCTCTTTTCTGTCCTGGAATAAGGGTAGGCAGCTGGAGTCTGAACTGCTGGTGCTCATGGCTGGTAAGGCTGCCATTCTGAATGAAACAAACAGAAAAGAACAGTTACTTACCTTACATAACTGCAGTTCTTCAAGATGTGTCATCGTAATCAACTGCGTCTTGCCTGAATTTTCTCAGAGCCCTCAGTATCTTAGGAATTGGCAGAAAGGTATATATTCATCCCAGTGTCAAGGAGCCTAGGCTTGAACCACCTCAGGAGCAAAATGCCTGATGTTTTGTTGTTCTGGTCTGTAGCAAACACATCTATTTCTGGGAATCACCACATGTGAAAGATGTTCTGCAGAACTGAGTCTTTGACAGACCACTCCTGGTTGTTTGAGAACTACCTGCTAAGTCAATCTGCCAAGCTGTTTTGAGGGCCAGGAAGGTGCAGTGCCACTGGTGTGATTTGATCTGGAATGCACCAACTCCAGAGTGGAGACAGTCTTGCTTCCCCTGTCTATTGACATAGCTGTGGGGTTGTCACTCAGTGCTTGGATCATGGATTCCTGGAGTAGCAGTAGGTGTGCTTTGCATGCCAGGCAGATAGTTCTGAGCTCTAGGATGTTTATGTGAAGATGAGCTTCCTAGGGGGATCATAAGTCCTTAGTTTGAGAGTAATTTAGATGAGTCCTCCATCCCCAAGTGAAGTTTTTAATCGCTAATCTCTTGATAGGTAGAGGTGCAGAACAGAGTACTCCCTTGCATACCTGAATTGGGTCTTTTCACCAGTTTAATGGGGAGAGGACTTCTTGTGGGATCATGTGGTGTCTACTGGGTAGATACTTTTTCATGGAGCACAAGGGAAGTCTGGCAGACTGAGGCATATATTTTACCCCACCCTTTCCAGGTGTCCAGTAGAACCAGGGCAGATATGAGTATAGGTACTGGGGAAGGTGGCATCAGGAAGGATTTTCCCTATGACATTAGGTCATTTCCTGCTGACCCTTACACATATTTCCTTAGAGTACTTTATGGCTCCTGTGGCATTTCTAAGCAGGGTAAGGGGCATAGGAGAGGAGTCCCTCTTATGCTCTGATGGGGATGAAGTAATGGAGTACATTTCTTTCAAGGGAGGGGCTGTCAGGAGCATCCTGGCTCCATTGTGCTCTCCTCAGCTGGACAGGGGGTGAGGTTGGTACTGGAGCTGTCTCCTTTGCCTGCTGTACTTATGTGTCAGAATCCTCAGCCGCTCAAGGAGAGGAGACTAGTACCAAGTCACAGATAAATCACTCCGTGCTATATATGCCTTGAGTACCAACACACTAGGGACCAGTGCTGGGCACTGAGGAACATGGTTTCAAGGTTGCCTGTACAGAAGCACCAGTTGCTGAAGGATCATTACCAAGAGAGATGCTGTCTGCAGGTTTAATGGCTAACATTGGTGCTCTCTTAACAGTCAGTACAGGGGTGCCTAAAAAACAGAATCTGACAGAAATAAGAACTTTTGTGTGTGTTGCCAATGAGCAAAAAAACAAATATGAAGCCACAGAGAAGTGAGTGGACCCAGTGGGGGGTTCATTCTCACTGCCACAGATGTTAAGAAGGAAATGAGAGACTGTTCGACTTGGTCTACTACTTATGCCCTTGGGTTAGGGGCACAAGGGAACTCAGGGCGCATGTGCGGCTCCAACAAATACTGCTGGGCACAATAATGTGAGATTGTACATAAAGGGTGCATGTGCACCAAGAGTAGAATCCATGTGCACAATCACTCAAAGAACAATGGAAGAAAAAAGCTTTCTGCTCCATCCAAGGATACAGCTTGAAGTTTAGACCCCAGGCTGAGTTTGTGGGGCTGGCAGTTTAAAACAAAACTAAAACAAAAATATCACATCTTTTAATCGTTGGCTGATCTAATTTACACTGGAGTCCCTGGCACACTATAGTGACTTTTGAGAGTAGAGCAGCACTTTTAAAGCTGCCCCCGATAACTATTCTGGGTATAAAAGGATGTACTTCACATAACATTGAAAAATAATAAACATTATACAGTTTAAAGAGAAGTTATTACAACTGTTATGCAATCATTACAAATTGTTCTACCATAAATCTCAGGTCCCATCTAAACAATAATCCCAACTATGTTGGGGCAACAAATGACAAACCTGCTGTGGCTTAATGGGGTTGTAATGTGGTCTGGTTTTTGCTTCTGTGAACAGGACTTATTTTGATCTTTTCAAGGTTGTAACATAGTTCACATAACGTGATCATAATGTTTTGCTATTGCACAGATCATTTTCCTGGCTTTGTCCAGGCCACCTCTCTTTTCATCTGTCCTCTTGCTTCCCCTTCTCCATCACATGAAACACAAACTACTTGTCTTCACTTTCAAGGCTGTTTGTGGCTTTTCTCCATGCTACTTATCATCTCTCATGTGCTATTGAGATGTCTAACGACGCCCACCTCTGCTCTGCCAATTAAAACAGCCTTTACTGATCACTTGTTACATTTTCAAACAAGCACTTTCGTGTTTTCTACCAGTCTGCCCATCGTGCCTGAGGAGATCCCTGTAAATACCTCCCAAGCCACCTCTTTGTCCTTCTTCAAATCCATCCTTAAAACTCTCCTTTACTGTTATGTCCACACACAAAAATGTGACAACAGATGGGCAGCTGGTGTGCTGAGGTGATAACTTTCATGCCAACTAATGTTTCCTTGTGCTCCTCATTCTGTCTGTGTCTACCTGTTCGTTGTCTCTCGTCTTATACTTAGATTGTCAGCTTTTTGGGGAAGTGACAACCTTTTTGTTCTGTTTGTACAGCACTCAGCACAAGGGGGTTCTGTTCCATGACTGGGGCTCCTAGGTGCTATCCCAGTAACATCTGGGTTCTGTCTATGCAAAGAAAACCAAACGGTATTATACAAGGTTTGGGCACATCCATTTTGCAGTTGGCACACAAACATTGTTGTGATTGTAGACAAGGTGTTAGCTATCTGAGAGAATCAAAAGTAGTAGAGAAACAGTTGCATAGTGGTGATATGTAGATGTGGTACAACAATAAGCATTATGTTGTTTTGGATCTGTCTAAATGATTGATCCATGGCAGTTATTTTTGATCAACCTGTATCTCTTCTGTCTCATCTCCGCATGTTTGATACTTTTCTTTCTGATGAAGTAAACCTAACCCATCTGTAGTGACCTGGGTTTTCCAGACATTTTTTCATACAAGAACATTGAAACATTTTTCTAAAACTATACTCCATATAATGGGACATTTTTTCAAGACATATTATGGAGTTTGTTGTGTGATGACCCCTAATGATTTTGATAGTTATGCTGCTAATTATTTGCTGATATTTAAACTGTAGGTAAAAGGAATTGCATATGTATTTCAAACAGACATAGGAAGATAGGTCATATTTTGGCCTACTAATCTTGATGAGAGTATGTCTCAAACTCTGGGTGTAACACTGACTTCTATCAAGGCCTTAGGTATATTCCTGACTTCTAGTGAGTTTTTATACCTCTGTGCCAAAGGAGTTCCTCTCAATTTTGAGACGTAAGCTGCCTGGCTGTGTTGTCACATGAGCATTGAGTGTTTTCAGTATTTTTGCTTTCCTCCCCTGGAAATATTCCTGTTGGTTTCTGTCCCCCACTGGCCCTTGTTAATTGAAAGGAAGAATTTGGTTTCTTCAACTTTCACCTCTTTTGACACTGAATCAGTTAAATTGTCTCCAAGAGCCCATCTCCACCACAAATACAAATGGGATACAGTCTTATTATAACATGGATGTCCATTGACTCATTTAAGATTTCTGTTTTAGTGTAGTCAGGGCTGTCCTTAACCATATACTGTAACTGAGCAAAAGCTTTGGATGTGAGCAAGTCTTAAGCCTAGATGCAGAACACAGTTAAGGTTCCATTTGCAGTACAAATTGGAACTATATTGTAACCAGTGTAGAGGACAACCATATTAAACTCAGGACTATCTCTAGTTCATGGCTTTTAAGAGCCCCAACTTCAAACTACACATGCTATTACCAAGGCTTTCTTCCTTCACTATAATACTTTGCTGTGGAGTCAGGCTCAGGAATTTCACTTTCTTTCTGGTTTTTAGGCCAGGTGGAAACTACAGGACTCCTAGATGGGTTTCATTTATTAGTTGTTGGATTTTACCTGGAGTGCTGTCTACTCTGAAGCTCCCAGTCCTGAATGATATGGAGTGCACAGGAGCAGATTCATAAACATGCTTTTTTGACTTCTCTGGTGAATAATCGCCTAGACAAGAGGTGAGCAAAGCAACAACAATGATCCTTTCATGCCAAACAGGTGGCTGAACCTACTAACCAAGTCTGCAACCACATCATGCTGCACTGCCATTTCTCCCTACATCCCAGCCCCATCGTCCTGTTTTGCCAGTTCTCTTCCATCCTGCTCCCAACACTCTGCACTGCTGTTCCTCTCGTTCCAGCCCTGTGACCCTGCACTGCCCTTCCTTGAATCCTGAGCCTACCGCCCATGTTGTTGTTCCTCCCACATCCTACTCCCAAATGCTGGAGCTGTTACTTTCCATTTGAAAACCTCCATACCTCAATCTTGTGTGGTTTATATTCCCCTAACATAGGACACCCATAGGCACATTATTCTCACCTTGAATAAACTGTTTGAAAGAAATATTACTCACTTGGGCCAGGTGTGACCTCAGTTTTCACCTTGGGGCGCCTACACATGGTATAAGCTGGGGCAACTTCCTTTCCCTTCCTGGTCATTACAGGTTCCACATAGTAACGAGGACCCGGAGAACAGGCTTCATGGAGTGAGGGCCTTGCCCACTTAAAAGTGTAGGCAGGGGCTTTCCTTTTGGTGGGGTTGTGCTTCAGGTAACCTAGGAAGAAGGGCTACAGTTCAGATGCATGTGTCAGGTTTTATTTTAATTCCCCTTTGGGTCTTGTTGCTAAAGTCGTTTTAGAGCCTTTGGACCATGAGATTCATTTCTAAGACGCTGGCTTTACTTTTGGTTTGTAGGATGGACATACGGTCATTATTATTGCTCATTCATCTCAGTTTATGGGTACGGTAGAGGTTTCTCTCTTGTAACTACGTCTAAACTGTCACCTTCTGAGCAGTTCTGCACCTTCTGAGCAGGACAAAAGGGGTGAATCACTAACAAATGGCAAAACTCATTGATTTCAGTGGGGCCATGATTTCATCCAAGGATTGCAAAAATGAGCTGTACTATCCTGTTTTTATGACGGAGACTAAGACTTGTTTACCTCAGAAAACTTACCAAAATAGCTATTCAGGTAGTAACTATTCCAATAGTTCTTTCAGTATAAGCCCTCATGTGGACGCTCTTACTCTGGAGCTTATACTGAAATAACTATCCCTGCATAATTACTCTGGAATAGCTATTTTGGTACGTTTCCCAGCATAGACATACCCTAAAGCCAAGAGAATTTTCCTGGAAACTCCCTTGTAATATAAGAGATTATAAAAATTACTTCCAATTACACAGAAGAGTAACTCCTAAACAAAATTTGTTTGAAATACTAGTTTTAAATAATTTGGGATTAAAGAAGAAAACTCAGTCCTGACAATGTGATGCCTAGTACAACTGAAAACATTCTTTCCCATGTGAAAACACTGGTGATTAGAGTATGCAACAGTTGTTGTAAAGCAAATTCTGGAACTACAAAAATACTTTGGTTATTTAACAACCAGCTGTTAAAATAACCAAAATAATAAAAAAAAAACAAAAAAAAAACCCCAAACTTAAATGTAAAGAACGCTTATTACTTACCACTAATTTTAAACCTTGTTTTCCGATGCATTCTAATGCGGATGCTACCTACCATGTATCCTGCTGCTGGGAAGTACAATATTGTTATTCAGATGGCAGCTTCCCAGTGAGAGTGACAACAAACTCTTTGGGTATGTCTTCGCTACCTGCCGGATCGGCGGGCGGTGACCGATCCAGCAGGGATCAATTTATCGCATCTAGTCTCAACGCGATAAATCAACCCTCCCCCCCGAGCCCTTTCCCATCGACTCCTGTACTCCTGTGCCACAAGAGGCACAGGCAGAGTCGAGGGGGGAGCAGCAGCAGTCGACTCACCATGGTGAAGACACTGCGGTCAGTCGGTCTAAGTACGTCAACTTCAGCTACGTTATTCACGTAGCTGAAGTTGCGTAACTTAAATCGATCCCCTCCTAGTGTAGACCAGGCCTTGGAGACATTATTTCTAAAAATCTATCTTGAAAATTCCTTCTGAATTTAGATTCTTATTGATCAACGCCTTAAAAATGTGTATAATACAAATAGTTTAGATAGTGATAAAATTCCTAAGCTAAATATTGACACTATTACGAGGAAGATAAAAGGTATGCAGCAGCAGAAGTGAGAGGTGATGTAAGAGTCAAGCCTCTTACAAATGTCTGACTGTCATTTGTGTCACAGTCAGACATCTAACATCTTGCTCTAACTTTCAGTGGAGCTACAGCCGTAGGTGGTTGGCAGTGAGGTTAATCACAGCAGGGATATTCTTTATGAATTTCCCAACTTCCCCTTTTTGTAATTTCTGCTCTAAGAAAATGAGTTTCTAGTTCAGCTTTGTGAGGTTGTCATGAAAATTTACCAGCCTACCAACTAAATCTACTCGCCACAGAGCAATTGAAAATAACGATTGATGATAAAGAAAACCCCATTTGAAACGGTTCAGCATAAGTCTGTACTAAGCAGTGTCACCCTGTCCTATTTCCTAGGTTATAATGGAAATGAATACAGTCATCCCATATGTAAGTGGGGGAATGGTCCCGCTATTGTGGGGAACTTTCCTGGCTTTGGCACTACCCCGATGAAATGGACTACTGAAAGGATCCGAGTCCTTGCTCCCACTTCCTTTACCCAGAGGCCTCCCTGCCCTTGAGGACTCCCCTTCCACTCTCCAGTCTGGCAGAGTCCTCATAACCCTGACAAGGCTGGGCCCAGGATTCCTGGGGGGCTCAACCCCCAACCTTGCTGTGGTCACCTAGGACAGGGGCTAGGGTGTCCCCACTCCAGGATACTCTCTCTGCACTGGACACTTCCCTGATCCACTGATCATTACATACAATTTAAAGCAAATACAATTTATTTAATCAGCAATTAGTTTAAAAAGGAACAAGGAAAAACGGGAAAGGCTAAAGGAAAACACATCATCACCCTGTTCAGTGGCAGGGAACATCACAAACAGTGTCTCTGGAATGTCAGGGCAGTTCACAGTCTGTTCCTTGTAAGTCTCAGGCCTCCTTCTCAGGCCCTGGCTGTGCTGCAAGGATGCTGTGAGCTGGACACTTGCTCTGGCGGTAGCCACATGTGCTCAGGCTCTAGGTGGCAGGACCCTTCTTCCCAGCGTTGCCCCCACCCCATCAGGGTTATGATCCCCCTCCAAGTCTGGTCTGCAGAGGCTCTTGGCTGAGGCATCTCCCTGTGCTGGGCCCACTGCCCAGGGTCCCCCTCGCTCTTCCGAGCTGGTCACAACACCCGGCTCCGGACTGCTCCAGCCCCAGCTCCACCACTCTGTCTCAGCACTGCTGCTGCTCTGCCTCCAGCTCCCTGGGCTGCTTCTCTAGCCGCTCTGGCTCTGGCTGCTGCTATTCTCCTCCCGGCACAGGTCTGCTTTGCTGGCTGCTTCTGTGACTCTGCTCCCAGCACTGACCTGCTTCGTGGGCTGCTTTTCTGGCCCCTCTGGCTCTGGTGGCTGCAGCTCTCCTCCCAGGGCAAGTCTGCTCTCTCTGGGCTGTGCCTCTGGATTTGGGGCTGCAGCTCTGCTCCCAGCACAAGGTCTGCTCTCTCTGGGCTGCTTTTCTGGTCCCTCTGGATCTGGCACAGCTCTGCTCCCCAGCTCAGCTAGGGCCCCAGCTTCCTCCTTAGCTCCCCCTCTGTCTGACCCAGGCAATTCCAGCTAACACATGGGCCGGGCCCGGCCCGGCCCGGCCCCACCCTGGCCTCCTGACTCCTTGATTAGCCAGCCTGCCCGCTCTGTTAATCAGGCTGACCTGGAGCATTGGCCTCTCCCCATTGCTCCTGGGGACTGTCGGTCTCATTGACCCATTGACTGATTTCTCATTGACCCTTCCCCTTTCTTTTAGTATTGGGAGCTAGCCAACCAAAACACCTCCACTGAATGTTAGTAAGGGGGCAACAGTCCCCTTACACGTAGGAGGGTTTTATTAACTGTCACATCAGAGACAGTGGAATTATATTTGAATAGAATATGTGAGAGTTTGTATTAAATGAATTGTTTGAACTGATCTGGATTTAGTGTGTTTAACTCATGATATCAACTGTGTTTCTTGAAATTCTGTATCTTTCTGTCCTTTTACCTGTTGTTCCCTGTATTGAGTACTTTGGTCCTGGGCTGGTAAAGTGGGCCATTATTGGGCCCCTTGAACGATGAGGCCTCCAGGTCCCCACCCAAGCGCTGTCATCCATGGTGGGAGCTGGTTACAAAGTCTAAAGGGAGAGTAGAAAGGTTTAATAGCAGATTCTCTTAAAGAAGCAGGTTTCAGAGTAGCAGCCGTGTTAGTCTGTATTCGCAAAAAGAAAAGGAGTACTTGTGGCACCTTAGAGACTAACAAATTTATTAGAGCATAAGCTTTCGTGAGCTACAGCTCACTTCATCGGATGCATTTGGTGGAAAAAACAGAGGAGAGATTTATATACACACACACAGAGAACATGAAACAATGGGTTTATCATACACACTGTAAGGAGAGTGATCACTTAAGATAAGCCATCACCAACAGCAGCGGGGGGGAAAGGAGGAAAACCTTTCATGGTGACAAGCAAGGTAGGCTAATTCTAGCAGTTAACAAGAATATCAGAGGAACAGTGGGGGGTGGGGTGGGGGGGGAGAAATACCATGGGGAAATAGTTTTACTTTGTGTAATGACTCATCCATTCCCAGTCTCTATTCAAGCCTAAGTTAATTGTATCCAGTTTGCAAATTAATTCCAATTCAGCAGTCTCTCGTTGGAGTCTGTTTTTGAAGCTTTTTTGTTGAAGTATAGCCACTCTTAGGTCTGTGATCAAGTGACCAGAGAGATTGAAGTGTTCTCCAACTGGTTTTTGAATGTTATAATTCTTGACGTCTGATTTGTGTCCATTCATTCTTTTACGTAGAGACTGTCCAGTTTGGCCAATGTACATGGCAGAGGGGCATTGCTGGCACATGATGGCATATATCACATTGGTAGATGCGCAGGTGAACGAGCCTCTGATAGTGTGGCTGATGTGATTAGGCCCTATGATGGTATCCCCTGAATAGATATGTGGACAGAGTTGGCAACGGGCTTTGTTGCAAGGATAGGTTCCTGGGTTAGTGGTTCTGTTGTGTGGTGTGTGGTTGCTGGTGAGTATTTGCTTCGGATTGGGGGGCTGTCTGTAAGCAAGTACTGGCCTGTCTCCCAAGATCTGTGAGAGTGATGGGTCGTCCTTCAGGATAGGTTGTAGATCCTTGATGATGCGTTGGAGAGGTTTTAGTTGGGGGCTGAAGGTGATGGCTAGTGGCGTTCTGTTGTTTTCTTTGTTGGGCCTGTCCTGTAGTAGGTGACTTCTGGGTACTCTTCTGGCTCTGTCAATCTGTTTCTTCACTTCAGCAGGTGGGTATTGTAGTTGTAGGAATGCATGATAGAGATCTTGTAGGTGTTTGTCTCTGTCTGAGGGGTTGGAGCAAATGCGGTTATATCGTAGCGCTTGGCTGTAGACAATGGATCGAGTGGTATGATCTGGATGAAAGCTAGAGGCATTTAGGTAGGAATAGCGGTCAACTACACCAACATTCCACACAAAGATGGACTACAAGCCGTCAGGAACAGTATCCCCGATACTGTCACGGCTAACCTGGTGGCAGAACTTTGACTTTGTCCTGACCCATAACTATTTCACATTTGGTGACAATGTATACCTTCAAATCAGCGGCACTGCGATGGGTACCCGCATGGCCCCACAGTATGCCAACATTTTTATGGCTGACTTAGAACAACGCTTCCTCAGCTCTCGTCCCCTAATGCCCCTACTCTACTTGCGCTACATTGATGACCTCTTCATCATCTGGACCCATGGAAAAGAAGCTCTTGAGGAATTCCACCATGATTTCAACAATTTCCATCCCACCATCAACCTCAGCCTGGACCAGTCCACACAAGAGATCCACTTCCTGGACACTACGGTGCTAATAAGCGATGGTCACATAAACACCACCCTATATCGGAAACCTACTGACCGCTATTCCTACCTACATGCCTCTAGCTTTCATCCAGATCATACCACTCGATCCATTGTCTACAGCCAAGCGCTACGATATAACCGCATTTGCTCCAACCCCTCAGACAGAGACAAACACCTACAAGATCTCTATCATGCATTCCTACAACTACAATACCCACCTGCTGAAGTGAAGAAACAGATTGACAGAGCCAGAAGAGTACCCAGAAGTCACCTACTACAGGACAGGCCCAACAAAGAAAACAACAGAACGCCACTAGCCATCACCTTCAGCCCCCAACTAAAACCTCTCCAACGCATCATCAAGGATCTACAACCTATCCTGAAGGACGAGCCATCGCTCTCTCAGATCTTGGGAGACAGACCAGTCCTTGCTTACAGACAGCCCCCCAATCTGAAGCAAATACTCACCAGCAACCACACACCACACAACAGAACCACTAACCCAGGAACCTATCCTTGCAACAAAGCCCGTTGCCAACTCTGTCCACATATCTATTCAGGGGATACCATCATAGGGCCTAATCACATCAGCCACACTATCAGAGGCTCGTTCACCTGCGCATCTACCAATGTGATATATGCCATCATGTGCCAGCAATGCCCCTCTGCCATGTACATTGGCCAAACTGGACAGTCTCTACGTAAAAGAATGAATGGACACAAATCAGACGTCAAGAATTATAACATTCAAAAACCAGTTGGAGAACACTTCAATCTCTCTGGTCACTCGATCACAGACCTAAGAGTGGCTATACTTCAACAAAAAAGCTTCAAAAACAGACTCCAACGAGAGACTGCTGAATTGGAATTAATTTGCAAACTGGATACAATTAACTTAGGCTTGAATAGAGACTGGGAATGGATGAGTCATTACACAAAGTAAAACTATTTCCCCATGGTATTTCTCCCTCCCACCCCCCCCCCCACTGTTCCTCTGATATTCTTGTTAACTGCTGGAATTAGCCTACCTGCTTGTCACCATGAAAGGTTTTCCTCCTTCCCCCCCCCCCCCCCCCCCCCGCTGCTGTTGGTGATGGCTTATCTTAAGTGATCACTCTCCTTACAGTGTGTATGATAAACCCATTGTTCTCTGTGTGTGTGTATATAAATCTCTCCTCTGTTTTTTCCACCAAATGCATCCGATGAAGTGAGCTGTAGCTCACGAAAGCTTATGCTCTAATAAATTTATTAGTCTCTAAGGTGCCACAAGTACTCCTTTTCTTTTTTCTTAAAGAAGCAAAGTTCTATTTCTTTTTTGCATTTCAGTGAAAAATTCTCAGTCTGGCCCTGTACGTGTACTACACCTGAAGCCTCATCCTCTGAATCCAGTCTCAATGTTAACGGAACTGTGAGACATGATGTTATAGATTGCATTGCATCAAGAATAAAGGACCCCTGCTCATATGGTACATACCTAGTTTGATATCTGCTTCTTTAGGCCATTGATACTAACGCATTCGAACTCAGTGGTCTACTTGTTTTGCTAATCTGCATTTTCTTTTATGCTCGTTACCCTGTTTATGGTATGATGAGGAGCATCCCTAGAGTTTTTAGAAGGTCTCTTTCTATAAGTCTATAATATATAACTAAACTATTGTTGTATGTAAAGTAAATACGGTTTTTAAAATGTTTAAGCAGCTTCATTTAATATTAAATTAAAATGCAGAGCCCCCCGGACCAGTGGCCAGGACCCGGGCAGTGTGAGTGGCACGGAAAATCAGCTCGCGTACTGGCTTTGGCACGAATGCCATAGGTAGCCTATCCCTGTTCTAAAATATTCCATGATAACCTATAACCCTGATAAGCTATACACAGTGGAATTCAACATGCAGGAGAAACAAAGCTAGTTTTGGCTTATTGCTTCCATAGGGAATGTTCAGCAGGTTGAGCCTGAGCGAAGTGCACTTCTTCCTATCAATTCCAAATTCCATTTAAAGCCATCTCACTATTGGCACACCAGCAGTCCACAAAAAGTGCTCAGCATGTCAATTGCAATGCTAACCTGTCTGGTAGAGTTTTAAAACTTGCAAAGAGTTTTTTGTGGACCGCAAATGCTTTACAACTATGTTATGAAGCTACTTCTCTGGTACAGATGGTGTCCTAAATAAAAATAATTCTGAGTCTGCACAATGAAGTGTCAGAGGTTAGCAGATTGTGTTTGGAATTTGGTGGGTTTGGACTTAACCGTGTTTTCTTGCATACCCTGCCTAGCAAATTACAGCAGTTTACTACAGGACAGCTGACAGTTGTGTGAGTATAGCATTTTTACACCTTTTCTATGCTTTGTACCTTCTGCAACACCTTTTTTTGTTATTACTATTCTATATTGAAAAGAAAATATGCATTATTTTAAGAAAACAGTTTTAAATATACCAGCTTGGAAATATTAAACCATTTATGGTTTAGAGAGAAAATGATTTGTTACAATTATCCCATTAAGCTCAATTTGCAGTGAAGGGCAAAGACTGGATTCAGTCCTGCTCCTATAGTGACAAAACATGAGTTTCTGAATTAAACCAGACTCAATAAAGCTAACTATAGAACTAGAAGGTGTACAGAAATGAAGATGCTGTGATATCTCCAACTAGATAAATAGGAAATAATTCACTTTCTTGTCCTTTGAAGCCTAATTATATGTGAATAAACCCTGTCCTCTCTGCTGCCCTTCTCACCTTTCTTTCAGTAATAGAACTGCAGAGTTTTAGGAGAAGGTGGAATGCTGGCAGGGCAGGCTTAGGTTTCTCCCTCCATGTGGACTTGGGAAGAACTTTCATGAAGTTGTCATAGAAACTCACAATTCCTTGTACAGTGGCTCAAGAGGTTCTAGAACACTGTGCAGCATTAGGATTCTAGCCCCTGGTGTATGTGTTTCATGAATCATTCCTATAGCTTTGGCATCATGGTGCTACTTTTTGAGTAGCTCATAATGAGGCAACAGGACCTTCAGATCGACACAAGGACTTTGTGTCCACAGGGTAGTCCAGTTCAAACCCCATTGATAAGTCTTTCTGCCCACTTCTCTATCATCAGTGCTGATCCATCTCTTCAAGTGATATTAGTTAAATAATCAAATCCTGCTTACCTAGTGTTTGCATCTGGCTGCTTTGTGTATACATTGAGCTCTTCCTGTGAAATTCCAAAATGAGTTCATTGGATTTCGTAGGTTAGGGGTAAACCTTTCAGTCACTTGAATGATTCGGAGCCTAAGCCCTGGTTTCAAGAGTGACATAGACACTTAAAGCAGATTTTCAAAGGAAAAGATGCAGATAGGTACCTTGTGAGATTTTCAAAATTGCCTAATCAGGTTATATGCCTTATTCAAATAGATTTCAAAGGAAAAGTCAACAGATAAGTGCATGTGTCACCTTTGAAAATGGGACTTAGGCTCCTAGGCCACTTAAGTGCTTTTGAAAATTTTACTGTTAAGATGTAAAACCCGGTGAACTTGCTTTGGAAGTTACAAGAGCAGAACAAATCATACAAAGCAGCCAGATTTGCTCCTTCCATAGGATTACATGATGGGTCCCATGGCCTCAGCATTGAATCCAGGCCAGGTCTGTCCAGAGATAGATGAAAAATGTGAATTACCTCGCTCCTTTTTCCTAATGATTTCAGTAGGAATGGAACAATGAAGCATTAAACTTCTATAGCAGTGGTGGGCAAACCACCGCTTGCAAGCTGTATGTGGCTCTTTTACAGTTAAAGTGCAGTTCGTGGAGCCCCCCAAGACACCCCTTCCCTCCATTCTCCATCTACCAGACGGGAGGAGCTCAGGGCTCCTGCCCTGCAGTGAGCTGGTGGGGCTGGGGGAGGGTTGCCAACTTTCTAATCACACACAAATGAACACCCCTGCCCTGCCCTGCCCTGCCCTTCTCTTCTCCAAGGCCCTGCCCCTATTTGCTCCATTCCCCCCCCCCGTCACTCACTTTCACCAGGCTGGGGCAGGAGTTTGGGGTGTGGGAGGGGGTCAGGGCTCTGAGTTGGGGGTGCAGGCTCTGGGGTGGGGCCAGGGAGGAGGGGTTTAGGGTGCAGGGGGGTGAGGGCTCCAGCTGGGAGTGTGGGCTCTAGAGTAGGGCCAGGGATGAGGGGTTTAGGGTATGGGAGGGGAGTCTGGGTTGGGGCTGGGGTAGGGGGCAGGGCTGGGGGGGGCATTAGGGCTCCGGCTGGGGGTGGTGCTGGGGATGAGGGGTTTGGGGTGTGGGAGAGGAGTCTGGGCTGGGACAGGGAGTTGGGGTGCGGGGGGGTGAGGGCTCCAGCTGGGGGTAGGGCCAGGGATGAGGAGTTTGGGGTGCAGGAGGGGACTTGGACAGTGTCAAAAGCTTTACTGAAGTCAAGACCTGTCTTGAATGCTTCCCACCATCCACTAGGCTGGTTACCCCATCAAAGAAGGAAATTGGATTAGTTTGGTGTGATTTGTTCTTGGCAGGTCCATGTTGGCTCTTACTTATCCCCTTATTATCCTCTAGATATTTATAAACTGATTGTTTAATAATTTGTTCCAGGATCTTTCTGGGTATCAAAAGTTAGGCTACCTGGTCTATAGTTCCCCAGGTACTCATTTTCCCCCCTTTTTAAAGATTGTTACTATGTTTGCCATTCTCCAGGATTCTGGGACCTCATCCATCTTCTGTGAGTTCTTGAAGATAATTGCTAATGTTCAGAGACTGCTTCACCTAGTTTCAAGATGTACAGAAACAGCAGGGCAAATATCGATGCCAGACAGTTCTAGGTTGAGTGTGTGCAGTCTTCTTTTGTGAAATCTTTTGTCCCATTGCCATGATTCTCAGCTTTTCCCCCATTTTATTATGTTGTGGGGACTATCCTCTGTTTAATTTATGTGTGTGTGTTATTTGTGAAGTTTCATTTTTGAAATGGGAGAGAAGTTTGTGTGCAAAAAATCCACCAGCTCGAAGTATAGTGAGTAAACTATGCTTGGAAACGTGAAGGCCCTTTTAACCAGCCCCAGTGTTTGCTTTTATGAAAGTAATTAAACACTTTGGTGCATCTCTGCTGGAACTGTAGCTGCATCATTTCCAGGATACTGTCCGCAGGCATGTTCCAACCCTAGGGTTCAAAGTAACTATTTTGTATGATCTTTTTCAGGTACCAGATTTAATGTATGTGGTTTAAAGGAAACTCTGAGGAACTTAGTAAATATTACCAGTTTGACATGGATTTGCCTCAGTTATTATCATAACAAAATCTGGCATTTTCCTTTCATACCTACTGTACCAACGATGGTAGTGATACATGGATTTCTTCTTTGTCATATTGAATTATCAATGTAAATGAATGACTTGTGCATTGATATAGTGGTTGTCATCCTGTGATCTCTAAGCAATTTACCATGTAATCTTAGTTATTTTTCAGTAATGTATCAAGTATAAATTTCAATAGTTGATTAGATCCCTTTTCCAAATCAAGCCCTCTGTCTCCTGCACTAATAAAACAGGACGTGAACAAAGAACTGAACTGCTTTTGGTTTATTGGAATAAAAAGTTTAAGTGAATCTAAAACATCATCTGTGGTTTATTCGTGCATTAGAGATTAAAAACTCTCTTGAGCAAAGAATCAGGAAGAAGAGAAAATAAGAGAGGGAATCAACAAGAAGCAATCAGCAGGTAGGATTATGATGAGTTTTTCATTGGTGCAGATCCCTGGAGTTACGGTGCCTCTTAACACTTTGCCAGGTTATTTTTCTGAAACAGAGATTAACAGTGAATGGAGAGGGCTTGACTCTGCTAAAAAGATAATGCAGGTAAAGTGCCATACAACGAGCTAAATTGAATATTTTGGGGCATAAGAGCACGTTGACTGGCTGCACACTCACTTTTATCGTGATGGTATTAAATCTGGGTGTTTTAAAACCGTGAGATTTCATCTTTGTAACAGAAGGTTCTGACAAGCAAATTTGATTTTAAATATATCTAAGCAAAACTGAAAGGAATCTAAGCAATGACTTGTCACGTTAAGCAAGACAGGAGCTATTTCTTACTTTAGAAAGAGGAGTAAAATCTCTTAAAGTGATTTTTTTTCACCAGTGTAACGCTTTGGACCTGAATATGCTTCACATAGGGCCTGATACAAAACCCAATGAAGTCAATGAGAGGCAACCGTTTATTTTGGATTAGGCTCTTACATCGCTTTTACACAGGGGTATTTATTTTGACTTCAGTGAAGTTATTCCTGATTTACACTGGTACCCTTTATTTAATTATAATAATAATTAATAAATGAAATTACCATCAATTCCCCTATGGCTTCTGAATGTTCCTGTGAAAGTTTAAGCATACATTCCTTGAGCTCATAAGCAGCAGTCTTCATAACATAACTGGTTACAAAAGGAGCAATTGACTCCATGTATTCCGGACAAGAGCCAAAGAGGTACTTGTTAAGAATGTTAATGAGAACTGGACACGTATCAGCAGTAACTGGAATGCAAACGCATGAAATAGAGTTAAGCAGGATAATATCAAAATATTTTAAACTATTTATTGCTCAAATATTTAGTGCAATTTCTCTATTGTGTCTTAAAACTCATGGTGTCAATGCTATAGCGGAGGTTGTGATGGCTATTCCATTCTACATGTCTGTGATCTTGTGCTTATACTTCTATCACTGTGTTCGTAAGGCTGAAATTTTTCCTCGTTTTCATTGAATGGTGAATACTTGTAGAATAAGGTACTACTCAATGAGAGTAAGGGTATCAGAATTTGTCCTGTTGTGGATGATTTCTTGCCTGGAAATTGTAAGAGGGCTTATTACTTCACCCACTTTCTTCCCTGGTCCTTCTCGCATGAACAGAGAGCAACAATACCCAAAGTCCAAAGGTGCAAACAATTCGATGTTTATTGGGGTGAACTTCCAGCAAGCATGATTCCAGTTTCCTTCCTTAGTATCCCCCTTCCCAGCTCTGACACCACACAGCCTTACCTGTGTCCCTGTTCCCATTCCCCCCCCCTTAGCAAAACATGATTCCAATTTCCCTGTTCCCGTTCCCCCCCACTTCCTGATTGACTGCAGACTATATAGTAAAATTTGAGTTCCGCTTAGCTATACCTTAACGAATCATTTTACTGAAATTTAACTAACCAATCCTAACATTGTAACATGATTAGCCAACCAATTATATCCCAGCACATTAATTAGTTTACACCCAGCAAAATTTATTATACAGCAGACAGAAACAATCACAGAATCAGACAGAGATTATACAGACAAATAATAGGGAAATGGGTACTATAGTGATAGAACAACACAGAAATGAGGATTTCAAATCCCAGCTATTGATAGGTGAGTTCTTGCCAGACAGGATGTTATCAAATTAAGTTTCCTTTTACATCTTCTAGGCACTTCCCTTTCTCTGGAGGCGATAGGCATTATCAGGATAGGAGTGTGTTCCTAACAGCCCAATAGCAACTTATTTCAATGTGACTAGTTTGGAATGTGAGGATGTAACCGGTCGCTTCCCAGCTTGTGGCTGTCTCTGCTGCTTAGCCAAAGGCCTTGACCTAAGCACAGGGCCTCAGACTGTCGCAGTGAGAAAAGGCCTTATACAGTCAGACAGTGATTTTGATTCTTTCTTTTATACCTCTATAATTAGCTAAATGATAAACATACATCTAAATTCTTAGTGTATAGGCCTTTACAGACAGGACTGAATATCTATATCCTAACAGCGATAACTCCAAATCAGATTATATTTTGAAACTCAAACAGACCATGGAGGTATTTTTTTTTCTCAATAAGGCCAAGGGCCTTGGATATTTTTGAAGAAATTTGGTTGAGTGCAGCACTGTGGGCATGTCTACTATCTTACTGTTTTAAGCAAGACATGGGTGTAGATGTCTCAATGTACACAAGTGGGATATACACATTCAAATTCCATAAAAATGAACTTTACTTGAATGGTCAGCCTTTCCCCAGCCTTCCTACTTCTCCGGGAAGGAGAACAATGAAAAGATAAAAAGAAAAGGAGTACTTGTGGCACCTTAGAGATTAACAAATTTATTAGAGCATAAGCTTTCGTGAGCTACAGCTCACTTCATCGGATGAAGTGATCTGTAGCTCACGAAAGCTTATGCTCTAATAAATTTGTTAGTCTCTAAGGTGCCACAAGTACTCCTTTTCTTTTTGCAAATACAGACTAACACGGCTGCTACTCTGAAAAATGAAAAGATAGACTGAAATGCAAATACAGAGAGAGAGAGAGACTGAAAAATGGAGATGAGATGGGGAATAAAAATTGTTCATAATTTCTTAAAATCGGTTAAACAATACTTAGGACACCGACTCATCCCAACCAAACTTTTGAGAGCGTCTGCTCTCTCTAGGACCTGGGTTGGGGTCCTAGTACATAGTATAGGCTTTCTTCTACCAAATCACCCTGCCATTCAGTTTTTTAAAACTGAATCTCATTGGGAGAGTGGGGAAACCACCTTGGTTTTAGTTTGCAGAGCAAAACATTTTGTATATTCAAACTAATTTTGTGAACCTCAAGAAACAAAGCAATGCATGAGGATCCCTTAACCTCTTAAATTCCCCCTAAGTTCGCTCATCCTTATTTTAATCAAACTCTAACGAATAGCCCTTGCTAACCCAAATTCATAATATGTAAGGTAGTGTTACATGTTAGGCTACAATACTAAGTTGATACTAATGCCCGTCTTTTTATCAACACTGCTTTGAATCCCATATATACTTAAGTTAGTGGACCTAATTCTGCTCCCTGTTTACCTGATGTAAATCAGGAGCAGCTCCAATGAAGTCCGTGGAATTGCATTAATCTAAAGCCAATGTTAGATCAGAATTATATCATGCTGCTTCTTAATCAAAGGCGGTAGAACTTATGCACCGGTCAAAATACAGATGTATGTCAAATGGTCAGAATACAGGTGTAGGTAGATTAAATTGCACAGCTGTGTAGCTTCCACTATGTGACATTCAGGGCCAGATTTCACCACCATCACTAGTGTTGAGTAGTACCTTACTCCTTGAGTACCCTGTTGATTTCATAGACTAAGGTGGCAGAATCTGGTCCTCAATGAGTGCAAAATAAGTGGTTTCAGAGCAGCAGCCGTGTTAGTCTGTATCCATAAAAAGAAAAGGAGTACTTGTGGCACCTTAGAGACTAACAAATTTATTAGAGCATAGGTTTCAGAGTAGCAGCCGTGTTAGTCTGTATCCATAAAAAGAAAAGGAGTACTTGTGGCACCTTAGAGACTAACAAATTTATTAGAGCATAGGTTTCAGAGTAGCAGCCATGTTAGTCTGTATTCGCAAAAAGAAAAGGAGTACTTGTGGCACCTTAGAGACAACAAATTTATTAGAGCATAAGCTGTCGTGAGCTACAGCTCACTTAGAGCATAAGCTTTCATGAGCTACAGCTCACTTCATCGGATGCAAAATAGTGTAACTGACCTGAATTGTTTCTTTCCAGTCTAGAAACTGGAATGCATTTGCTGTGGGAACTTTATAAACTCCTTAATGTGGATTTCAAATAGCTTGATGCTTGAGGCTTCAAGAATTTGAGGTTTCATATAAAGAGGGGCCAATTATGTAAGGCTCCATTGTGAAACCCCTACTCACACAAATCATCCCATTGACTTCAGTCAGTAAATGTTCTACAGTCTGGCCTGTAAGTAATACTCGCTAGAGTAGCAGCACAGTGTCAGGCTGATCAGCGGAAGAGCAACTGGCAACTTCATAGTGAAGATGATTATTTATCGCGTATCACGACTCAAATGGCAAGAGCCAATGAACTCACTTAGGAACTTTGCATGCAGAGATCCAATATATAAGCACAGGAGCAACACCTGTTCCTGCCAGCAGAGTCTATGCCACACCACATGGCCTCATTAACATTGGAATCTATCCCATGTTTGCCAATGGAGTGGAAATAAGAAAAAAAAATGTAAAAGTTACTCTTCTTTCTTTTCTCTTGGGAATGGAATGGTCTGAAGAGTTAAACATCTCCAGTTCTTGTTATGTAAAGGTGCAGTATGTGCACTAGAGATCAAGAAAAGGGCAGGAAAGAGTCACACATTACGTAAAGGACAGCATGTAAAGGATAGTTCTGATGGACTAGGTGACCCCACATAACTGGTCTCTTCTATCTGTAATTTCTATGAGTCTGCAGTATTTGTGTTTAATATTTGGTTTAATACAAATAAACTTCCCCCTGAGTTACTTGTGCTGACCTCCCCTAACTTAGTCTGATGACAGAGCAAACAGCATGTGCAAACCGAATAGACTTTTACACTTTCAGAGAGACAGGTGGTCTCTTAAGATACCATCTGCCTAGATTCTCACTCTTGGATCTTAACTCCTTAGCAGGGGACCAGTGGAACTCCTACGGTTGTTAAAAAAATGTTGGCCTCTAAGCATAGCTGTAGCATGGTGAGCCACTGCCCTCCACTCCCTATAGGTATAAGTGCTGCCTCTGAGCATTCCAAATAGTTCCTTCTTGTCGGTGGAGGAGTTCCCAGTTAGCTGTGCTTCTGCAATGCTCCAGCTCTTTCTATTTCTCTATCCTTTACATGATTTATGCATCCTTCCAGGCAGTTTGGTAGGTTGCATGACTTCTGATACCTTGGCCTCAGCAATCCTGTATATTTTTGTAGCACTTCAATGCTTGTTTTGCCTGGTGCTCTGGATTCCACCCCAGAACACCCACTCCCACACTTTCTTCTTCCTCTTAGAGCACTGCTTCCTTCTCTGTATTTTTGGTATGTGCCTCAGTCTCTCTTGGTGCTTGTATACTTTTACGCTTGAGCTGCCAGAGTTTGTTCCTTTCTATTTTCCTCACCAGGATTTGACTTCCAACTTGTAAAGGATACCTTTTTGTCTCTAACCACCTATTTTACTCTGCTATTTAGCCACGTTGGCATTTGTTTGGTCCTCTTACTGTTGTTTTTTTTAATTTGGGGCACACATTAATTTTGAGCCTCTATTATGGTGTTAGTTTTCAGGCATTTAATCCTTGTGACTTGCTACACTGAGTTTTCTGTTTTTTGTTTTTTGTTTTTTTTTTTACAGATTAGACCACTCATGTTCAGACTGGACTCACGACATCCATGGAAGCAGATCTGTATCAGGAGAGGACAAATGCACGCAATCTCCGGTTGAAGTTCATGATGTTCTGTTGGAGGTTTGAGCAGTTACTGGTAAGCTGGATCTGTGACTCTCCTGGCTGCTCAAATCAAGTGGACAGGTATTGTCAGCTGTTGACAATGAATGCCTCAAGAAGAGTACGCTGCTAGCAACCCTCAAACAAGCCTTTGCTAGCCCCTTGCTCAAAAGGTGCATCTTGGCTTGACACAAAGACTGACTTGGTTGTGTTGGCAGATGGTGGTGGATGAAGACCAGGTGTCAGCTACCAGCTGCATTTGATACTCTTGATCATGAGGTGTGGCTCTCATGTGGCCCCTGGAAGGATTAAATGGAGCTGTGTTAATGTAGCTCTGTTCTTCTTTTCTTGGAGAGTTGTGTTGAGTAGTTGTTGGCAATTGCTCTGCTTTCCCAAGGGCCCTCAGATATGGGATTCTGCAGACAGTCATTCTGTTCCCTATCTTATTTAATATGTAAATGGAGCTGTTAGGCTGGTTAATGACGAGACATGGGCTTCAGTCTATATGGAGTATGCTGATGACACTCGGCTTTATGTATCTGTTTAATCTGACCAGGACAGTGCAATTAAGCTCCTTAGCAAATGTCTGGTTGAGATACCAATACCTGCATCCGATGAAGTGAGCTGTAGCTCACGAAAACTTATGCTCAAATAAATTTGTTAGTCTCTAAAGTGCCACAAGGACTCCTTTTCTTTTTTGCGAATAACACGGCTGCTACTCTGAAACCAATACCTGTGAAACACGTCATACATTATTCACTCCTGCTCTTTCTTGGCCTCCTTGGGAGCTTTAATCACACTCCATCAAGCTGCCAATGAGGTACGTGTTGGGTTGAACAATCTCAGTATAAAGTTGCTTGTTTTTCTCTGCTTGTCTCACAAAACCTGAATAACACACTTTCCGTGGGCCTGATCCAAAGCCTACTGAGTGTGACTCTTTCTATAAACTTCAGTGGATTTTGGATCGGGTCTCAAGTCTTTGCTGCTTTGTTTAACGCTGATCAGAGTATGTAGAAAAGTCTCTCTATCACAAATCAACTTTAGGAATCATTCCTGCAAAAGAAAATCAAACATGGATTCTCCCCTCACGGAGTCCCTGTGCTGGGATGACAGAAGGGTACAATTCAGTACATAAATGGGAATCACCTGTGGCTGAATTTGCTTTGGATAAAACCCCAGAAGAAGTGAAAAATAAATGACACAAAACATACTGCAAGGGAAATGTTTCAGAGACTGGAGGAAAGCTGCTACCATAGAATGTGATAAAAATGTCTAACCCAAATCATTCAGGTTACTTTAGGGCAAAGGGTGGAAAAACCATTCAGAAAATACAAGAAAAGTCTGATTGAGGGCCTGATCCAAAGCCTGCTGAAGTCATTGGGAGTTTTTCCATTGACTTCAGTGGGCTTTGGGTCCGGCTCTTAGCAAGTGCCTAACTCTGTCTTGCAAGAAACAGCTCAGGCACCGAGGCTGCTTCACTCCAGGAGAGGGATTCCCGGCTGTGGATTGCAACTAGAGAGTGTCGCCTCCCTGCAGCCCAACGCAGACACCTAACTCTGTAAGAAGAGCATGGCTCAGCACACCCCCCCCCCGTCATCAGCATCTCCCATTGGCTACCTTAGGCAGGGATCCATCTAGCCTTCTGCCTCTTATGGATCCTATTCTTAGGCACCTGTCTCTCCCCGTTCATTGAACAGGGAGACAGGTTGCCTAACTCAGGCTTTGTGGAACTGTTCATTCTTCCAGTGAATTTCTAGGTGCCTAAAAGTTAGCCATTACGATGCTCAGCATCACAACACCTACGTTTCTTTGTGGACCCCGGCCAGAGAGACCTGCTCCTCTGTGAGGTTCTGTCACAAGCTGTCTGGCCCTTTCAGGGCAGTCGGGCTCAGCCTTGCCTGTGATTTAGCAGTTCACCACCACTGGATCTAGGGACTGAATTATAGCTGGTGATCCCTGCTGTAAAAGTGTCAGAGAGACTGAATGGGGGAGAAAAGAAGTTGGGGGAGATGACCCAGGAAGCTAAAAGGGCCCGGTGAAAGCAGCCTAAAGAAGGCCTACAGGGAGCAGGATAGGCTGCTGTGGGGGCTCTGAAGTAGGGCCTGTTGGAAGCAGGGAGGCGCCTTAGAGAAGCTGCTGGAGTTCTCAGGGCAGGGGAAGCAGTTGGGGAAACCTGCAGGGAAGAAGGGCCTCAAGTGACAAAGCCCTGGGAGGCAGTACTCTGCTTAAAGAAGCAAAGAAGAACTCTGCAGGGTCCAGGAGGAGGGGTGAAGAGCAGATCTGAGATGACAGAATCAGGACCCAAGGATCTTTTATACAATTTCATGTCTTTTGTTTCCTGAGGCATTCCAACTTGTCAAAAGGTCAATAGGATGACTTAGAAGAATTAACATAAGGCAATTTGCTTGTTCCTCCACCAGTCACAGTATATTTCAAAGAAAGATGAATACTGAGATATCCCTTGTTTACATTTCATTTAAATCGCTAGGATGTTCTTTTGATCTCTGAACTATCAGAATACAGCATAGACAGGGACTGTTGATTACATTGTCGACTCTACGCATACATATGTAAATACACAAAAACACAAACGTTATTTATTTTGTAGGATGTTTAACCCTTTCTGGCCATGCATCAGCCCTGGGAAAACCAGGGCAGATGGCAACCCTAAGTGTTGCCTGGATCCTGCAGTTAGGCTGACCAGATAGCAAGTGTCAAAAATCAGGACAGGAGGTGGGGGGTAATAGTTGCCTATGTGAGAAAAAGACCCAAAAATCGGGACTGTCCCTATAAAATTGGGACGTCTGGTCACCCTACCTGCAGTACTCACTCCCCAGGAACAAGAGAGAAGTACTACGGCCACAGAGCGCTATTTCAGAAATAGCCTCCAGGGAGCAGCTCTGCAGCCACACCACAGCCTGGGTGGGAGGATTCCTTCGCTTGACCTCACTTATCTGCCCAGTGTCCAGCCCAGCTCCTAGGTGGGCACATATCTAAGAACTTGACCCTGTGGAGCCAATTCTATTCTTACTGAAATCAATGAGATTTGCCATTGACTTAACTGAGAAAAGGATCACTCCCTTTGAGCCTACTGGGCAGTTTATCTGTGCTGGTGATGAACCCTGGATGAAGAATCCTATTCTATAACTCAGATTTTGCTTATTTTTTCTGCTTTTATCATAGCTAAATATGTGACAATCATGTCCCTTCCATGTCCTGACGGTTTCAGTTCGTCAAGAAACAGCTTAAACTGCAGGGTCTGGTCATGGAGTACAAAAAAATAGTTCTCCTTCATAAATAATTTCAGAAACATTTCCATTAAAAAACCGTCAGACTTACATTTGCGTTCCCCAGGACTGCATGCTACAAAAGTGCAATGGAATAATTAAATGCAATAGCCCCTCACTGAAGATGTCATGGCTAAAAAAAAAATCCCTGTCATATCCGTGAGTTGCAAAGAAGAATAAGAGTTGAAAAAATTTAACCTGGAGGCAAATAGATATCTAGGAGTGGGGAAAAAAGCTCCAGAAATGCAGTGTGCTCTCTTGGCAAGAGGTACCAGGATTTGGTATGGCAGGCTGCTTGTGGAGTTCTTCTTTTATTTGTTGTTCTGAGAGTTGGTGCTTTATGTGACCCAAACAATCGTTTGGGGTAACATAAGGAAAAAGAAAGGGGTAAAATGCATCCAATGAAGTGAGCTGTAGCTCACGAAAGCTTATGCTCTAATAAATTTGTTAGTCTCTAAGGTGCCACAAGTACTCCTTTTCTTTTTGCGAATACAGACTAACACGGCTGCTACTCTGAAACCTGTCATAAGGAAAAAGGTGAACAGAAAGGTCACAACAAGTGAGAAGGAGATATCTCTTGACCTGTGGAAAGGGAAAGTTGCAGATGGAAGGAGAATGGCAGTTTTAATAAGTTGCATGATCTTTATCCCCAGGGTCATTGTTACTGTGTTTATATGCTATGGGACAGATTAGGCCCCACCATGTAAATTGGGGAGAGAGCGTACTTGAAGCCTGCACCATGGCCAAGCACAATTCTGTGTGGAGACATAGACCCTGGACCAGGCTAGTTGTAATGCTCTGTCTTCTAGAAGGCCCAGCATTACAGCAGACATCCCCTCCTCATTCTCCCTAGCTCCCAAACCCAGCAGTAATGGCTGAGTTAGATTATCTCTGAAGGCTTATCTACAATTAAAACACTATCGCGGCACAGCTGGGCTGCTGTAGTGGCTCAGCGTAGATGCTACATACACCGACAGTAGGGTTCTCTCATCAACGTAGGTAGTCCACCTCCTCAAGAAGCGATAGCTAGGTTGACAGAAGAATTCTTCCATCAACCCAGCACTGTCTACACAGGGACTTAGGTCGGTTTACCACCACCACCCAGGATTTTTCACATCCTGACCAATGTAATTAAACGGACCTAATTTTCTAGTGTAGATCAGGCTTCAGTAATCCCTCAATACCTACCATGCCAAAGAGAAAGACTGTGTTTTTTTCTTTTTAAAAACTTTTTTTTCACTCTTTAGTCCAGGGCCTGGCCATGCCGGAGCTGTGCTGAGTGCAACTCAGGAGAGATGAGGGATTTTAAGGCAACTTTGTGCCCCCTTTTAGGCCTTCATGATACTGGCCTACTCCCAGTGCTGGACTAGTCCTGCAGAGCAATTTAGAACTGCCTCACGGCTGCTCTAAATTATGCCTGGCTGCCCACAGCCACAGAGAGCTGTTCTGGCAGCTGAGGATCACCGGGTTATAAGGATGCCTTGGCAAGACCCTGAACCAGATCTGCCACTGGTGTAAATAGGGGTAGCCCCAGTGAAGTCAAAAGGACTAGACACCCCCAGAAGGTCTGGCTGCTTATTACACGTACCTTTTGAGGTCTCCAGGAAGGAGCCCTGTTCTGCCTGTCTTACAAAATGTGTCCCGAGGTTGTGATCCCGCGGAGTAGCACTAATGTAAATCTAAGGTAACTTTGTTGAAGTCAGTGGTGTAAAACCAGAGTAAACAGGATCACAATTCACCCCGCGCTGGGGCTGCACTGGTGTGTCTGAAAGCAGAGTCCAGTTTTGGGCCCCACACTACAAGAAGGGTGTGGAAAAATTGGAAAACGTCCAGTGGAAGGCAACAAAAATGATTAGGGGACTGGAACACATGATTTATGAGGAGAGGCTGAGGGAACTGGGATTGTTTAGTCTGCAGAAGAGAAGAATGAGGGGGGATTTGATAGCTGCTTTCAACTACCTGAAAGGGGGTTCCAAAGAGGATGGATCTAGACTGTTCTCAGTGGTAGCAGATGACAGAACGAGGACTAATGGTCTCAAGTTGCAGTGGGGGAGGTTTAGGTTGCATATTAGGAAAAACTTTTTCACTAGGAGGGTGGTGAAACACTGGAATGTGTTACCTAGGGAGGTGGTGGAATCTCCTTCCTTAGACATTTTTAAGGTCAGGCTTGACAAAGTCCTGGCTGGGATGATTTAGTTGGGGATTGGTCCTGCTTTGAGCAGGGGGTTGGACTAGATGACCTCCTGAGGTCCCTTCCAACCCTGATATTCTATTATTCTATTCTATGATTCTATGCTCCCATCCATGGGGGAGACGAGGAGAGATGAGCTCTGCAAAGACATGGGCCATGTCATCCTCGCCCCCCCCACGTTCCTCCCTGGTGGCTGGAAGCAGCTCCCGTCCCTTCCCTCCCGCACAGCGCAAAATGGCTGCTGCTGGCCACATTCTGGTGTGAACCCTAGCAGAAATCTGGGGAAGTGGGGCGTAACCCCCCCAATCTCTCACACACACACACACACACACACGTTGCCTCGGGAAGACATGGTGCCAGGTACCAGGAAAGGTGGGTCCATCCCCAGGGGCCCAGCCAGGCATGCAGGGTGGAGAGCACGGGGCAGGGAGATTCGAGTTGGTCAGTCACCCCCCCCCCCCCGGTGTGAGAGAGGGGTATGGGAGAGTGTGTGTTTGTGTGTGTGTGTGTGTGTGTGTGTGTGTAACCTCTCCCCTTGGGGGGGAATAGGGGTGTGTGTGTGTTACCCCGCCCCATGTGAATCCTAAAGCCTTAAAGATAAGAAGGTAAATAAAAAAAATCCAACTACACAGAATTTTTTTTAACAGGGGCTCAGTCAACTTGATGTTAATTTGAATGTTTGTACTGCATAGTTCTGAGTGATTGCCATTGAACTTGCTTGAATACAAGTAATTTTACCAGGTGTCCCATATTCAGTGTAGGGAAATGCTGAGAGGGGGTGAATTCACCATCCCCAGCGCCAGATGGGAAGACGGAGGTTTTGAAAGCTGCCAATCTCACTCCACATGGGAACCTCCCAACTGGTCGTATCCCAGGGACATTGTGTGGATCATTGTAGTAGGTGAGGGGCCAGGCTCAGTGTCTCTGCTCCTAGCCCCACACCCAGCCAGACCGTCATGATGGTCTCTAGGCAGATGAGACACTCCTTGGGGTGTCACTTAACCTGCCTGTGCCTCCATTTCCCCTTGTATAAATGGGGGATAATCATCCCTCCTGCACCTTATGTCTGGTTAGATAGTCAGGGCTTGGCTTTAGGGTGGGGGCTTTTTCTCACCATGTCTGTGCAGCACCAGCACCTCTTACTCCCAGCCCTTTCCTGATCTAACCACTAGACCACCCCCTTCCTGGAGCCTGGGATAGAACCCAGAAGTTCTGGCTCCCAGGCTGTGGGGCCCCATTAAGTGGATAGACGGGTACAGAGGGGTGCTCTGGATTTTAGGCAGTTTTGGGCATAGCTCCCAGTAATCTCTGGGATCTCGGAGAGGTTCCTCTGGCTGGGTTTTCTCCCAGGGGCTCCATCTCTGGGACCATGTGGTGAAGACAGGGCGCAGTGACTGTGCTGGGGTCTGTCTCACAGCCTGTCTCCTTCTCACTGCGGACGTCACTACCCCAAACCCTCCATCTCCGAGTCCAGTTGGGGCGTTGCCCTGGGAGGAGCCATGACCATCCAGTCTTGGGAACCGTATCGGAATGTGAGGTTCCTTCTGTACAAAGATGGAAACCCCAATGTGCTGGGGACCTGGCTGAGTTTCCCATCTACAATGTGAGCCGGAGAGACATAGGGAGCTATACCTCCCCTTCCACACCATGACTCATCCCCACTTTCACCTATCCCTAGTCCTTCTGTGCAGTTCTGGAAAGTCAGACTTACTAATGTTTGGGAAGTGGGGTGCCTGGAAAGCTGGCATCCTCACTAGGGCCGAGCTAAGGCTGTGTGTGTGTGTTTTCTGTCTAGAAGGTATGTCCTGTCAACTACCTTAGCTTTTCATTTCCTTGCTTTTCTGCTAGGAATGTTGTATATAGTGCAACCTGAACTGACCACACAGCGCAGTGGTTGTGGACTCATGTCTCAGCGTTTCTAGGTTCAAAAAGGATCTTCGCCCAGCTGTTGTTACTTTCACCAAAAACAAGATCTTTGTGAAGCCCCCCAGATGGCAGAGAAGCTCGTCTTTCGGGGCAGGGCACTTTCACAAAGATACTGTTCTTCATGAGAGCAGACACTGCTTTGTCAAAGGCCTTCCTCTACGATGTAACACAAACGCTGCCCTTACAGAAAAACCTGTTCCTCTTCCCCAGGTGCTTCCCCAAGCTGCAGTGGGCACCTGTGACATTGTTCTGCTCTCATAAAGACTAGAAGACTTTTGTGCACAAGATAACATTTCTTAAGGCGTATTAACGTCCATGAAGGGGAAGAGACACTAGGCAATCATATTCTGTCTTCTCTAGGTTGGACAGCTGCAATCTCACAGAGGCTTCTATCAGAAACTTATCATTTGCTTTTAGTATAAACCACTCCCTGGAATAGCTGCATCTATAGTTTAACAACCTGCCCTTTCCTTTAGTTACTCATCTTTATAAAGAGCTGAAAGGTCACAGAGGTAATCTAAAGATAAGGATGTAAAAATCATGGTCTGATCCATTTGAGGATTGTGGGATGGCTATTCATTTTAGCAAATGCCGTTCTTAACATTTGGTGTCATGACTAACAGGCAGGGTGAATAAAATTGTTGACTTTATTTAAATACAAGTTTTGGAAAAATATATAGTGAAATTTTAAACGATGCCAGCCTATGTTAAGGCCTAAACTGATTACCTAATTAAAACTGTTTGATGTACTGCTTGAATACTTTTTTGTTAGTGTTCTTCAATTAGCAGCCTGAGGGCCAAATCTATCTGGTCCATGAGAGCCTTCTGTTTGGCCCTCAGCTGTTGCATCCTGCTCCCCTGAGGGGCCTTGCTACCTGGCTCCAGGTCTGCTGGGGATCTCTGCTGCTTCCAGCTGCAGTGTTCCCATGCTGACTTTCCTCTAAGCAACCCTCTTCCCTCTCTGCAGATGTGGAGCAAAAAGGACCAGCTGGAGCCAGGTACCTGGACTGCCTTATAATAGAGCCCCTAGCAGGGAGGGAACCAGCTGATGTCCAGCAGGCCCTCAGAGGCACCTCCAGCCTCTGTGCTTCCCTGCCAGTCAGCCCCATTCCCTCTTCGGCTGCAGCGCCTCCTCTGAGCCCGCTGCAGCTGGCCCTGGCAGCAGGGTGCAGCATGCAGAGATGCTGCAGCTGGGTCTGGTGGGGGGCACAGGAGGCAGAGCTGAGTAGCAGGGCCATCCATATGCAAAGTCCCCAGCTGGGAGCAGGTGGGGATGGGCTCTGGAGAGAGTTACCCCTTCTCCCATCACTCAAGCAGTATGAAGAAGGCTCCTGTCTCCTGTAGCGGCTCCCTCTCTCCACCCTTGGGACTAAAAATCTCAATTACCCATCTGAGCAGGGGGAGTACACTGCTCATTTGGACAATCAGGATTTTCCATTAATTGAAATTTGGATAAATGGGCTTTTACCATCATGCCCTGTACAAAATGTGCCCAATTGAACTAGGAGTCTGTATACTATTCAGAAATCAACCAACATCCCCTCTTTGATACACATTGTGACATCCCCTTGGTGTTATCTGGACCAGTGATCTGATAGATCACTCCAATCTTACTTTAACTTGACTCCAGGAGCCAGCCTTACCTTGCTTTGCTGTGAGAAACCCCACCCCTGGGCTGTTCATGCACAACCTCTGGCATATCAGCTGCTCCTTCGATTGTGCAGTCGAATGACACAAGCATAGGAACCTCCATCTTGCAGTGTCCAGTTATGCTCACTGGATGCCAGTCTCCTTTGTTCCCGTGAGGCTGGGCTGGGTTTGTCTCATACATGCCCTGATGAAGTGTGAACTGCCCCTCTGCTTCTGGAGAGTTTTTGCCTGGGCTTGCTTTAAGTCACGAGGACACATTTTCAGCCTCATAACTATATATATGAAATTACAACCTATAACATTACTGTAACAACAATTACTCTAACATTACCATAACAACAATGCTCAGTACATCATGAGCCTTCTGAAGACGCCCACATGACAAACTTTGCATTAGATACCACACAATCATATTATAAAGGATGAACATGGGGGTGCTAGGTGTTCCCCCAAGGTACAGAATGTCACAGAGTGAAAGCAGTGACGTGATTGCAAAGTTGGAGTTTTTAAGCTGCAGGTTGTAGAAAAGGAGAGGGAGCACCAGAGATTATTGCAATTGAAAGAACTGGAGATAAGGGAGAGAGAGAGAGAGAGAGGCGCAGCCAGGGAGGAGGCTGCACACAGAAGGGCTATGGAGGTAGAAGCAGTACATAGAAGAGCAACAGAAGAAAAAGAGAAGAGAAATAGAGCAGGAAGAAAGAGGACGCTGGCCTACGCAACAACAAAGGATCTGTTGGATTCTCAAGTGAGTCACCCCACTTCCTTTGGTCAGTTTGGGACTGTGATGAGGTAATGCTCACCTGACTCGGAACCGGGGGGGGGGGGAGGGGGGCAGAGAAGGGGTAAAGTCAAGATGGAAGAAAGAAAGGGAGAGATGATTGCCATGCTCTTGCTCTCTCTTCCATCTCTATCTACAGCCACCACCACCAAGCACCTGAAGCACTGATCAAAGGGGAGAGCCTAGCTGAAGAGCAACCAGCCAGCCTGTGGTGAGAAGTATCTAAATTTGTAAGGGCACAGAAAGTGTTAAGAGCAGCTTAGAATGTGTTCTGCTTTTATTTCATTTAACCAATCCAACTTGTTGTGCTTTGACTTATAATCACTTAAAGTCTATCTTTCATAGTTAATTTGATTATTTTACCTGAAGCAGTGGGTTTGGTTTAAAGCATGTCAGAGACTCCCTTTGGAATAACAAGCCTGGTACATATCAATTTCTTTGTTCAATTGACACTCATATAAGCTTGCAGCATCCAGTAGGCATAATTGGACACTGCAAGACGGAGGTTCCTTGGGTTGTATCTGGGACCAGAGATATGGGCTAGTGTCATTCGGTTGCAAGTAGCTGGGAGCAGCTTACATGCCAGAGGCTGGGTGTGAACAGCCCAGGAGTGGGGGTTCTCATAGCAGAGCAGGGTAAGGCTGGCTCCCAGAGTCAAGGATTGGAATGACCTAGCATATCACTGGTCCAGATAACACCAGGGGAACATTACATACTCATTTTCCTGGTTTCCTGTTCTTACTTCCTTTTCCTGAAATAACAAACAGAAAATAACAAAACTGTGACCTCCTCCTGACTGTTCTTAGTCACTGCATGACTCACTTAAAAATCACAAATATCAGTGCTTAAAGTGTAAACTCCACTTGGAGTAACAAGCTGCACATACACCCTACTCACTGTGCCACTGCCCTGGTGTTATCTGGACCGGTGATAGGCTAGGTCATTCCAATCCTTGACTCTGGGAGCCAGCCTTACCCTGCTCTGCTGTGAGAACCCCCACTCCTGGGCTGTTCACACACAGCCTCTGGCATGTAAGCTGCTGCCAGCTACTTGCAATCGAATTACACTAGCCAATATCTCCAGTCCCAGACAACCCTAGGAACTTCTGTCTTGTAGTGTCCAGTTACGCCCACTGGATGCTGCAAGCTTATATGAGTTCATCACTTTAACAAAGTGATATGTACCAGGCTTGTTATCCTAAGGGGAGTCTCTGACACACTTCAAACCAAACACACTGCTTCAGGTAGAATAAACAGATTTATTAACTATGAAGATAGATTTTAAGTGATTATAAGTCAAAGCATAAGTCAGATTTAGTCAAATGAAATAAAAGCAAAACTCATTCTAAGCTGATCTTAACATTTTCAGTGCCCGTACAAACTTAGATGCTTCTCACAACAGGCTGGCTGTTTGCTCTTCACCAGGCTCTCCCCTTTGATCAGCGCTTCAGGTGCTTGATGGAGATGTCTGTAGATTGAGGAGGAAGAGCATGGCAAACGTCTCTCCCTTTTATCATGTTCTTTCTTCCCTCTTGGCTTTGCCCCATCCATTCATAGTCAGGTGAGCATTACCTCATCGCAGTCCCAAACTGACTAAAGGAAGGGGGTGACTCACTTGAGAGAGATCCTTTGTTGTTGCCTAGGTTAGTGTCCTTTGTTCCTGTGCGGCTGGGCTGGGTTTGTTCCATATATGCCCTGATGAGGTGTGAACTGCCCCTCTTGGGAGTTTTTGCCTGGGCTTGCTTTAAGCCATCAGGACACATTTTCAGCCTCATAACTATATACATGAAATTATAACCTATAACATTAGTATAACAACGATTACTATAACATTACCATAACAACAATGCTCAGTACATTATGAGCCTTCCGAAGACACCTGACATGACAAACTTTGCATTAGATACCAGACAATCATATTATGAGGATGAACATGGCGTGTTCACACGAGGTACAGAACATCACACACATGCCATAGGATGCCAATCCCTGCCAGTTTTGTGAAGAATTAGCATACTTGCTCAAGAGAGCAAACACCTGAAGAGCCCTGCGGTCCACCAAGATTTGGACATTGCCTTATCCAGCCCCCCCACACTCTATAATTGAATACCACTGCAGTACATGTTTGCAGCCAAAGTTTTAAAGTCAAACCGCTCAACTACTGGAATTCACTAGCTAATCATGTGGAACCAGTTTTAGGTGTTAAACCAGCTTTTGTCAGCAATAGCTTCTTCTGTGAGTGCAGAGAACTAAAAATATTAATAAATCAATTTTAAAATGCAAAATGTTTTGATAAACATTTGTGTGTTCATCTAGCATATCTAAGGTAGTTTTGTTAAATGAATAAACAGTTTTAAAATTGCAGGTGCCATCTAAATGCAGTGCAAAATAAGTCATGATTAAAAAAATAGTAAATAAATGCATAATTCATCACTTCAACATAAAATTAAGAATCTGAATATGTGTAGATATATAGTGTATCTTCTTGGTCTGTGAACATGTACTACCTAATTATACTACTCAATGTGCATCAGCCTCTCTTTAGTAAAGACTAAGGCATACCAGTGCAAAACTCAAACCACCGTGCCTGCAGGGTAGTTTGTCAAACTTGCTTTTCATGGGGGAAAAGTTTTTGGTAAGGAGCTATGCTTCCACTAAGAAAAGTGTCTAGCTCTTTAGGTTATTAAACTGGGGAATGTAAATTAGGTTTGTACACTACAATATTTTTTTTTCCTGAAACACTGAAGAGGATCCTGGGATGTGGGAGTCACAGATTAATAACTTCTGTTCTAGCCTATGACGAGGTGTGGAATTAGTTTTAGACATTTATCAACTACACAAAGCTGTGTTCATTTTCAATTCCTGTCTTGTGGACCTTGTCTGCTGTCATCAGTTCATTCCGCTTAGAATTCTTTCAGGCTCTATGCGAAATCTTGCATTTGGTTTAAAAAAAAATGAATGTTTTATTAAAATTATAGTAGTCCTTTATGTTGAAGTATTTCTATAGAAGAGGGTCTGCTGGAAAGTGTGGAAGAGAATTAGCCTAACACATATACCCACAACTTTGCGAAATTCTATAAGGACAGAGCTAAATCAGTGGTGTTTCCTGCAGTTTAGTTAAGGATACACCTTGATCTCTCCAGTGACTGAACATCCAGTGAGTCAAAGGTGTGCAAAAGAGACTAGTGTGCACCAGAGAGAATCTCTCTTGTAGGTTTGGGTCTCTCCCCCATATCCCCACTAGAGAAAATTCAACAAAAATCCCATGTGCAACAGACATGAAAAGCCCCAGTAACATCTGACCTTTATTAATCTACAAATGTTAAGAGATTTACAGAGATTGATTATTATAAAATCCTTTTTCTTCCATAGACAAAGACTAAAACCCCACTACTCCATAGGAGACACATTCCTCCATCCTCAGTATTTTTTCAGGCTGTAGGGCAGGCCTAGCACAGCTTTGGCACCTGGAAAAGGTGGGGAATTCCAGACAGCAGAACTAGTGCGCTTAAAGTATCGCGGTTTGTTCTTGTAGAAAATGTTCTCCAGCTTAGGGCTTATGATAGCCCCAAAGAGCGTGGTGACATCAGGAGGGTTATAGTACTGGTGGATGACAGCTTGACTAAGCTGAGTCCCTGCAGAAGTAAGAGTGAACAGTTTATTAGACTGATTGAACTGGCCTTTAATTCCTTCAGTGAAACTTAGGTGTGTTCAGACTGCTCTAGAAGCTGTACATCCCCATCCCCCTATCGCCTCCAAGGCTGCAGATCCCTGGGGAGGAGCACCTTCGCCATGGCCCACTAGGAAATGAGAACCCTAGCATGGACTTAGGGAGCACAGAGGGTGAATGTGCTAAGCATTGAACTGTGCTTATCAAAAGGATCTGCAGTAAATTGGGGAAGGTGGAGAGGAAACTTTGCCTATCTCTCAGCAGAACCCTACCCCTTCTCTTCAGAGAAAATTAAGGTTTCTATCTATTTAGTCCTGCTCCCAAAGGGGGTTAATAAGGTAACTGAGTGAGATAACAGAAGTGCAACAGCAGCAGCAAGCTTGGAGCTCAGCTGTAGCACTCAGCCTTAGAAAGAAGCACGCAGAGGGAATGGTGGCCTGGACACTGGTATTAACCCTACAAAGGAGCACAGGGTCTTTAACAACAGTCACCGGCAAGCAGGTTTTGGCCCAAAATGTAGGTTTCAAAAACTTACGTTAAAATTCATCCTTTCGCTATGTGTTACTACACCATAGCCAAGGCTGCTAGTTCAAAGGAAGTGATTTGTTATCCTGATGCTACACCATAGCCAAGGCTGCTAGTTCAAAGGAAGTGATTTGTTATCCTGATGCTGTCCCAGGAGCCTCCAGAGAGGCTCAGTACATCTTGGTATAACATTCCATCTGCACAGCTCCAGGCAACACCTCATCTCCTTATGCCGTGGGCAGAGAAAGCTACCACCAAGTCTCAGCAACAGTCCAAGGGACCCAGCAGGGGTTTCTGAATGGTCAGGGATAGATTTCACAGGGAGCTGGCACATACCATTGGCCCAGGCAGGGATGGGCTTGCGGGGCTGGCTCTCGTCGTCCGTAGAGTCGTCGCTGTTCAGATCCATCCCGTAATTATTGGGATTGATGGTGGGGGGTTTAGGCCCTTTTGGGCCCTGCGGGGTCATTTGATAGGAGTTACAGACAGGGGAATTCTAGAAACAGAAAGTAGATAAAAACCTTACACTGTAATAGCAGCACCACACTGAAGGGTTCTAGTGACACACTGAGCCCCAGGCACCCCTAACAGTGCATCTTGGGTGGTAGCTCAGTTATTTGTATTGAAATCATAACATCCTAAAGTGGGAGTGTTGGTACAAACAAGGTTTCATACTCCCTTCTCTAACTTAACTAAGCATCATATTGGTAAGATAGACATACTAGCTTTAACAGATGGCTGCAGCAATTCTACACAGTAAATGGGGTTTAAATCACAGATGACTCCTCTGCTCTCAAAGATGGGGGGGATTTTAGGGTGCAGACTATCTATCTAAACTGAATATTCATTCTTCTCCCCCAAAGCCAAGTTGAAGTCGTGTTTGATTATCTTTAACACTACACATATTTCATCACAAGCACATATGCCAGGATTTATATAATCCTGTAAAGACAGTTACTGGAATGTTGACCGGGACAACTTAAACTGGGGAAGGTGTAGCTAAAATGAAGAAGCCTTAATTTAACCTTGAAAAAAAAAGGTACTAACCCAGAGACAAACATTCTTGTCAATCCTTTCCTAGGATGAGGATTAAAAGCTCCTGTTTTAGTCAAAATTCTCACCCCAAGCAACTGTGAAAAGAGCATTTATTCCTGATTTAAAGCCTCAAACTTGATTAACTTTTGTGCATTTAAAGTTTTTTAAAAGGAGCCCCACTCCAGGAAAAAAAAAAAAAAAAAATCAAGTATGTACATCATGTGCTCATTTTAATGTTTCAGCCACAATTATTCCCCTCCACGATCAGCCCAGGAGGGAAGCACTTTAGGAAAGTTCAGCAACTGAGAAGAGTTTTCAGTGGCAGTTTCTCGGCCACATAGTTGCAGATGCTACACTATAGGACAGACCTCCAGCACCATCCTGTAGGCTCTGGCACCATCATGTGGCTATTTCTTTTTTAAAGCTTCACCCTCATTTGATGACATTCCTGCTCTCTGTGAGGCTCAGTCTCCTTCAAATGGAAGAATTCAGGGAAGAGTGAGAACATCAAGAGACTCCTCCCTCTCCACTATGGGGCTGTCTGCTGAAGGTCAATGACAAACACTTTTTTTTCCTTGAAAGGCCTTTTCATTGAGAACCAAAGCCTTTTACAGAGGTGAGAAGGTGCTCAGGTTCCATAGTCATGAGCATAGTCCACAAATCTAGCTCATCCCCATGTTAATGATGGGGAAAGTGAGATTAAATGACTTGCTCAAGGTCACATAGCAAGTCAGCGCTGGCATCAGGAACAGAAGCCAGATCCCCTGCTGTAACCACTACCAGCACCACCCCCCTCATGAAAACAAATGGAGACAGCAGGACAGCCTCATTTCTCCCTGAGTGCTGTGCTCAGGCTTGCATCTCACTGATGTTCCCCCTCACCTCCACGTCCACAGTTACATTCAGATGGTTACTGGCAGCAGCTGTGGCTTTCTTCTCTTGCTCCTGCCGTTCCAGCTCTGCTAGACGCTGCTCCTCTTGCTAAAGCAGAAATCACCAATGTGAAAGTAGTAAGATTTTAGGAGTAACCAACCACCTCCATGGCATGGGTGGGCTGCCACCTGCTACAGGGAACAAGCACCACTGCCTGCAATGGACAGGATAGCTAGGACTCTCCCAGCGGTTAAACTCTATGACAATTTATTCCAGGAGCACCACAGCCCACCTGAGGCTGGTGGTCAAGTTGCTGCTCCTGTAGATAGCACTTGTTATAATGGCTGATGCAGCCAGATACATGTTGAGTCTCCTTACCCGTTTCTTCTCTTTTTCTTCCATCTCCTTTTGGAGCCGCTCCTTCTCTCTAGCTGCCATTAGCTCCCTCTGCAGGCGAGCCGCCTTCTCCTTCTCTTGCCGCTCACGTTCTCTGGGAACCAATGAAACACACCAGGTCACGCTCAGAAAGAAGAAGAGTGCAGACTGCATCTTCCCCATGATGCCTATTGCACTTCCTCCTTCACCTCAGTGTCCAGGGCCTTCACCAGCTGCCCAGTGCATACCTCCCACTATGGGGCCCAGAACTTCTTTCTGGCTGCTCATCACTCATCCTCCACTCCAGGGCTGTGCTGACAGAATACAGGGCTTTGCCAGGCCCTTTCACTGGGCCATTCAGCCCCCTGCTCTTCTCTGCAAGGTCATGGCAGAAGCTTCAGTACATGGAGGGTCATTTTTCACCTCTCTGCCTGAATCCTCTCCTGTTCCTTCTTCTTCTCAAGCTCTCTCTCTGCTGCCAGCTGCTTCTCCCTCTCTTGTTCCGCCTGTCTCTGCTCTGCAATTTTCCTCACTCGCTCTTGCTCTTCTTCCTCCCTCTTCTTCTGCATTCGCTCCTTGTGTCGGCGCTCCTCCTCCTCCTGACAAGCAAAAGGAAGTAGTTACCTCCACCTCGCAAGGGAAGAGGGGGATATGTAGAAAAGCACGAGAGTCAGTCTGCCTGATGCCTTTCTGCAGCTCATCACTACAGCATTGTCACGAAGGACTCTGAAATGCGATGGACTGAAGTTTTCAGTGTAGTTTCTGCTTCCCTTTCGGGGATGCACAATCACTTGCTCAGCTCTCCCCATCCCACAGGAACCAGAGAGTGGTACCCCTACTAGGTCTCAGCTCTGTCACCCTGAATGTAGATGGCCCTCAACCCCAGGATCACAGTGGTTCCCGAGTTCTGGTCCTCTGTTAATTGCAGTTGAGATTCTTTATAGATTACCGGATGTCTGAGATCTCCCCATCTACATCCTGCCTAGCCCCAAGAACTGGGGAAGATGGATTAACAAGCACTGACCTCCCCAAAATACTATGACTTTTGAGGATGCAGAGAGGAATGAAGCAGCTCATGGATCATGTGGAAGAAATGGTTAGACACTCATGAAAAGCACAGAAACAGGTCTGTAGTGAAGGGAAGGATGGGGTGGAAACAAGAAGTCCCAAAGGGACTCAAGGGACTTTGGGGGATAGAAGACTGTACTTCTCTCTCCCGTAGGCTAATTCTCCCTCAGCTGCTCACTATATAGTCCTGCCCTCCTCCACATGTACAGGGACTGTGGCAGATCAGTGTTACTCTGGCTTCTCCCCTGCCATGTATCGGGCAGAGTGCAGCACTGTCACCACACCCATTCCCCCAGCCCAAACCCTTCCTTCCTGAAATACAGGACCCCAGCACAGCTCACCAGCTGCAGCACTTTCTGTTTTCGGGCCTCCTCTTCTTGTCTGCGCCGGGCCTCAACATCTCCCATCTTCTTGGCAGCTACCTTTTTCTTTACCTTTTCCTCTGCCAGCCTCTCCTCCCGCACCTGAGACAGTCACACATACATCGGGTCTGGACCTTGCTGTTGCACATGGGACAACTCCTCTATATGTATTATGTCCTCTCGGATACATCAAGGTCATCAGAGAAATCTTTCCCCAAAGGGTAAAAGATGCCCTTCCCTGTACCAGAGAGCCTAGAGGCCTAGTGGGGTCTGTGCATATTTCTTGGAGCATAAGCTCTTTGGGGCAATGACCTTGTCTTCCCCTGGGTTTGCTCAATGGGATTCCAATCCCAGTTGAAACTTCTGGGTGCTACCTTATCTTAAAGGCAGGCAGCACCCAGTGCAGCGAGTCCAGCAGCACCTGGGATAGTTCACATGAGAAGCTCTTCAGAACACACAGAGCATATCTGAAATAGAATGAGTGTTACTTAGCAGAGACTCTGGCAGCTGCAAGGCAAACCAAAGGCCAAGAGTAAGCCAGTTTCCATCTGGTTCAAATTAAGGGTTTCCTAAGAGGAAACATGGCCCACGGTGGAAAAGGGGACAGAGGAGAGCGGGCTCCACAGACAAGGCTGCTCTGGTTCTTCATACCTATCTGAATGGCCCTGCCCTATTTGTAATAGCCCAAGACCCTCAGACACAGGAGGCTTACAGGGGAGATGGTTTATTTGGCACATTCTTTGGCTATTAACCAGACCAGGTACTAACTGACACTGGAGTCTCTGCTGACCTAAATGCACCTCCCCCCTGCATTCTCCCTCATCATTCCAGCCAACAGAGACACCTATCAGAATCCCAAAACACAGCAGCAATTCAAACCCCCTTAGCTCGAAGGTTCAAGTCAGACCTTTTATGAAAGATTTCCCCATTGGTTCCCTGGGTCTTAGCAATGTCAGTCCCCTTTGCCTCTATACAAGAGAGGTCATGACCCAAAGTGAGGGGACCCCTCCATCCTACCCACTCCCATAAGAAAACCATTGTCCCAAGAGGCTCCATGGTCAGATTGGACCCTCTTACCTTCTCACTCTTCTCATCAAACTGAGCAAGTTTCTGCTCAATCCGCCTTTTCTTCTCCTCCTCCATCTGCTCCACCCGCTCCCGAGCCTGCAGCACCTTGCGCAGACGCGCTTCCCGTTTCCTGTAGGACACACAGAGAGCCGGTTAGAAGCAATTCTGAAATGACCCAGAGATGGAGCAGCTGGAGGGACAGCTACTCACAGTTTCATCTCCTCTAGACGCTGTCTCTTTTCCTCCTCCAGTTTTTGTTTTCTCTGTTGCTCGGCCTCCTGTTTCTTCCTCAGGCTCTCCAGCCGCTGCCGCTCCTTCTCCTGCAATGGGTGGGAAGCCCAGATTATACACAGCTGCTGGGGCTTGTTTCTGGCGCAGTCTGGATGGCCAGAAACTACACACCAGGCAACTTGCAGTTGCAACCACAGCCGATACAAACCTCCCCGGAAGGGGGCACAAAGGGCCCCAATACCACAGTGGTTCAGCGAGGTGGCCAGCCCAGCCCTCATAACCTGTAGAAGTAGCTGTAATGGGAAAAGACAAAGCAGCAGTGCTAATTCAGCTACCCCATTTTCTAGGAGCAGGAGAGGACCTGTGGGGCAGTTCTTGTGTGTCAGAAGCATTACCCCAAGATCAGTATGTTACTGCATAGGGTGCATTTGAGCAAGCAGCACTGTCCATGATTTCTATGCTGCATTCACTACAGAAATTCAACTATCACTAGCCAGTGTCAGTGCTAGACTTCAGCATGAGACAAGGGCACAAATGTGATGTCCTAGGTAATCCTCTGCTCATATCACACCTCAAGATCCCCCATTGCTCCTATTTTCCACCCAAAGGTTCAAATCGTGGCCTCCATGCTTCCTGCTGAGGCAGACTAGAATTGACTCCCAATTACAGCAGTGAGCCCCCTATACCAACTGAAACTAAATCAACGCAGAGCACTCAGGTCCCCTCGCACACATCTCACGTGACCCATGCTGAACGTGCTGCTAGTCTGGAGGGCAAGAGAACCAGCCAACCCATCAGTCCCAGACTGCCAGGGCAGCACACTAGGTCAGTGGGTTGGCCCCACTGCAAGGAAGAAGATGGAGGAGAGTAGAATTGAGGTTGTAGACTTGGAAAATTGATCCTTCCCAGTACTGTAATGTTAGATTCCAAATAAGAGCCCATGGAACTAAAGCAACTGCCAGGATGAGGGAAATGGAGGCCACTAGCAAGGCTGTCCCTAGGGGAGTGCGGGGCCTGGGACAAATCAGCCTCCCTGCTAGTCTCCTCGCCAGCGCTCCCACCCACCGCTCACCTCCTCACACACACCCTCCTGCCTACCTGTCTCCTCGCCGTCCACCCGCCTGCCTGTCTCCTCGCCGTCCACCCGCCTGCCTGTCTCCTCGCCGTCCACCCGCCTGCCTGTCTCCTCGCCGTCCGTCCAGCGTGCCCCTGCCCGCCCGCTGCTCAGCTCCCCGCTAAGCCTCTTCACCATTTGTCCGGCGCTCTCCTCCTTGCCATCTGCCTGCCCACCTGCCTCCTCATCCCCCTCCCGCCTGCTGGCCACCCCGCTAATCTCCTCACCGTCCGCCCGCCCGCCCACCTGCCTCCTCGCCTCCCTGCTAGTCTCCTCACCGTCTGTCCAGCCCAACCGCCCCCCCTCCCCCCCATTCTCCTCCTCACCCTCCGCCCACCGCCTCAATCCCCTCTCACCTGCCACTCGCCTCCCCACCCCACTCACCTCCTCACCTTAATATCAGGACAAATGGCATCCCAATCATATATCGGTTGGGATGTGGGACAAAGGGCTAAATATCGGGACAGTACGATTTTATCAAAGCGTGGGGCCCTGGGCGGTTGCCCTGATTCGCCCTACTCAAGGGACAGCTCTGGCCACTACTTTCACAAGTCTCTTCTCATTGTATTAATGTCACAGTCCATCCCAGGATGCTTACATAACTCCTCTGACCCCCCCTCACCCCTTATCTTAACCAAACAAAAACCTATATTGTGCCAAAACAGACCATCTGATAAAGGGAGGACTCTCTGCACAGGCAACCTGCCCTGTGGGGCATTGTTTAGACTTGTGGAATCCTGCATCACCTTTGGCTGTGACTGGAGTGAAGCACAAAGTACCATAACCCATGCAGGGATGACAAAACATTCACCAAGCAGGTGAATCAGATTCCCAGAAGGGACTATTGTGATCACAAGTCTGACTTCCTGTATAACACAGGCCAGAGAACTTCCCAAAAATAATTCCTGCATCGGAAAAATGGGCAATCTACCATAACCAATGGTTAGTTACCCTCACTGTTAAAAGTTTACACCTTACTTCCTGTCTGAATTTGTGCATCTTCGATTTCGAGCCATTGGATCATGTTCTATCTTTCTTGTTAGATAGGCGAACCCATTATTAAATATTAGTACCCCATAGAGGTACTTCTAGACTGTAATCAAGCCACCCTTTAACCTTCTCTTTGTTCAGTTAAATAGATTATAAATCACTGTCATCGCTCTTCTCTGAACCCTCTCCAATTTATCCTTTGCCAGAACCAGACAGTATTCCAGCAGTGGTCGCACAAGTGCCAAATACAGAGATAAAATAATCTGTACTCTCCTACTCAAGATTCCCTTTCATGCATCCAAGGATTGCATTAACCCTTTTGGCCACAGCGTCACACTCTGAGCTCATGTTCAGCTGATTATTAGTCATAACCCCCAAATCTTTTTCAGAGACACTGCTTTTCAGGACAGAATCCCCCAACCCTGCAAGTCTAACCTATATTCTCTGTTCCTAGATGTATATTGTTTGATAAATACTGAGTGATAAATTGTTCTCCCTAACCACTGAGGCCAGGACAAGAAGCAATGGGCTTAAATTGCAGCAAGGGAGTTTCAGGCTAGACATTAGGAAACACTTCCTAACTGAAGGGTAGTTAAGCACTGGAACAAGTTACCTAGGGAGGTTGTGGAATTAGTTAAATACTTCCAATAATGAACAAGTTAGACAAAGACCTATCAGGGATGGTCAGAAAATACTTAATCCTGCTTCAGTGTAGGGGACTGGACTAGATAACCTAAGTCCCTTCCAACCCTTTGTTTCTATGGTTCTGTTGTTTGCCTGCCCCCAGTTTGCCAAGCAATCCAGATCACTCTATATCATCAATCTGTCCTCTTCATTATTTATCACTCCCCCAATTTTTGGGTCAGCTACAAACTTTATTAGTGATGATTTTGTGTTTTTTTTAATCAGTGTCCTGAAAGAAAATGATAAACTACCATAGGGCCAAGAACAGATCTTTGCAGGATCCCACTGGCTACACAACCGCTCAATGACGATTGCACATTTATAATTACATTTTGAGACCTACCAGTTAGTCAGCTTTTAATCCATTTAGTGTGTGCCATGTTAATTTTATATCATTCTAGTTTTTTAATTAAAACATCAGGTGGCACCACCATCTGTAGAGTAAGCTTGTGTGAGTCATCAGCAGTACACCAGGGAGATTAAATCCTTCACTGCTTGTGTGGAGAAGAGAAGTCCACCTTCAGAGTACAGCAGAACCTATTAACTGGTGTAGGCCCAAAGATTCCCAGCAACGCACTAGCAGCTCTGCTATCTGTTACTGGAAATGGGCTGTAGATGACAGACAGGAGTCAGTGGTCTAGGTTTCTGGAAGCAAGGCCTGATTTCATACAATTTAGATTTTAGTACTTTCAATTAAGTTTTAGACAATGGAACAAGAGACCATCCCAAGCAGATCTCATGTTTATTTTAAAGGCACCTTGTATTAGTGAGCATAAGCAAGAGGCATGCATCCATGGCACCCTTGCCTCTCCTGGGCATTTCCATGAACCTGATCCCTTTGTACTTTACTGATGTTCTAAACAACTGTCACTTTGGCTGGCTCCTGCTGCCCATTGAATGCTGACCTCTCTTCTCACTATTGTAAAGCAAAAATATTAGGACTGTGTGCACGTAGTGAGCAAATTAAAAAGCACCCACTGCCCGTTAGTGATGTGAAGTGCACTATAAAGCCCAGTCTATGATTAAGGAAAGTCATTACTTACGACAAATTCACCCTGTGTAAACAGAACGTGGGGAAAAACAACAGTTACTCTCTTTGGAAATCACCACATAAACCTAGAACCAGACCCTCCTTGACTCATCTAGGTGGCTACAGGGGTCTGCCTCCAGAATGCCATTGACTTGGGAGGCGGCGCGCAGTAAATGGCACCACATGGATGCAACTATCCATTGGCATGGAGCAGCTTGCAGAATAAGGACCCTAGTCCCATCCTTGTCAGTAGCTGGTTACAGTTACCACACTTCATTGAGACCCACTCAGGCCTTTGCAGCCCTCTGGCTCTCTCCCTTCCATCCCACTAGCAGAGGGAAAGGGCTTTACCTTGAGATCGGTTCGGAATGGAGTGTTGTGTTTGATGAAGGATTTCTTTTTACTACTTTGCCCCACCGAACCTGGGGTCATCAGCAGCTGGTTCTTCTGCACAGTGTGTAAAAAGGTCTTAAATGGACGCACAACCTGTGAAGAGAGCAAAGAGAGTACAGGTAGCTGAAGGAGAAGGGAAGAGTCCTAGAGGAAACATGCTGCGGCTGGGACTCTGCCTCACTTTGCTGGCTGGACAGAGTGGAGATGGAGTCTTTTTTCTTGGAGGGGAGAGCCCGCCTTCCTCTGCTTGCTGCCCATCATACAGCTCATCCACGGCTTTCTTGTAACTTGGCTTTCTCCTGCAAGAGTTAATACATATCTATTACACAGCGACCCAACAGAGGAAATTCTTCTCCTGATCTTAGCAGCACTCATGATTCACACTGTCACAGTTCCAGGATTAACTGCACCTCAGTCTCCTTTGTGGTCTCAAGAGCACCTCCTTGAGGACTCAGACCTCTAGTCAGCTCCTCTCTCGGGAAGGGAACATGCACGTCTCTTCCTCCAGATCAGATCCTTTTAGGGCTGCAGTTCCCTTGCAATCCACTATGCTTATCCCACCCAGTCTGACTTTAATTTAGCATTTACAGTTCTCTCTCAGGAATAATTACACAGTTAATCAGCAACCAGCCAGCTTTCCCAAAGCATAAAATGTTTATTAGGATAAAATGTAGTTTGCCCACCCCTGTTTTAAGATGGCCTGAGAGCTCCCGCTAGGGAGTGGGGTCTGGCATTGACCCACTCCAGCTCTCCAGCCAGGGTGCTGGGTTGGGGGCCGCACCACGCACCTAGGATCCGCTTTGGGGCTCCAGCCTGGGTGCAGAGTTGGGGGCCGCACAACGCAACTTGGCCCTGCTCTGGCGCTCCAGCCAGGGGGCCAGGTTGGAAGCCGATCCACACGGCTCCTGGAAGCCGTAGCATGGCCCTGCTCCAGCTCCTACGCGCTCCAATGGGAGCTGCAGGGGCGGTGCCTGTGGATGGGGCAGCGTGCAGAGCCACCTGGCCAAGCCTCCTTGTAGGAGCTGGAGAAGGGATATGCCACTGCTTCCGGGAGCAGCTTGAGGTAAGTGCTGCTCGGAGCCTGCACCCCTGAGCCTCTCCCCACACCCCAACCTCATGCCCAAGCCCTGATCCCCCTCCCGCTCTCCAAACACCTTGATCCCAGCCCAGAACACCCTCCTGCACCCCAAATCTCTCATCCCCAGCCCCACCCCAGAGTCCACACCCACAGCCGGAACCTGCACCCATTCCTACATCCCTGCCCCAGCCCTGATCCCCCTCCCGCCCTCCGATCCCCTCAGTCTCAGCCCAAAGCACCCTCCTACACGCTAAACTCCTCATCCCCAGCCCCACCCCAGAGCCTGCACCCACAACCAGAGCCCGCACCCCAACCCCAATTTTGTGAGCATCCATGGTGCGCATTACAATTTCTATTCCCCGATGTGGCCCTCAGGCCAAAAAGTTTGCCCACCCCTGGGATAAAAGCATTAGACAGAAAACAATGAAATTAACAGTTTTTATGCATGCTAAATTACCCATCACCCACATGGGATCTGGGTAGGTCTGTACAGAAAAGTTTGTCAGTTCTGTGTTCCTGGGTGAGTCTGTCCGAGTCAGACCAGGTTGACTCTTTATATAGTTTTGGTGGCTCTGTCTCCAGGCCTCCTGATCCAGGTTTGGGGGGGATGGGGGAAGGAGGAGAGAATCAGTCAAGGGCCCTTCCTCCAGGAAGCAAAGCAAATACCTAGCTAATTAGGTATTATAACACTATGCTAGGAGATGTGGGTTAAAACCCTTCTTCAGAGAGACAGACAAGCTTTCATTGAAGCCATATAATGGCTATTTCCCCTTCCCTCTGATGAGAATGTACCTGACACTCTGGGGTTGTTCCTGCGCCTCATCGCTCTTATCGGACTGGCTCTCTGCAGAGAAAGAGTTACAGTTAGTTCTGTCTAAAAGGTTCCCTTCAGGAGAGTCCAAAGCCAGAGTCACCAGGCCTAGCAGCTCAGCCCCCTCAGAACATTACTGGGAGCCTCTTCTGCTGTTGCCATGAACTTAACAGAACTGGACTTTCCTGCTTTTGGCAGAAAGTGACTTAGCCACCTTCAAACCTGAGCACTCTGACCAATACGAAGTGTTATCTTTACGAAACTCTGTAGGAAACAGCGCATGAACATTGTCTGTGGTATGCACTATGCTCTGGCCTTCTGCATGTAGACCCACTGAGATAGCAGTTTGCATCAGACTACAAGAGGTTTCAGATCCTCCTTCCCTACCCATGTAAGATATAACAGTCTTCCCACTGTCTAATGGGAGAGCACATTTACCACGTTTTCTGAAGGAAAAATGGTAACAAAAGAGTCCAGCACAGCCAAATGTCACTTGGTTTGAGACAGGGGCAGTCAATTTGCAGACTGTGGGCCAAAACTGGACCACCAGACACTTTTGAACGGACCACAACATCTTTTTATTTATTTATCATCATTATTGTTATTGCAGTGTGAAAAATGTTTCTGACTACCCCCGGTTTCAGAGATCAGACCAGTTTCTTGCACAAGGAACCTGGTCAATAGAATGTGAGACAAATTAACTAACTCTTAAAGCAGAGTCTTGCTCTTTCCTGAAGGGAAGAGAGTTACCTGTACTGCTCCCCTCCTGCTGCTCTGCCTGGACAAGGTTGCCAACTGCTGTCTTGGCATTCCTAGAACGAAGGGACATCCTGGGGCCTTGGGGACTCTGCAGAAAAGGCAACGGGATTTCATTGTGATGCCCAGAGAGAAATAAAAACTCAATCAGCATTTTAAAGTACTCTGTGTCCTGCTGACACAAGGCAAAGCACTGGGAATACAACAGGTACAGACCCTTCAAGTGAAGTTCCTCCCTGCAACTGTAAGAGAGAGAAAACCCCACCTGAGTAACAAGCTGCAGCACACTCTAGCACAGAAGTAAATAGCAGCTGTTCGCATAGAACACAAGAGTGGCCACAATATGCAGGGATTTTTTTGCTCATATTGAGATGGCTGAACACAGACCATCTGACAACCTAGACCAGGGGTTCTCAAACTGGGGGTCGGGACCCCTCGGGGGTTGCAAGGTTATTACACGTGGAGGTCACGAGCTGTCAGCCTTCACTCCAAACCCTGCTTTGCCTCCTGCATTTATAATGGTGTTAAATATATTTAGAAGTGTTTTTCATTTATAAGGGGGGGTCGCACTCAGAGGCTTGCTATGTGAAAGGGGTCACCAGTACAAAAGTTTGAGAACCAATGACCTACACAGGTCCTGGTAGAACCTGGTCCTCAGAAGAGCAGGGGCATGAGAGAGAAGTCAGACCTCCCTAACAGTTAGCATTTCCCTCAGACTTTAGGTAAGACAATATGCCTGTAGGATTTTGTTGTTGTTTTTTTAACCCTTCTGATTCCTATGGCAATTGGAGAAAAATACTTTGCTTTGGAGAGGCTGTTGAAAGTCACTACATTTTCAAGCTGATCACAGGGCCCCAAAGGGAAGTCTCTGACAGGCGCCAAACACTGTTGGTAAACAGGGATGCTGTGACCCCATGAGCCAGTCTAAAAATGGGATGAATCACAGGATTCTACCCTGAGAGAAGAGCTGGTGCTGGGCCAGGGATTTAAGGAATTGAGGACAGCTGGGGAAAGAGCAAGTGATTCTGAAACAAGTGCTCACACAATCTTGGAGCTTTTCCTCATGAGACCAACTGAAGGGAGCACAAATCAGTGAGGGGGTGGTTTCAGCCTACATGGTAGTTACAATATTCAGTAGTTCTCTAATATGCAGAAATGAACAGGCCCTTCCATTAGACCTAAATATTATTTAAAGGTCAACAGGAAAGTTCTCAAAGTGGCATTCAGTTTAAGTTCCCAATTTAGTAACAGTGTGTAGACTGAACAACAGTTCAGTCAAAACACTTTCCACCACCATGAAAAGTCGTTTGTTTTCCCACCAAGTTTCTGATCACCATCAGCACATAAAACTGAACCAGGAAACAGGAGCCAAAAGTATATCTCCCCCCACCCTAAATCCTTGCTGTGCTCTGGAACGGTGATGCCATCAACTTGCCCAGGACAAGTTGAACTAAGGAGGTGTTGGACAAAAAATATCTTTTCATAGCTCTCCCCCACTATTTATGCTGCATCAGCCCTACCCAGATCTTACCTCCTTGCAGGGGATGGTAGATCCCAGCTCAGACCTGGAAGAAAGAGTTAGATGCTTAGTGGCAAAAACAGTATCAGCTCAGAGCTGTCTGCGGGCAATAATACATTTTATGCCAGGATAACCATTGAAGAAAGGTATCCTCCAACTGTGAAATTCAATGCATTTATTTTGCACCCTTCACTCATCACTTGCATTCTGCACAATAACTCCACTCCAAACAGACATTGCTTTTAAAAATAAATGACCACCGAAATCTTTCCTTTCCCAATCTCTGGAAGAATGAAGCAGGTAAGAGCACAAATGAAGGAGTTACTCAATGCTCTGGAGCAGGGGTTCTCAACCTTTTTGTTGCTGAAGCCCCCTCAACATGCTATAAAAACACCAGGGCCCTGTAGGGGGGATGGGGGCAGACAGACGGACAGACAACTTAGGGCTGGGACCCTTGGGCATAAGCATAGTTTTACTTGGGGGTGGGGGGTCAAGAGCAGGCGGGCTTGAGCCAGTTCTGCACAGCGAGGTCCAGGGAGGGAGCGCCACCTCCACCCCCTGGCTCACTCAGGAGCCTGTCTGGGCTGTGGGGGGGACACAACCAAAAAATATAACTCAAAGGGGGGGATTCAATTCAAAAAGTTTGAAAACCACTCAAGGTGCAGAAAGGGGGTAGCTAGGGGCTGCGTGAAGTGAATGGGTAGCTCAGGGTGCAAGCAGGGGGTAGCTAGGGGCTGTGTATGGGGGTGTGCTACGGCTCCCAACTTTGGGAAGGGGGCACTGGGGCTCCCAACTTCAGCCCCCACCCCCGCTCCTGGCTTGGCAGGGGGGCGGGGAGGAGGAGGTTTGTTGGCTTCAGCCCCGTGCCACTCCCGGCTTCAGTGCTGGGGCTTGGGGCATTGGGTTTCAGCCGCGGGACTCCGTGGCCCTCCTGAATGGACTCGCGGACCCCCGGTTGAGAACCACTGCTCTGGAGAATCAGATATTTCTTCCTCTAGAGCAGAGATAATCAATTATTTTTGTCAAGGTCCAAATTCCTTGGACAAGGCATAGTCAATTTCCAGATTCCAGAGAAAATACAAAAACAATGATGATAATAAAATAAAATAAAATAAATAATAATAATAATAATAATAAGTGAACAAAAAGATTTCACGGTCCGTTCAAAAGCATCTGGCGGTCTGGATTTGGCCCACGGTCTGCCTATTGACTACCCCTACTCTACAGCCTCCACAGGGTAAGGAATCCTAGCATTTTAGCCAGATGGGTCTGACAGGTGCCCTGATGCAGAGGGCTGATCTGACTGGCCTGAATCTGAAGAGGCCCCTATCCTTCTTGGGATCCTAAAATCCACAGAAGCCAAATGCAATAGGGGGATCCTTTGTCAGGGCACCTTTCTTGCCACCCACCCTCCTGTAACTGAGAGCTGCTTTTCTCAGCTGCGGTCAGACTTTGGGACTTTAGCTGGCAGAACCCATTTTATTAGTTTCTTATGGAGCACCTTTGCTAGAGAATGAACCCTTTTAGCCTGGGATTCTTCATCAGGCTTCAGCTCTAACACAGGCTTAGAGATCACCCTCCCTGTGTTGAGGCTCCCTTTCAGAACAGGATCTCCCAGAACCTCTTGGAAGAGCAGGCTCTGGAGCAGAGTGTTATAGTTCTTTTGGGCCCTTTTAGAGAAGGCTTCACAAACATCACAGCCTTTAGCCAAATGCCTTTCTCCAATGCCTAAAAGGCACTTTTCAAGCCCATCTGAAACCGAGGAACATTGTGGAGCAAGGGGAACATCTTGTCAACCCTAATTTCTTACATGGGTTTGCAACCTTGGCCAAAACAGAAGGCAACAAAATGTGATGAAATGGTAAGAAATCCACTACATTAAAATTTAGATTTAATATCAGGTAGCTTAACTATTTACACTAGATTCTACAAGCTCAAACTTGAGAGAAAAGCTTGGTTCTGTAGTCGCTCTGGCCACCTGAGCAGGTCCTCAGGATGTGGCCTGGATAGCTGGATGGGCCTCAAGAATATTTGGGGAATGGAGAAACCTTACCTGACTTTGACATTTTTTGCTTCATCCATAAGGCTCTCCACAGAGCTGTGACCTGAGAGAAAAAAAGAGGGTGAAAAACAAAATGTAAATAAACAAATCCCAGCAAAGATTATTCCTGTCAATCAAGCTCAGAACCTGGGACCCTCACATCTATCAGGCAAGGGTATTCTGAGACGGTTCCTGCTACAAGACAAATTGCTTTACAAATGGGCTGAACTAATTCTGGAAATACAGCGAGACTGCTTTCCCTTATTGCCCCAGAAATGGAAACAATCCCGATATCACTCAGATTTAAATAGCAGACTCTCCTCAATCAAGACAACAGCCTGATTTATACATAGGTCTATGAGTAAACTACTGAACAAAAACTTTTGCGTGCCCCAGCAACTGATGTATTTATTTTTGTTGTGATTGTGAAGCACTGTGATAAGCATTCAATACTTGCTGACAGTTATATATCTGAATTAGATTCCCATAGTGCAGTTCTCTCTATAGAATAGTACAAGCAATGTACATAAAGATAGATTGGCTCAGCAAAGCAAGATCTAGCTGCTACCAACCTCCCATGCCCACATTGTGTATTTATATCAAAGAAAGTGTTTAGATTTGGTCTCTTCTATTCATTGTCATAGAATCTCAGGATTGGAAGGGACCTCAGGACGTCATCTAGTCCAACCCCCTGCTCAAAGCAGGACCAATTCCCAATTTTTTCCCGGATCCCTAAATGGCCCCCTCAAGGATTGAACTCACAACCCTTGGCTTAGCAGGCCAATGCTCAAACCACTGAGCTATCCCTCTGTCAAGGCCCAGTCCAACCTACATGGATTTTTAAATGCATGCATTTTACAAATGCATTAAGAGCATTAACCCCTGCAAGAGACTTACTCATGGTTTACTCTACTGAAGGCCAAATTGTCAGCAACGGATTCCAATTGATGACAACTGTTCAAGTCAGGGGTGGGCAAACTACAGCCCACGGGCCAAATCTGGCCCACAAGCCGAATCCAGCCCACAAGCCATTTTAATCCAGCCCTCAAGCACCCGCTGGGGAGTGGGGTCTGGGGGTTGCCCGGCACTCCAGCCTTCACGCGGTTCCCAGAAGCAGCAGCATGGCCCCTCTCCGGCTCCTACGCATGGGGGTAGCCAGGGGGCTCCGCTCTGCAAGCTGCTCCCATCCCAAGTGCCTCCCCCCGCAGCTCCCATTGGCCAGGAACTGCAGCCAACGGAAGCTGCAGGGGCAGTGCCTGCGGATGGGGCAGCATGCAGAGCGGAGCCCCCTGGCTACCCCCATGCGTAGGAGAAGAAAAGGGACATGCTGCTGCTTCTGGGAACCGCTTGAGGTAAGCGCCGCTCCGAGCCTGCATCCCTGAGCCTCACCTCAACACCCTGTTTCAGCCCTGATCCTCCTCCCGCCTTCCAAACCCCTCGGTCCCAGCCCGGAGCCCCCTCGTATACCCCAAACTCCTCATCCCCAGCCTCACCCCAGAGCCCTCACCCCCCTCCCGCCCCAAACTCCTCATTTCTGGCTCCAACCAGGAGCTCACCCCCTGAACCAGAGCCCGCACCCCAACCCCAACTTTGTGAGCATTCATGGCACGCCATACAATTTCTATTTCCAGATGTGGCCCTCGGGCCAAAAAGTTTGCCCACCCCAGTTTAAGTGCTAGCATAAACTGGACAAAACTATTTTCAAAACTGGATCATGGGGATCCATGCTGAGAATATTGTCAGCACTGCTTCCATCTCCTTGTCTACAAAGTGATTTGGGCAGAGTCTGTGCTGCAGAAATTTATACAGAATTCCCCAGATTCAGCTGAGCCATTGTCAGGACACATGAGAACCACAGTGTAGACAAGGCCACAGCCTCTAGCATGATTCTAAAGAAATGGTTTAATTGAAACAATTTAGCAGTTGTGTTAATGGTGCATGTTAAACTGTTTGTGAAAGCGCTTCTGTTTGTGTTACAGATCTATGTTCAAGAGTCATGGAAGTCCTCAGCTAGAAAACATAGATCAGTGGCTCCCAAACTGAGGGCCATCAGCTGTAACCCCTGTGTGGAGGGCGCCATTTTGCTTCACACAGCGTGTTCTCGCACGTATGTTGCACGCGAGGTCATGATGCACAAGGGGCACCATTTTGCACTACAAAACTACATCCACCATGCTCTCTGGGATCCCCACAGGAAGTACTTCATTAAAATAGGGTTGTGATGGCAAAAAGTTTGGGAACCCCCTGAGGTAGAACAATAGAACTGAAAGAATGTAAGTGTAGCAGCGTTCTTTCATATTTTAAAGCACTAATTTATTAGAACAGTAACTAAAGAATAAGGACTTTAGTCTCCAACAAGCTAATAGCCTTAGATAGTTGCACCTAATTAGTTTTTTTTCTCCTGCTGATAATAGCCCACCTTAATCGACTGGTTATGCCTGGTATGGCAACCCCCATTTTTTCATGTTCTCTGTATGTATCTATATCTATCTTCCTGCTGTATTTTCCACTACATGCATCTGATGAAATAGGCTTTAGCCCACGAAAGCTTACACTCAAATAAATTTGTTAGTCTCTAAGGTGCTAAAAGTACTTCTCGTTCTTTCTACAAAAAACAAGTTACTTACTTGAGTTGTTTTAACTCAAAAATGCAAAACACAATGAAGTGAAGTTATAAAAAGCGCAAGAATGGCACCGTGATGCAATTAAAAAAGGAGGTCAGCACCTAAATCAGAGCATTCTTGCTGGAATATTTGGCAATATTTGATCATGGTCAAATAACAGGCTATAAACTGACAAGCCTGCCAAATCTATTCTTCCTATTTTCCACAATTAGTCTCATCACACAGCTTATTTCCAACCTTCTTTAGATGCAAGGGAAAGACTGTGGCGTTTACACTTCAAGAGTCATTCACCTGGTGTTTACTTTTTGCATTTCACTCAGCTCCATAACAGAGGGAGATCTGTTTGAGTCAAAGTGAAACTCTTGCACTAAAACAATGTTTGCTTCCCAGCAAGACAAAAAAGGGATCTTTAAAATCCAATCATTACCCCACAAACAAACAGCAGTTCCCATTGCAAGTAATAAATAAATAAATAAATTAAATAAAATGGAGTACATTTCTAGTCATACTAGGTCTTGAAAACCCCAGCCCCTCCTTGCCCTCCCAGAAAATGGGGGCTCCAAAACCACCAGCCAGTTTCTGTTTAAGTCACTGGATCACAAAAATTGCTACTTTGTTTCCAATAAGGTGCAGGCCTTGATGAGAGCCCACACCACCCCTTGGTCAGCTACTGGCAGCACCACTTTAAGAAGGGGAATCATGTCCATTGGCTTTTTCTGCAACTTTACAATGGCAAGAGACTCAAGAGGAACAGATACCAGGACTACGGCTTCATAATTCACACTCTCACCATCTACACCAGGGGTTGGCAATAATTTCGCAGGGGGGCCACTCCACGAATTTTGGTAAGTCATCATGGGCCACACATTTCTACTATACTAATGGAAGGGTGTGGGGTCTAGGAGGGAGTTTGGGTACAGGAGGGGGTTCTGACCTGGTGCAGATTGGTGGGGTGCAGGAGAGGGGTGTGGGCTCTGGGAGGGAGTTTGGTGCAGGAGCAGGCTCCGGACTAGGGTCTGGGGTGTAGGAGGGAGCGCAGGGTCTGGGAGGGGGTTTGGGTACAGGAGCGGGTGCGAGGTACAGACTCTGGCCGTGAGGTGCTTACCACAGGTGGCTCCCAGCAGCACAGCTGGGCTCAGGCAGGCTGCCTGCCTGCCATAGCCCTACGTCGCTCCCGGAAGTGGCTGTGGCCGGCTGCTGCTGGGAGGTCTCTGCGTGCCCCTTGAGGGAAGTGGACCTCTGTGCACTGCCCTCGCCTGCAAGCACTGGTCCCACAGCTCCCATTGGCCGGTTTCCAGCCAATGGAAGTTGTGAGGACTGCGCTGGGGGAGGGGGCAGCAGACAGAGCCGCCTCCCCCCCGCCAGGGGTGTGCAGACACATGCCAGCAGCAGCCGGCCACTACCGGGAGCAGCATGGGGCCATAGCAGGCAGGCAACCTGCCTGAGTGCCCCGCTAAAAGTCCCACAGTGCAGCGGCCTGGACTCAAATATTACGAGGGGGCAGGGGAGGCCGAACAGAAATATTAGTCATGGCAGGCTGGACAGAAATGTTAGACTGGCCGGATCTGGCCCACAGGCGGTATTTTGCCCACCCCGATCTACATGGATACTGACTATTTAGGTGACCAGTTACTGGCTAGAAGTGCTAGCTTTTGTGAAGTTAATACTGCACTATAGGTGTCACACTCAGCTGAGTCTCTCTAGAACTTGTGCTTATTTTTAACGAGCCAGTTTAAACACACTGACATTTAACTGAAATGTATCTAGCCCAAGGATTGTTCTTCAATGTGGATGCAACAGGTAACTCCATACTGGCAAAGAGTCCTATGGCACCTTATAGACTAACAGACATATTGGAGCATAAGCTTTCGTGGGTGAATACCCACTTTGTCAGATGCATCCGAAGAAGTGGGTATTCACCCACGAAAGCTTATGCTCCAATACATCTGTTAGTCTATAAGGTGGCACAGGACTCTTTGCCACTTTTACAGATCCAGACTAACACGGCTATCCCTCTGATACTTAACTCCATACTATAGCTTTCCAATGCTGAAAAAAAACAGGCAGAGTGCCTGGGAATGGATCAAAGCAAAATAGCCTTGTAAGCCTGAGAAACTTACGGATCATGCAGTTGGAAGCTAGCGATGATTGACGAGCTGCAATTCTCTTGGATCTCGCCCTGCTGACAGACTTCCGGATCATGCTTTCCCTTTTGCTGGCCAGTGAGTATTTCTCCACCAATGAGGTCCGGCAGCTCATGGAGGATCTGCACATCAGACTTCGACGAACAGAGTGACTGCTTGATTTGGAGCCTGTAGGGGTCCCCATGCCATCCTTTAAATCCTGGAAAAGTTCCTTTACTGAGCCTTGGTTATCTTCCATCTCCTCAACAGCAGGCTCCCTATTTACAGTGGCTGTCCTAGTGACTGTATTTGCTATTTTTAATTTAGATGCACTCCGGCCTTCTCTTTCCCCTTTTGGCTTAGTAGTTTCAGGAATCAACATCACAGAGACTGCAGACATAGGCTGCAATTCTACCATCCCAGCTTTCTTGGGAGAGTCATCATCTGAGCTCAGGACAATGACTTTGGAGACCACGGCCCCTGTCTTGGGCAGACTTCGCTTCAGATGTAACTCAGCACTATTGCGATCATTAACACTGATATCTACTAAGGGGACCCTTCCTTCCACTGGCTGGACAGCTGACTTCTCAGGAAGTGCCACAGAGCGCATATCAGATACCACAGCCCGGGATCTTGTCACCCTTCGAGGCGGGGAGGCCTCTTCCACCACAGCCCTGATTATTTCCAGGTCCTCTTTGCTTCGGAGTCTTCTGGAACATCGCTTAGCAGATGCTCGCTTAATACTCCTCCTTGATAACCTAATAACAGAAACAGTGAAGCAAACCAGAGCCACATAAAAGCCAACATTTCATTTACATTTGCAGGCTAGAATTGGAGATGACAGTTTTCTTTTTATCAAAAAGCACCTTTCTGTGGATGATTCCATTATTCTTTACTACCTAGGCATTTATGGAAAAGTTGATCTTGCTGTATACACATCCATGTGTTGGTGATGATGTGTGGTTTGGGGCACTTACAAGACAAAATTGAGATGATCTAGAGAAAAGCAACAAATTAACAGAAAGAGGTGGGCGTGTGTGACAGTCTGTACCCCATGTGCACCCCTTTTACAAGACTATGATAAAAGTTGTACAAAGTATACCTTGAGGTATCATTTGAAAACTCATGATTTGCTGATCATTACTGTCCTGTTGCACACATTTCAACAACACTACATGTAAAATTATGAGATTTTGCTGTATGATGGTTACTAAAATAGGTTGTAATTCTGGGTAACACCCACAAGCCAATTTCTCAGACACAAAGATACCACGCCAGCAAGGTGTTAAAGAGTCATTAACTACTTACATAAGAACGGCCATACTGGGTCAGACCAAAGGTCCATCTAGCCCAATATCCCATCTTCCAACAGTGCTTCAGAGGAAGTGAACAGAACAGGTAATCATCAAGTGATCCATCCCCTGTTGCCCATTCCCAGCTTCTGACAAACCAAAGACTAGGGACACCATCCCTGCCCATCTTAGCTAATAGCCATTGATGAACCTATCCTCCATATATATACTCCATACTTAATTGGACATTCACAAGTCCAGGGTGGGGCATGGGGGGTGTACAAAGTATGTACAATTCACCTGAAGGATAGTTGGCAGCTCACATACTCAATGGAACTGCCTGACCCCATGACCCAGCAAAGACTCTTCCAGTACAAAGGATTGGAGTATAAGGAGGGAAGAGGAGGGCGGGAAGAGAAGGCCTCCTCTCGTCTCCACCTTATATCTCTCTGCTGATAACATCAATGAATACCTGAAGAACACTGAACTAACGGGACTGGTCCCAAGCTGAAAGAAAAGCCAGCCTGTGAACTGCACACTATGAAAAGACAGTTACCTATTCCATAACTGATGTTTGAGATGTGTTGCTCATGTCCATTCCATATTAGGTGTGTGTTCTCATCACATGCACCGGTGCCGGAAGTTTTCCCCTCAGTGGTATCTGTAGGGGACTAGCTCTGGTGCCCCCTGGAGTGGCACACGTATGCCGCAGTATAAGGGGCACCACTGGCTCCCTCCACCCTCAGGTTGCTCCCTGCTGGCCTGGCATTTCTCGTTCATTAATGGCCGCAACTACCAGGGAGCCTGGGGCCAAGTGGGTGTATAAGTATTCATGACCCTTCACCAGCACATAATATTTTCTCTCTGCCCTTCTTGAAATAGGGGGGCAGGGATGAAGGGGTCTGCCAAGGCGTTAATAATTTTAGATTCCCCCTCATGTAGGAACAGCGCCACCCTAGCTGGTGCGTAAAGCAGGGGATGTCGAACAAGGAGTCCTATGTTTCCTCCAGCTCCTCAGCATGGAGCCCCAAGCTGGAGGCGACGTGTTTCAATAGTTCCTGATGTGCCTTAGCGTCATTTTATGGAACCTGGGGGGGGGGGGGGGGGCTGAAATTGCCTCATCAGAGGATGAGGCCGGTACTGTGGGCTCCGCCACCTCCGGTGGTGGTCCTAGCGGTCGTTCCTTGGGGTTCAGGTGGACCTGAGTGGTTCCCCCTCCTGGGATGACTGTCTCTGAAGGAGGGAGAGACACCGTAGCCGACGGCTTGCCCAAGGCCCCTGTCACCGATCTGGGCACTTGTGATGGGGAGCGGTGCCGCACAGATGGGGACTTGCGGAATGGTCCCAAAGCGAATTTATCCCCGGAACATGGTACCTTGTTGCTGGTGTGGGTGGCACTGGTAGCACCATGATATCCTGTGCTGCCTGAAGGGCCTCAGGTGTTGTAGGAACATCCAGTTGTCTGAGGCCCATATCATTGCCCAGTGAGGCAGGCATGGCTTGGGAAGGGCCAGTCCATTCTCTCTGAGCTGGGGCCCCACCCACAGGAGGAGGATCAGAGCCACCCACCTTGGATCTTGGCTCACCTCCCACCCTCTCCTTGCCTTTGTGAGACATAGGAGATCTTCCTCTCCTGGTCTTCTGTCACTTGACAGGTGCGGGGTGGTGGGGCGCTCCGCACGGATGACGCAGTACTGGGAGCAGAATTGGACCCTTAGCTGCTCCGGTGCCAAAGTTAGCGCAGACTCCATTAGGAGTGCTCTGAGATGGATGTCTCAGTCCTTCGTCCAAGGTTTGAAGGCCTGACAAATTTGTTGGTTATGTGGGACTCGCCCAGGCACCTCAGACAAGTGCTATGCAGGGCATAGGTTTTCTGCAGGAATTGCAGAGTTTGTAGCCTGGGAACCAGGGCATGCCCCAATCCCCGGCTGAGTCCCGCATGGGACTAACTTTTATCTTACACTAAGGATTTTCTAAAACTATTCGCAACTATTTACAACTTTTTTTTGTTAAAGAAAAGTTCATTAACTACTGAGCAAGCAAAGAAGCTAGCCTAAGCAGCAGATGTTCTAGCACCGTCACTGGTGGCAAGAAGGAACTGAGGGTGGAGGGAGCCAGCGGCACCCCTTATACAACAGCATGTGTGCATCCCCTACAGATACCAGAGGGGAAAAAGTTCTGGGAACAAGGGCATGTGGCAAGCACACACACCTAACATGGAATGAACATGAGCAAGGACTCGAAGATCTGAGAATTGCCTGAGGCATCTGGTGTGGTCAGAACAATGTTTGTTTCCAATCTTATTTAGCTTGGTAAAGTTTAGGAATTAGCTTGCGGTTTTATCTTTCTATTTCTTTGTAACCAATTCTGACTTTTGTGCCTTACCACTTATCACTTAAAATCTGTTTCTCTAGTTAATAAACTTGTTTTATTGTTTTATCTAAACCTGCGTGTTTGGAAAAACTCCACTTGGGGTATCAAGGCTTGTGCATATCATTTTCTATTAATAAATGATAGACACAATATGAGCTTGTATTGTCCAGGAGAGTGCTTGACAGTGCAAGATGCATATTTTTGGGGCAAAGTCTGGGACTGGAGAGTTTGCTGGTGTTGCTCTGCAGTGTAATTCATGATTGGCTGACTATAGCACTCATGCAGTGTAATTGGAAGCAATTTACATGCTGGACACTGTGTGAGAGCAGACCAAGAGTGATTGCTCTCACAGCGAAGCAGTGTAAAAGGCACCCCAACTTGGAAAACTGAGTGGACACATCTTTTCAGCAAGTCAAATGTAGGCTGAACCATCGGAAAAATGGATATTTTGTAAGACAGCTATCAGATTCATGACATGTCTCCAACTCTGTCCTGAGGTAGTCACAACTGATTCTAGGTGGGTAGCGAGCAATGTGAGTAAGGGAATTAATGAAGCAAGATCCTGTTTTCACACAAGTTCTCATGCAATAGTTAAGACTGGTTGATTGGCACGGATTCTGAGATTTTTGTTATTGAAAAAGTCACAGAATCTTAGATGCCCTTTGTGCAACTCCTTGAGCAGTCTGACAAGCACTGCTATGTTGCAGAACACTAACAGTGCATGTGTAGTTTGTTTAGGGCTGCTATAGTTAGAGAATATTAATAAGTGTGCATGCAGAACATTTACTGTGCAGTTCAACATTGTACTTTAAAGCAGCGTTTCTCAAATGTGGCCACCAGGGGTTTTTCCTGAGGCCACGACAGTCTCCTGGCCAGAGATGGAGGGGGCAAAGCAGCAGTCCCTCCCTGCAACACCAAGGGGCTCAGGGGAGGTCTTCAGTCCTCCACATCTTCAGCTGCAGGACCCTAGGGCTGGGCTTCACCCCCCCTCCCCTGATTCAGCCAGAGGCTCTGGAGGTGGGCTTCAGCTCCACTGCCCCAGCTTCATCCAGGGGACTCCAGAAGCAGGTTTCACCCTCCCTCCCCTCACCCCCATCCCCAGCTTCAGCTGCAAGATTCCAGGAGCGGCCTTCACCCTTTCCCCTCCAGCTTCAGCCGCAGGACTCTGGGGACAGGCTTCACCCTCTCCCCCACCCCCATGGCTTCAGCCTTAGGGCTCTGTCAGCGAGCTCCAGGATTCAGCCCCTCCCTCCCCACTCTTGCCGTGGGGCTCCTGTTCTGGGCTTCAGCCCAGGGTGGCAGGGCTTCAGGATGGCTGGCCTCACTGGATGTCGTGGGCAAGGAGCAGGGTGAGCCTGGGGTGCGAGGCTGCAGAAGTGAGCTCATGGCAACGCGGGGCAGGGGAAGCAGCAGGACCCAGCGGGGGGGCGCTAGGGGCCAAAGTGATGGGTGGGTGGCTGAGGGAGGCAGCAGGGACAAAAAATTTTTAACGCACAATCTCTAATATCCCAAATCAGGAGAGTCTACTTTAACACCTGCAGATACAGCCCTTCTCACCTTTTCCGGATTGGGTCTTTGTTCTCATCCTGAACACTCGAAAGTCGCCTCTTCGGACGATTTTTCTGTGACGGTGTTTTTGGCATCAGCTCTGGCTCATCGCTGCAGCTGCTGTTTTAACAACAAGATGGCAAGGAAGAGAAATCAGCATCCCCAGGGCAAGATGGTACTTGTACCCGGGGACATCTGCCATGGCAGGATTCCAGCTGGCAAACAGACAAAGGGTATGTCCACAAAGTCTTGCCTCTACCAGGTGAGGAGCAGGGTTCATGCCCAACAGGATACTACAGGTCACGAACAGGCTTGGCTCCAGCCAGTCACAGAGCCAATCACTAGGCACCAGCTATGTATCAGAGTTCGTTAGGGGAGTTCTCTGTCCGTCTCGGGGGGGGGCGGGAAGAGGGGGGCGGGGTGTCTCTGTATGTCTAGATCCATGGGCGGGGGGGAGAGGAGGGTCTCTGCGTTTGTGTATCTGTCTCTATCTGCGGGTGTGCGCCCGTCTCTGTGGAGGGTGGGGATCCTCAATCTGTCGGCGGGGTGTCTTCACATGTTCGTCGATCTCTATTTGGGGAGTGGAGGGGGCTGCCCCCATCCCCACTGCGTGGCTGGCGGGGTGCAGGGAAAGGCTGGGCAGCAGGGGAAAGCGGACAGCACTGCCAGTGTTCACCACCCCGGTGCGCTCCATTGCCCCTGGCCAGGCCCGGGCCAAACTCCTCCTTCCGTGGCATGCCCCACCCCGCCCAGCCAGGGCTGGACCAATCCACCCACCAGCCCGCTCCAGGCCATTCCTCCCCCCGAATTGGTGATGGATCAAACCCCCGCCCCCAGCACACTCTTACCCCCGGTTCTGGATCAACCCGCCCAGGGCTGGGCCAGAACCCATCCCCCACCATTCCTCCCCCCGTCCCCCCGCCCGGCGCTGGACCAGATCCCCCCTCCCCCAGCCGGCTCCTACCTGCTGAACATCTTGGCGGCCTCCTCGCGGATCTCCCGCAGCCAGACCATGTCGATGGCGTCCACCTGCCGCAGGAACTCGGCCAGTTTGCGGTTGCAGACCGCGGGTAGGTGCGCGGGGCCCGACGCCGCCTCCATGGCTCCTTCCGTCCGCAGCCGGCGCTTTCCTAGGGCAGGCCCGTGGCAGAAACTCTCCTTTTCCTAGTGCGCGCCGCGCCGCTACCCGCCTCAATTTTCAAATCTAACTGTCAGCCGACACGCGTGTCGTCACACCCTTCCTGCCCAATCACATAGCGCCCCACGAGGGGAAAGGGGGCGTACGCAACCTGCATCATAGAGACCAAAGCAGGCCTTTCTAGCCACGAGAGTCTACGATGCGGCGCCTCAAGGAGGAGCTCGCTGGTAAGGATAGGGGGGCGGGATCCTAGCAGTATCGCCCCTCCCAGCCGTGACGGACGGAGGCGGGAGCCAATGAATATGGCGCTCGGGCAGGGCGCTTTGTGATTGGCGCGGACTCGGATGACCTGGGGGTCGGGGGGTGTGCCAGTTAACGAAGGGATCGCTTGACCCATCCGGAGGGTTGTGTGGTGTCTGAGACAGAACGTGGTTTCCCTCAAAGCCCAACGGGGGCCGCTCTAGCCGTTCTCTCTGTGGTCTGGAGGTCTTCTCTGCGGGGAATGCACTAGCTGCTGCAGAGAAGAGCCCGGGCTGGGGGACGGTTGGTACCTGCGGGGGGGAGGGGAGCTACCTGCACGGGGCGCCCTTTCCCCTGCCTGTGCGCGCGCTGTGCTGGTGGGGCTCTGCATCCCCGTGACTGAGGGAGGCGGGGCTAGGGCAGGATGCCTGGGTCCTTTTTCTTCTCTTTTGAGCAGGGAGATGGAGCTGCTGGGTCCTGTTTCCCTCTCCCCCCACCCCCCGCGTGAGGGCTGGGGATCCCTGGCAGCCGGGGCCAAGCCCTGTGCCCTAGGGCCGGGCAGGGAGGTGGGCGCCCTCTGCCTCCAGTGTGGACTGAGGCAATGTATCCTTGCCCGCCCTGTGGGGAGTAGCTGGGGGGAAAGTGCGGGTGGCTTTGACGTCCCAGGTGAACGGTGCTGCAGGCAGGTGCTAATGAACACCCGCTTCTCCCCCCCCCCCCACGCTCCCTTGTGTTTCAGGCAGAGCCATGGCCGAGGGTCCCACTCACCTGCTGGAGGTTTGCTGTCAGAAACTGTCCGAGTTCTTGTGCAATGTTGAGCACAAGCACTTGGTATGGCTGCGGGAAATTGAGGAGGAGGCCATGAAGATGTTCGATAGGTAGGACCATCAGGGTGGCAGAAGGGTGGAGCTGTCTCTGATGGGCTCATCCACAGGCTGTTCCTTCTCTCTCAGCTGTCAGTACTCTGGATCCTTCTGATGTGTGCGACAGTGCGTCCCATGAGTCTTGAGCCCCTTTGTGCAAATGTTCCCCTGTGGAAAGCAGCCTTTGCTTGACATTTTTTCTCCTACTGTTTTATAGGATTAGCCAGTGGGAACTTCTAACCATTGCAACTGAGAGTTCTCAGGGACTGGTTTTAATGCCAGTCTCAGTGAGATTTCAAACTAAAGGCCACTGGGGAGCCTGGCTTTTCCAGTTGCTACTATAACTTTTTTTTTTTTTTTTTTTTGCCTCCGCTTACTAGTGATTTACTTTATCTGTATGCTGGGCAGTTTGTTTTAGCCTGTAGTGTTCAGTGTCTGTGGTCTTGCTAGACTGTCCCTAACCTGCTGATCAGAAAGACTTCATAGAAGATTAGGGTTGGAAGAGATCTCTGGAGGTCATCTAGTCCAACCCCCTGCTCAAAGCAGGACCATCACCAACTGAATAATCCCAGCCAGGGCTTTGTCAAGCCGGGCCTTAAAAACCTCTAAGGATGGAGATTGCATCACCTCCCTAGATATCTTGGACTTTTGGCATCTCTTGGCCTTGTTCCCACTGTAATGAACAACATGCTGCTGCTAAGGGTTGAACAGCATGGTGTTCAGGCAAGGAAATAAATTCCTTCTCTTGTGTTCTGTTTTTTTAACAGCAACTTAAGCACTGAACCTGAGCTGATGCCCAAAACACCATCACAGAAGAAATATCGTAGGAAGAAGCGCTCCTTATCTCTTAAGGACGAGAACAATGAACCGACCAGAAAAAGGTAGGTGGTTATCTTGGAGCTCCCGTGCCAACAGACTACAGAACCAAACAAGCCAGAGGCAAAAGTAAACTATCCATTAAAAAAATATATATACACACCTGTATCGATAACTAAATACATGTGCTAACTTAAACATTATTAATATACTTAATGTGACTCTACCAGGTCAAAGTTAGTTCAAAATCTCGGTTTTGTATAAGCTTGTGGTTTACAGTAACGTAAGACAAATAGAAATATTCCTAGGTCTTTTTATCTCAATGAATGCTTTTAAAAAATACATTATTTCAACTGCTTGCAATCTAATCCTTTGTGTTAATGCATGATAACTTGAAAGTGAAATTTTTAGAAGCTATAAATTAAAAATGAAACTGACTTTTCTATTTTAATTGCCCAACGTGAGAGAAATCAGGAAGTATTCAAAGGGCATGGATTTAAATTTAAAGTGGATTTCTAGGATCCACTTTTATAAGCTAAGTGTCTAACATAGCTGATTATGTTTGGCTTTTTAAATGTCATTTTTAATTAGGGTGTGATTCCAAAAAAATATAGGAAGAGGGGTTTTATACGCCTGTCCTTCAAGATGAACAATAGTTCCTAAGAAGAAAACTGTGGAAAAAGCCAACATCTCTTCTCTCTCAAATATTGTTAAACTAAGGGTACACTATCAACTTAATGTGTCAATTTCTATTAGTCTTCTTTACCCTAAGGCTTTCTCAGTTTGTTTACTTTGTGTATTTGACAGCATTTGTGTATAGTCAGTTTCACTGTTATCCTTGTATCACTTGTCAGTTTCTGCTATTGATTGCTCTGTGGGGGGAAAAACACACATGCACTACAGAGGGAAGAAACGCTTGAAAATAGGAAAACAAAACCACAGAGTCAGGAAATCTTAATACCTCAAATATTTGTCAAACCCTCCTTCTCTCTTTATGGCCCAGCAACCATTTTCATCTTACTTTCTGATGCAAAAACTAAATTTATGGGTTGTAAGTAGGATGTTTGCTGGCTGCCTGCTCCAGCCTTGCTGTGCCCTCTAAATTCTCTATTGACTCTTTTCTCTATCACTCCGTAGGCCTGTAACCTTATATCTTGTATCTCATTTGCAAAGTACCAGTCATTTCCATTCAGATCTATCCTTCCAATCCACTTCTATAAAGTTCACAAAGTTTAATCCAGGGGTGGGCAACCTGAGCCTGAGAAGGAGCCAGAATTTATCAATTTCCATTGCCAAAGAGCCACAGTAATACGTAAGCAGCCCTCAGTGAGCTCTCCCCACAACTGGCAGCCCTGCTGATCAGCACCTCCCCCTCCCTCCCCCCACCTCCTGATCAGCTGTTTCATGGTGTGCAGGAGGCTCTGGGCGGGAGGGGAAGGAGCGAGGGCACTGCAGGCTCAGGGGAGGGGGTGGAGTGGGGGCAGGGCCTGTGGCAAAGCCAGGGCTTGAGCAGTGAGCACCCCTGGCACATTGGAAAGTTGGCGCCTGTAGCTCCAGCCCCAGAGTCGGTGCCTATACAAGGAGCCGCATACTAACTTCTGAAGAGCTGCATGTGGCTCCGGAGCCACAGGTTGGCCACCCCTGGTTTAATCCATCTAGGATAGGTGTGCTGTCTGATACCTGACATTTGAGGGGTACGTGTTTTTGATGATCTGTGTACAATAGGAAAAACTGCCTACACCTGACGAGCTGTCTGCATTGTATGCAGCTGAACTGCTGCAAGCATAGGATACCTTGTGCTCAGTATTGTTTCAGTAACCACAGTTAAACCTGTGGGGGGAAGGAAGGGAGGAGAGATTTGAACTAAATATGAGGCTGAAACTGGATGGTAAAGAATGGGAGGGGAGGAGAACATGCCCAGAGCCTAGAGCAGGGAGGAATCATAAATGTCCAGATAGAAGCTAGCTGCTTAATTACATTGTTAGTACCCTCCTGCCCCTCAAAAAAGAGTGCTGTCTTAAAGAAATTCACACTTCCCTGTGCTTAGTCACTTAGGCCAAGATTTTCAAAACTGACTTGATTTTTTTTTTTTTGATGCCCATCTTGAGACCCCTTAAAGGCTGTAAACCCACCTTCTCAAAATTAGGCCTCTCTCTAAAGAGTGACAAATTGACATTCCAGAAACATTCCCTCCCGCTTAAGGAAATCTCAAGGTATATGAGGAAATTATCCCTGAACTCTGCGTTTTTCCATTTAGAAAAAGATCTGATCACATGATGCTGGGGTTTTTTGTTTCTCTCAAGTAACACAAGGACACTTCTGTGTGCAATCAAGATCTCATTTCAGAAGTTCACTTGCTCTCACTGCTTGCTCTGTACATTGAGTCAGTTGTGATTAATTTAAGCTGTGATGCTGGAGACAGACCTCATTCTGCAGGAAAAGCTTTTTGATAATGCGGGTAAAAATTCTTTAGGCAACTTCATCCTATTTGTACTTATTCCTCCCACATACCCAGCATTGCCCCTTCAGATACTGCTGCATGATTTTATGTTCCCCTTTCCTGTCCAAGTGCTATACATTTAATTCTTTGGAGCCTATCCGCTTTGCTTCTTTCTAGCAAGCTGCCCCATGTTTCATGGTATCCCCAACTGGGACTCCTGAGGATCGAGATCCTATCTGCATGTTAGTATCCCTAGTAAAGAGTGAGAGATGATCCAGGAAAAGACAATGAGGTTTTAAATGGAATGGTTGTTTTTATAACTGGGGGTCTTCAGCCTATAATATCTTTCTAAACACTTTGATAGTGATACTATTTAGCTCTTATGATAAGTAGATCTTAAAGTGCTTTACAAAAGTGATAAGTATCATTATACCAATTTTATAGATGTGGGGTGGGAACTGAGCCAAAGGAAGGCCTAGCCAGTGTTGCCCAGCAGGAAGAACAGGGAATAGAATCCAGGTCTCCCGAGTTCTGGTGCAGTGTTTTATTAACTTAATCTCATTATAAATAGTTGTACCTGGAAAATAAGCATAGTTGCATGTAAAAAATACTGAGTCATGTCTACAATCAGTGATGTCAGTTTTAGGTTCTGAAATGGCTGGAGAGAAAAATCCTGCCTCATTTGACTTAAAAATATGTCTTTGTTTTAAGGTTATCGAGAAGGAGAAGCAGCCTCAAGCCAGCATCCTCTAAGCAAGTTTCCCAAAGGCTCCGAAGCAAAGAGGGACTGGAAAAACCCAGTGATGTTCAACAGGGAGTCAATGCTTCATTTTCAACAAGAAGATTCCACTCCAAGGTTGAAACAGAGTTTCCTGCTTCATTGGAGGCAGTGGCTGAGAAACCAACTATCTTGTTAGTAGAAGGGCGGGTTCCCTTGACAGAAATCCATGTCGACAACCACAGTGGTGCTGACTTGTATTTGAAGGGGAGTAGGCCTGAAATAATAGACCAGGCCTTGGAGATCATCTCCCTGAGTATAGATGACCAAGCTCCCAAGAAGCCTAAGGTTACTGAACTTCAGCCTATGTCTACAGCCTCAGCACTGGTGATCCCTGACACTCCTGAGGCAAAGGGGACAGGAGGAGACCGGGGTGACCCCAACTTTAGAATAGCAAAGACATCCACGCCAAAAGCTGCTGTAAATGAGGAGCCTGGAGCTGAGAATGTTGTTTCTGCTCAGGAGCCAGAAAAGGAGCTTTTCCAGGACTTAAAGGACAGCACAGGGACCTCAACAGGCTCCAAATCGAGCCGTCCCTCTGCACGCAGAAGTCAGAGGGGTAAGTCCCATAAGCACCGCAGGACCTCGCTAGCAGAGAAGTACTCTCTGGCCAGCAAAAGAGAGAGCATGATCCGGAAATCTATCAGCAGGGCTATCTCTAAGAAGAAAGCAGCTCAGGAGTCCTCTTCAGCCTCCAGCCATATGAGCTGTAAGTTTGTGAATTCTGAAAAGCAATTCGCTGTGTCCTTTTATTCAGAACCTCTCTGCTCTGTCTGTCCATCAGTGTGTTGTTTGACTCAGAGGGACTTGGAGCCACCTGCAATGCTGCTTGTGCAGGGGCAGTACAACTGAAATTTTTAAAGCTCACCTTACAGTGTCTTAAAGCTTCAAGGCCTAACAGTCCTCTTGTCTCTCTAGCTCAAATTCCAGGCCACCCCTCTCCTGCACAGTCTCTGGGCTTTGAAAGTGTCTGCTGATATTCAGTTCCTTAAACTCTCTTGCTTGTAGAAGCAAAGTGGCTTCCAGCTGCGTCAGTTAAGTGCTGAAACGCATGGATTTTAGGCAAAGAAAACTAATTGCTATGGCACGCTGTCATCATACAGTAATAGTAAAAACTGTAACTAAAAAAAAAGAAACCTAACCTATGAATAAATAAAAGGAGTACTTGTGGCACCTTGGAGACTAACAAATTTATTTGAGCATAAGCTTTCCTGAGCTACAGCTCACTTCATAAAGTGAGCTGTAGCTCACGAAAGCTTATGCTCAAATAAATTTTAGTCTCTAAGGTGCCACAAGTACTCCTTTTCTTTTGCAAATACAGACTAACACGGCTGCTACTCTGAAACCTAACCTATATGTGAGACACTGAGGAGAGCCAATTAAAGTTAAAGCCATGTGTAAATTGATGGGCAAGAGAAACATCAGTCCTGAAACTTCAGATAGTAGTTGCCGAGTCCTAACCTACTGAAGTTCCTTGTTAATGCCGCAGAATATTGAATTTGCACACTTTATTCTTTGGGGGCAGTTACCAAAAATACAAAACACACTTGCTTTCTTCCCCAATGAGGAGTTAAACCCTTTTCTAACTGAAATTCTCCACAGCTTCAACTATGGAATTACTAGTGACCTCTCCATAATAGACTTGAGTACATCTTTCTGTATTTCCAGAGTTACTCCAGCAGATATGGAAGGAAGCTTGGGAGGTACTGAAATGGTTTTTGGGCCATTATGGTGCTTCTCAAGTTCATCGCACTATGTAGCAACTTCTAGCTGTAGAAAGTCAAGCAAGGGTGCTTTGAGCTCGTATGGAAATCTATGGGTGGGAATGCAATATGTCCCTTGGAGAGAGGGGCTGTATTGGACAGGAATAACTGCTTATAGGATGCATCCGATTAAGACCACCAAGCTAGCTAGTGTCTTGCTTTATCCTTTTTCTTACAGGCCACAGCTCCCTGGAGGTATTTGTGGATGAAGATGCAACCAGCAATGTCAGGTGAGGCTGCTCTGTCAAATAGGTAGAAGCTATGGAAAATCTTGCAGGAAACTGTACAGGTCGTTCCAGTGCCGAGGCACTAAATGAATACTTTGTTCTGTAACCTTCACCTGTGCTTGGGGTTGGTAGTTAAACTCTTTATGCTGTGTATTTGTGGTCCTTCGTCAGACTCTCTGACCATTTTGCAAGCCTCTAACAGCAAGACTGGTATGATCTGTTCTTCCTCTCCGATATCTACACTGAGCTACCTAAAAAGGCTGAACCGTTGTTTTCAGCTTGTGCAGAATGACAGTGCGCTGCAAGACATTGGCCAGCTTAACTGAGAAACTGTTCCCTTAGGCTCTGTCTGTGAATAGTTCCGGTTTGCTGTGTCCCATGTATCTTAATAACTTCCTGACCCGTGTGAACTAATTTCCCTTTCCACCCCCATCACCAAATTGGAGAGGGGTGCAGTTTGTAGTCTCCAAGACTTGCAGGGTAGGGCAGGCTCATCTGTCTGTGCCTCAGGGCTCTGTCATATCCTACCGATTGACCTGAGCAATGCTAAGACCTTTTACAAGGGGCATAAACTCACTAGCATATAGCTCAGCAACTTACTATGCCATCCCCATCTGGCCCGTTCAAACAGGGTTATGTTTGTGGGTCTCATGCTAAAGTAAATTCACTCTCTGCCTGAAGATTGTGGAGTTAGACTTCAGTGCATGAGTCTTGACTCCAGGATGTGCGAACAGTTCCTCCATTGATCAGAATGAATATCTTGTCCCCACTACACTTAGATAAAATTAATATACTGAAGCAGACAGTCAGATTGTGGTCTTGGTCACCTATAATGTGCTCTTCCAAGGTGCCCAGAAGCCTCTGACAGAGGCACCAAAAGAATAAAACCCATAATTTCCTTACTTCCTTTGTAAGAGCAGATAACTTGTCAAAACACCTCTCTCTCTTCAGGCCTGAACTGGAACCAAATGCTGAATGTGACAAGGTAAGGCCCAGGTCGGGCTTTCCTAGGACAAATGCAGTAAGTTAACTGTACTGCTTCTTAGCTGCCAGCTCCTGAGTCTAGATCTCTCTGCTGAGCTGATAGAATCACTGTCACTGAAACTGGAGAATGTGTCTGGGATTTTTCTTTCTCAACTGTCTGAGTCAAAATTTCTGAGGAAGTAAAGGCACCTCAACTTGGGTTTTAGTATATTATGGCACTAGACTATGATGTCAGAGACCTGGCTTCAAATACAAGACTTCCTGTATTACCTTGGATGAGTCATTTAGGGACAGATCTTTATCGATATTTGTATTTAAAAAATCTGTCCCTTATCCTCCATGTCTTGGTTTCTAATCTTCTGCTTTTATTTTGTATCGCTTTTACTCACCCTTCTGTGTCTGTTTATAATGTCAGCTCCTTAGGGCCCTACTGTTTTGTACAGCACCTAACATAACTGGGCCCTAGTCTCCGTTGGAATCTCTATGCGCTATAATAATACAAATGAGTAAAATTAGGGATTTGTATCAGAACATTTTATAATTTCATTTCACAAGTCAGCATCGTTTTACAACTTGCTTCCATTGAGCTTTGAAAGACCCTTCTGAAGACCTATGCACCCAGATTGTGTAGGCTTCTGATTGAATCATTTGCTTTCCTGACTTCTCACATGTGTCTATGCAGGGGAGCTGTGTGGCGTGAGTGTTACAGTGTAGGGCCTTCTTTATAAGGAGAGGAGAGGTGCTAATGCCTATGGAGATTGTGCCTTTTCTAATCCTTCTGGTGCAGGGAGGCTGTTGCCCCCCTCACTAGCTGGCTGGCAGCCTCAATCTAGGGCTGTTTAAAACTGACTTTTAAAGGTGCTTGGACAAGATTTTCAAAAGTGACTAGTGATCTTGGATGCCTCAGTTTGTGGGTGTCCATCTAGAAACTCTTGAAGGGATTCTCTTCCTCCCCCCCCCAAAATTGCTGAGCACCGACTCTGAAAATCAGACCTCTCTAAGCTGTTTCACCCAGACTTGCTAGTCAGTCTATAAAAATCTTGACCTTAAAGTCCCAGTGGAAGAAGGACAAATCTGACTCTTCTGCTTTTTGGGGGTGATATCTGTAACACTCCCACCTTGCTGTGCCTTTGCTCCATGAGCAGGCATCCTGTGTCCGTAGTAGCCAGAACAGCACTCTGTGGGTCTGCCCTCCTGCCATTACAAAGAGGAAAAGAGCAGTTCCTGGCTTGTTAGCAGCAGGGCTGCAACCAGTGCAGAGTGCATCCAGAGTCACTGGCTTTGCAATCCTTCTTTTCCCCCTTCCCAGGACACACAATGCTTGTTGAAGCCCTGTTTCTGTCAGGGCGAGTCTTGCTAAAGTCTGCTTCCTTCTCCCACAGGCTCCAAAACACCTGCAGAAAACCTTCATTATTCCAAGTGAAGGTAGCCCTGTTGCAGAACTGTCAGCTCAGGCTGAACCACCAAATGGGGCAGAGCAGCAGGCAGGAAACTGTAAAGGTAAATATTGCTGAAACTGTGTTGGTGGAGCAGCAAGGAAGCATGGGACTGTGGAGGTCCCTTGGGGGTTTATGAAAGATCTGATAGTCTGTCCTGCATCTTTGCCACCTACTGACCAAACTTATCCTGCAAGGGCTCTTTGCTGTCTCCAGAGGGGAGTAAGATTTGTCCTGTGCTAGATCATTCAGCGGGGGTTTTCATAAATGTGCAAAATATAAATAAGCAATTGGACAGAGTCTGTACAAACAACTTCAGTCTGAGCAACTAATGGGTGGGGAACTGTAGAAGAAAATACCTTGAAGCTTCAGTTTAGTTCAGTATCTAGTGTTAAAGAGCAAAAGTAATTAGTGTTTGGACTAGTAACACTATCTTGAGATACATGAAACAAACTGAGGCAGAACAAGATGAGATTGAGGCAGAGTGAGATGGGAGGGGCTGCAAAATGAGGAGTTATGAGGTGAGATCAGCTTTTACTGTAGGAAATGTGTAATCCCATAAGAGGCATTGGTTGGAGGATCCTGTTAGAGCATTTTATTGGGGTGGGGGTGGAGTGTCCAAAATCCTTTAATGGATTAGCATGCTATCTGTCTCATCAAGGGTCTCCACACAGAGGGGCGTGTGATCATACAAGTGCATACTCTAATACTGTTCTTTGATGTTGGTTAATGCACAGATACAAAACCTGTGTTTAAAATAGCTAGTGTGCTCCTGTTTTATCTCAGTATAAGGTTTCTGATTGGCACAGCTCTTAGCAATTGTGTTCTGCACTATGCTTATCAGGCTTGTCTTGGGAGCCATGAAGACAAGAACCTCTGGCATCGGACCTCTGCTGTAGGAAACCTTTCATGTGGAACTAACTATAGTATTCTTCACAGAGAGCCATTTGAAAAAGAGTGGCACTTCTCAGAGCAGAGGGAGAAAGGAGCAGCCCCAGAATGCCAAGCCACTAGAACAGCCCTCGAGTATCCGGTATGTTCCTCCTTGGCCTCAGGCTGGGGGAGAGAAAAGGAATAGACTAGTGATCTGGAATGACTAAGTGGTAATCTGTCAAGTACCTTGGTTGAAAGCTTTGGTATGATTGGCCAAAGAGGGTTTCAAATCCACAGAATGTGCCAACATTTTTGGGTAATAGATTTTCATCGGTTTAATACAAAATAGGGTCTCTTGAAAGGTGGCCTGGCCTAGTGAATTAGGCCCAGATGGGACTGGAACTTAGGTACGACTCTGTGCAAGTCACTTATATCTGCTTTCCATTTTGGGGATGGGAATAGTACCCTCTTTCCCCCCCCCCCCCCCCAGGGACATAGTAAGGAACTGTGTAAGTCTCTAAGTGCTGCTTGGAGGGGAGGAGTGGCGTGGCTAAGGATGGCTGTGCTGCAACGTCATAGAATAGTTTGAACAGACTTTTCTCAAGTGCCTAAAATATCTAATGGCTTGGCTCTTTCCTTCGCTTCCCCAGCTGCTGATTCTCATACATACACAAGAGAATGATAGAAAAGATCCACTAAAGCCAATTTAAATGCAGTTACTGCTCTCAATTCTGTCCTTTTTCAACCTTATCCCCCTATTCAGGCTCTGTTTGATCTTGTGAAATCTACAGCATCTCCTGTAGTTGGGGTACCTCGGAAAAGTGGCAGCAAATTCTGGCACTACAAATAAGCTAATGTACAAAAACTCTTCAAAGCAAACTAACACCTTTCGCATGGTGCTGGGTATGGACCGTACACAACACATTTTCAACTATGCCGCATGCCCTGGCCCACCTTGCGTTACTGATGCTGGCTGTGACAAACTCGCATCTATCAGAAACTCACATCTATCACTTCCTGAAGCTGGGGCTGGAGAATAGGCTATCTCAACTATTGTTTTGTAAGTCTAGTAACCCTCCATCCTTTGCACCTATTCCCATCCCCTTTTTCTAGCATCTTCATGGCTGTGTGTTCTGAATATGTGGTATGTTCACATAGGTGTCGCAGATAAATGCTTAGTCATTGGGAGTGCAGATGTTTCCATTTATAAATACTAAAACAAAATCTTTTAACTGTCCCAGTAGTTTAGATTCCAAATGTGACCCTTCTTAAAACTCCGGCAATCAGAGGGAACAAGGTCCTTCAGATTCTAAATATTTTTTTTAATCTATTAGTTGCTGAGCAACAAAGTTCTTTTTTTTTTTTTTTTTTTTAAATTAAAAATAGGCCCTACCAAAAAAAGCAGTGTGGTGTGTTCCCCTTGCTGGCTTTGTAGCAACAGTTAACCAGCATTGTGCTGACAACATGAATGGTTCTGGCACCTGTACAAGAATAACTGTATTAATACTTGATGGAGGATTCTCTGCTCCTTGAAGTCTTTAAACCACGATTTGAGGACTTCAATAGCTCAGACATAGGTGAGAGATTTTTCGCAGGAGTCGGTGGGTGAGATTCAGTGGTCTGCATTGTGCAGGAGGTCGGACTAGATGATCATAATGGTCCCTTCTGACCTTAATATCTATGAATCACTTGATGGTGCTGAGTAGGCAGGAGGGGATGTATAAAATGAATTAAAGGCTGAAGTGGAGGCCAGGAATGATGTTTCCTATGCTGCATCAATATAACCCACCCTTTATTCTTTCAGGAGACAGAGTTATAAGCAAGCAGTGGATGAGCTGTGTATTGGGCAGCAGCTAGAAGACTGTGACCTCTCTCCTTCATATGATAAGACCACTTCTTCTCCTGCCAGCAAGACTCTAGCCTCGCCCAGCCCAGCCAGCAAGGTAAGTAGATTCCATGGCCCCACATCACTCTCCCTGTTCTGGATCCCCTTCTGATGCCCTCTGCTCTCCTCGTAGGTCATGCGTCCATTCAAACACTTTTTGCAGACGGTGCAGAAGAACCAGCTGCTCGTGACCCCAGGGTCTGCAGGGCACAGTAGTGTCATGAAAAACCTTATCAAACGCAACACTCCGACCCGACCTGATTCCAAGGTAGAGACGATCCCTTTTCCCTGAGGGTGAGAAGGGAAGAGCAAATGTGTGGGGCAGGGTTGTCCGCTTTGAAATGTGCACTGCAAATCTGCATCACAAGCGATTCAAGATTCCAAATGAGGAACGGTACCAAGGAACAAACTTAAATCACAACTCTTCCCATTCTAATATGCTGACCTGAATGTCAAATCCAGCACCCAAACTCTCCTCTCTGTGGTCTTGGCAGAGAGGCTAAAAACTGAATGGGCCATGAAGATTATTTTCCCCTTTGATGTCTGGAGATGCTCCCTCCAGATTGAGATGCACTGGTGTTATGGGAGAGCAAAGTCCTCTGTCCCCAGGAAGAGTACAGCATAGGCCGTGTCAGGGTAAGGGATGTATAGGAGCGCACTGCTATGCTGGTATCTTTCATCAGCATGAAACTGACTGCCTGTAGTTTTTAGCTTAACCCATTGAAAATCCTTTTGACAATCTCTTCCATGCTAAGTACTGGGTTTGGATAGTTTCCCCTGTAGCAGTTGTCTTTATGGCTGCCTAGTACTCCTGGGGGAATTCTGCACCAAAAAACCACACAGGCACAGGGATCCAGAGGGAGAAACAGCCTGATGCTGGGTCCTGGGCTTGCACAGAGTTTCCTGCATGCCGCCACCTCCTTCCTACAGGGTGTGCTAGGAACTGCAGCTGCTGGGAACCTTCCAGATCACTCCCTTCAGTCCCTGGCCTTGTTTTCTTTTTGCAAGCTGGTCCAGCGGCCCCTAGTGGTGGCCAACATCTCTGTAGCTGATTTCTGTGTGGAGGGGAAGGAAATTCTGCATAAAATTTCTGCAAAATTCTGCATGGCACAGAATTCCCACAGGAGTATAGGTTGGTCCTGGGGTAGTGGTGGTGGCATCAGCAGTTGCATTGGGGTGAGGGGAAGATCATGCAGGGAAACAAAGGTTTGGATGTATTTTTGCATGTTTGAAAATGTGTATTTTTATAATCCCTTCATGGAATAGGAGTACCTTAGAATCATAATGAATCTGGTCTTCCATTACCCTTATCAGTTAGCTGATATCAAAGTCTCAACACATATTGTGACCTTGAACATCAACTCCTTAAAGTTTTCCTATGCATGTAGAGAAATCTTGACTACCCTGTCACGTTCAGCCCAAACTCCTCATATACTGGGACTGCCAAACTCTAGGAGGGTCAGTGGACACTTCTTTGAATTTGAAATTGGGTCTCTGCTGCCCAGCAGGCTGCTGGACAGTTGTAAGACAAGCAGCACATTGAGAACCAAAGCTGTTGGATCATCATAACTAACCACTGGGCAAGATGAGACTAGAGTCCAATCGTTGTGGTTCTAGGTTTACTTGGCTAGTTCCAGAAGCAGTAATCCTTGTTTCTCCTTTTATATCTAAACAGGGGGATTTTGTTGTAAGTAATGACTCTTTAATCACAGGGTCTGTGGGTTCATAGTGGGCACATTTATTACCTCTGTAATGGGCACTGTCAGCTCTTTAATCTCGTCGCTAATCTGCACACAGAACTAATATTTCTTCCGAGTCTCACCTGAGAGCGAAATGATGTACTGGGCAGCATGTGGATGGTGTGTTCACCAGGAAGTGAGTATAATTGTTCAGAATGGCCCAGAGGGGATCTAAGAGTACCTGGATAAAGCTCAGCCATAGCAAATACAAACTGAGAATCTCTGATGAAGGGGATTGCTATTGGACATCTCATGGTGTGTAAAATGATCTCCAAGGGAAATGATGAAAGTGATACTAATGTCACTCAAACTAGTCTGGTCAAAGCCCTGGAGAATATACTGTAGGGAACAATCATGGTATGGCCACTAGGAATGAACTAGATGACTTAAAGGGTCTCACGTTCTATCTTCTAGACTAAAACCCATGTGTCTAAAAAGGATATAAAGGGGTCCTCTTCAGGGCTCTCAGAAAAATGGAGGAATCTTCATGTTTGTAGCACTGACGCTGGCTAGTAGCATTAGATGGTTTGTAGTGAATACAGCAGTACAGTCACTGATGTTGTCTTTGCCTGACTGCGTCCTCTGCAGTAACTGTTTCTGTTTGGATATTGGGCCTGAGGTGTCTTACTCACAGGAACTGCCCCACTCACCCTCCGAGTGCCTTTTCTTCAGGAAATGGAGTGGTTGAACTAGCACTGCTGCCAAAACAGCACTGTCTCTTTCCTAACACATGTGCCTATTCCAGAGAGAGTGTGAATGTATCTCTGACTGAAGCTGCAGTTCCCCAGTGTGTTGTCTCTGGCTTCCTGTGCCCAAGTAGCCTGGGGCAGAAAAAAGCCCTAGCAGTTGGGTGTAATCTGAGCTTCCCACCCACCCCAGGAGAAGGAGCGGCAGCGGCTGGAAAGCCTGAGGAAGAAGCAGGAGGCAGAGCAACAAAGAAGACAGAAAGTGGAGGAGGAAAAAAGACGGCGCCTCGAGGAGATGAAATTGTGAGTGGCTGCCCCTCCACCTGCTCCTCTTCTGGCTTAGCTCTGAATCACTTCAAGGTCTTGTCTACACTGATTACTTGCCCTGATTACTGCCAGTGGTATCTAGCTACAGCTACGTTAGTGCAAACATCTAGTGTAAATGGTGTACAGTTGCTGTTGGGGCCAGTGGCACTTACCCAGTTTGAAGCAAGGGTAGGCTGAGCCAATGAAAGGCTCTTACACTCTGCATTGGGGGTTTGCACCAGTGCATGAGCTGTTCCAGTGCTGGGGCATTGATAGCTGTAACCAGGGCAAATCCGCAGTGCAGCCAAAGCTAACTGTCCCCACTCATCCCCCAGGAAGCGTGAAGAGCGTCTGAGGAAGGCACTGCAGGCTCGGGAACGGGTGGAGCAGATGGAAGAGGAGAAGAAAAAACGAATGGAACAGAAATTCTCTCAAACTGAGGAGAAGAGCGAGAAGGTAAGAAACCCAACCTGGAAATAGAGCCCCTGGGGACAGTTGGATTTTCTCATGGCAATGGGCAGTGAACCCAGTAGGGCATAGCGATGGATTGCCTCACTGTGTGATAACCATATCGGCAGTTACTAAAATCCTTGATGCTAGTGACACTGACCCCAGAGGCCATGAGTGGGTAATGAGGCCACTCGGTATTAGGTCCTAAGTGATTTTTTGCTCTATCTGTAGTTCTCTGTTCAACAGGGAAAAGCTCTGCTCTGTCAAGTCTATGCAACAGTGTTAATTATGCCTATCATGGATTTCAGTGTCTATGGTACTCTAAGCTCTTTGAGGACTAGTAGTGGTGTCTTTTTTGTTCTGCTGATCAAGGTCTTATCAGCAGGCCCAGTGCCCTGCAACCAGAATACAAGTGTTGAGCCCAGGTTGAGTGGGGTGCTCAGATTTGGGTTGGCTCAGCTCTCATCCACCTGCCTGTAGGGTCAGTCTGGTGCCAGCTGTGTGCCCCACTCCTGCCAGCTGCCACCACTTCACTGCGCTGTGTGTGCACGGCGGAGTGACGGGCACTGCAGCTCCTTGGCACGCTCACTCCACAGTATGCAGCCATGGGTGTGCTCAGTCATTGCAGTGCTGGCCCTGTGGGTGCTGAGTCAGGTTCATGGGAAGGGTTGCGCTTAGGTCAGAGAACAACTCAACTCTCTTAGGTTTGGATCAGGTGAGTTCGGTTCCAGTCCTGGTCAAGCCTAAAATTGGGTCCAAACAGACCTGTACTTGAAGTAGGGAGGTCACTCTATTTACACTGCTCTAAAGCATGTAGGCCACTCCTGTAATCCACCTTCAGTGCAAAGGCCAATGCCCCTGCACCTGGATGCAATAGTTCCTAGTGGAAGAGCTGCTTTCTTTGGTTCCAGCCTACTGACAACCACGCACAGCTCTGCTGAAAGGTGCATGTGTGACAGATGTCTCTATTTATACCACTTCTGTGAGGCACGCTGTTGCAGACTGCTCATATGACAGAGACCAGGGAGAATATGCAGAATGCTCCAGAGCTGACTGTTGTTTGCATCCAGGGTATTGCTGCTGCTCCAACACTTCATCAGTAGGTGCTGCTGTGACCCAAGCTCCATTGGGTCACAGGCATGAACAATTTTCTTGAACTGGGTTGCCAGAAAAAAAGTTTGAAAACCACTGTTCTAGGGGCAGCCCAAGAGCCTGGGGATCCAGCTTGGTTGGTTTGGCTTAAATTCTGGGAGAAGATTGACATTCACTGAACTCCTCTCCCCCTTTTCTTTCTTCTTCCAAATGGGGACGAAAACTCAACAGGCTACAGAGCTTGTTCCCATTTTGGGTGATGGGGCATAAAGCAGATCTTTTCAGGATCCATCCTTCAAGGTTATTGGCAAAGACTAAAGGACTGCATCTTTCCCCTTTACTAACAACCAGAACCACATACAGTCCTCAGTATTCTTCTCTCAACCACATGTTTCTTTCCACACGTTCTTGCTTATTGCTAGGCCACTCAGCTAAAGTGAAGGAATCTTGCATTTGTGGTCTTCTCACCTCCATGTCCCCTGTTCATTTTGCACATCAGTTTGCCTGCAAGAAAACTGTACCTTAAGCAAAAGGGAAGCCCATCTTCCTGCTGGCTTTCCCTTGTTCTGATGAAGGCCATGTAGCAATATGGCATCCTGTATTTTGGATTCTGTGTAACGCTGTTTCATGTACTCTTTCCAGGTATTCCTGGTGATGGTCTTCTCCTCCTGTGAACTGTGACTGGGGCTGAACTCGCTGCACTGGGTGCCATCTGCCTTTAAAATATGTACACGCTTCACTGGGACTTTGGACTTTCACTCCGTTCCAGAGAAAGGCATCTTCCCCTATCGGATGTGATGGGCCTCACACTCCTGAAGAGCTCCTGACTCTTCTTTCTATTGTAGATAAACATGTCAAGACTGTCCTGTATAAGGCTGGGCAGGGTTCAGACCTGATGTGTGTGATTCTCACAGGTGCGAGAAGAGAAGGTGGTAGAAGAAAAGATGAAGAAAAAAATAGCTAAGACAACTGGGGATGTGGAGACCCGAAAACAGAAAGTGCTGCAAATGGTAAGAGCAAGATTAGGTACCATCTGTAAGGAGAAGAGTTCATGGGGGGAAAAACAGAATGATGGGAAATCTGCACAGTGTGCTTCATATGGGGCAGAGGGCAGAACAGGCCAAGGAGTGTGTCAGAATAGATTTACCTCCGCGCGCGCGCGCACACACACACACGGAGGGAGGGGGAGAGAGAGAGAGAGAGAGGGGCGCGCACACACACAGTGTCTCTGTCTTTCCCTCTCCTCCCCTCCTCCTCCCCCCAATTTCCTACTCCTTTTGTGACTGAGGTGCCTTATCACTACTTTCCTTCCCAGTGTAAGGTCACTCACCAAGTTTGTTCTAATGCACCTCACCATTATGAGTTGCATAGCACCATAGATGTGCATGGTATTTTTACTGACCTCTCCCACAGGGCTGAAATTTTCAGACGTAGGTATTAGTTCCCAAACACTCGGCCCTCCATTTCCTGTAAGGGACTAGGAAAGCTCAGGTGCATAATTCCATCCCAGACTTCCTAACTTCCTAGCAATTCCATGACTAAATGAATTCTGGAGATGGGTAACTTTGTGCTGTCACCTATACCCAGGTGCAATAGGTGCTGGGGGTGGTGATATCCCTCTTTATATAGCAGCAAATATGGGGGGCAAAGTGGGGGCTGCACAACTATGGTCCAAGAAACTAGTGGTGGTGATGAAGATGGGTCAGAGTAGGTAGCATTAAGGTTAGGAAAGGGCACTTGACCCATAGCTCACCCACCCTCCCCATTTAGCATAGAAGAAGTAGACTTGCTTTGCCTTTCCAGGAGGGGGATGAACGCAAGCAGCAGGAGCTACTGCAGAAGAGGAGAGAAGGTGAACAGCAGGACAAAGGGAGGAAGATTGCGGAGCTGAAGAAACTGGCAGAGCAGCAACAGGTGGAACAGGCAAAGGAGAGGTGAGAGCTGACCTGTTTCCACACCCCTGAGAAGAGGGAAGGGGGTGGAGCGACAAACATGGCAAAGCAGATCTTGTCAGTACTAGGAGAAGGGTGTGAGCGATGGGCTGTAGCAGAGGGTTCTGGGTGCAGAAGGCTGGTATTGGAGCATCCTGAATGGGAAATGACCTGGGTCCTTTCTCACTGACTTGGTTATGTTTTGATTTGCCAGGAGTCACAAACAGCAAGAGAAGGGGAAGGCCCTTCACCTGCAGATGGAGCTGGCAGTGGTTACAGAGGAGGAGGAAAACCAAAAGAAGGTAGGGAGTTGAGACTCTGTGTCATGCAGTGGACTTTATTCTATTTATGTCTGTGGCCTTGAGCATGACTTTAGCTTTACCAGCTGCATTCTCCTAGTGTAGGGTAGCACTGAGGCCTACCTAATGTCCAAATCAGTAAAAGGCTGCGTTGGAGTCTAACAAAGAATTGCTGCTGTTCCTCCACTGTGGAGAGTGTCTATCCCCTTTATTGGGTACTGTCCCATCCTGCTGAGGGAGGGGATGAATGGGAGACTAGGGCCTCTCATATAGGACAAGTCAGATTCAATGGGAATGAAAGCAGGGTGATCTGTGTATAACTTGGACTTGTTAACAGGAGGAACAGAGTCCAGAAGAGCAGGAAAAGCAGCAACTGCAGGAAAATAAAACCAAGCCACCAGAATCTGTTGCTATTGTTCCCAGTAAATGGCTGAATATAACAGTGGAGGTGAGTGAGCCAAGAGCCTGAGCAAAGATAGGTTCCAATGTCTACTGGGCTCTAATTTCCTGGGTCCATGGAGGCCCTTCCTCTTTATATAGGACATTCTCCTTCAAAGAGAGGAAGGATGTCTCTTATCTGAGCAGCCATAAGAAACTTGGCTCAACACAGAAACAATGGAGATAATTCTTTTGTTTGGAATTTAAAACAAGTGATGGGAAATGGCCACATGATGGCGCTAGATCCTGAGGAATCCTGGGAGTTTATGCTGTATTGTAGCCTCTCACTAGTGACACCAGGTAGTTGAGAAACTTCCACGTGTCTCCAGTTGCTTTGAACTCTAACTACCACCATTGGCGTTAAAACGTCATTGTGTTTAAAGCCTAGAAGTGTTTAGCTTTTCAGTTTGATTCACCAGACTTGGGGCACAATGGGATCAGCTTTGCTTTTTCAAGCAGCCAGCTACTACCTCTTCCATAACTTCTGATTGTCTGATGACTGATACCATCTGAAACTTGACTTGTCTTGTATTCTGTGACTGTATTTTATAGCTCACTGAAAAAATGAGGGAATCTTTATTGGGTTCACATAAGAAATGTCCTTTCAGCAGGTGGTGGGTCTCATTTTGACACACTGTCCCTGCTCAGCCATGCTGGAACAAAGCCATTTTTTTTCCTGATCTTAGCTAACTCTCAAGCCAATTTCAATGCCTAAAGTGACTGTCTTATGGGTCCTTACACTTATTTCTAAAAATGACTAGGTGTTGCACTTACCTGTAGTCAGGAGTGGAATGTTAAAACTTCATGTCTTCTTATGGCTTTTATTATCACTAGGAATACCTGTCATAGTCCCACAGTACTAGGCACTGTACAGACAAGTGACACTCCCTGCTCCAGAGAGATTACAGTCCAGGGGTGAGATGGGATGTGACAAGTGGACAAATGGAGAGGGTGAGGGGAATGAAGTTATACAATGAACAGAGACTATCAGAAAAATTCAATTTTCTTCTTGGCACTTGCCTGCAAATCGTTTCCGTCTGGTATGGGAGAGGCATCACAGCAGAGTGAGACTTTAAGAAGGAATTCAAAGGTGGATAAGTGGGTGGCTCTTCAAATGTTGACTTTTTTCCCCTATGCGTAGTATCTGACAAATAATACAAGAGGCTTACATTCTCTTTGGGTGGGGAAGATACATAACACTGAGTCAGCGACTCCTTCCCTTGGTTTGGAAAAAGGTCCGACTCCCGAAGTACTTTATGGTTGTACGAAGCCCCTTAGGTGTGTGTGCTTTTCAGGAGATTTTGCTGTTGTAGAACAGGAGCACCACCAGGCTGTGATGAGTAGCTTCCTTGCCTCTGCAGCAGTGAGGAGGGAGTGAGATGGAAGGAACAGGTTCTGTGAGCTAATGGTGCTCAGTCCTGTATAGTGTACCGCATGGACACAAGCATCAGTGAGTTTACAATCAGAGTAATTGCTGTTGCTGCTCTTAGTTGTACTTTCCAGCCATACTATTCCTGTTGTACGAAAGATGCCACTGCTGAACACCTAGAGGGTGAAAAATAGGGCAACTTCCTGCTGTTCCAAGAAGGATATTGTTGATGATTGATCTTTTGATTGTATACAGTTCATTTTTAAAAAATGTTGTTGGCAACACATGGCTTTAGATGAGTCTTTACACTTGGTTTGATTTTTTTTGTGTGTTTGTTTTTGTTTAGGTTAATTATAGAACAGCAAATGTCTGATATAAAAAATGTCTGATATGATTCAGATAAACTGAGTAAACAGTGTTGTATACAGCAGTCCTGTAGCTTAAAATGTTAAGCTTCAGCACAGCCTGGTAGCTTACTAGACAAGAGATCCACGTTCAAGTCTTAATTCCTGCCTCCACAAATCCTCTCCGTTGGCATGGGTTGGAAGCACAGCCAAAGCAGCCTGCTCAGCCCCTACAGGGTGTGCAGGGGAAGAATGCTGTTTTTTCTACACAAGGATCTAAGGAAGTTGGGATCAATTGAAAACCCCAGCCTAAATTATTTAAGCAGTGTATTCCTTCTGAATTATCATGTGGCTATTGTTGCCTTCTCATAAACAGACAGGAATGATCTCTGGAGCTGGTGTTTTTGGAGTGGGATTGAAGATCAGGTATGAACGTGACATTGACTGCCAGAATCATACCATTGCAACTTCCTGTCTTCCATGCTTCACCTTTGTTCCCTCCAGGGCAGAGTATCTATTTAATTCTCCTGCCCATGGAGACTCATGGCAGAACAGTAATGTGTGATTCAAGCCTAGTGTTGTATGGATAGCAGCAATACTGTATATTTCCTGTCCTACCACCTGCTGTTGGCACCAGTGATTTTTGGAGTACACAATGTAAATCTCCTGCTCCTAGAACCTGGGATATTTCTATCATAAATAACTAATAGACTAATCAAAATCAACAGTGGGTTCTTTCTGGAAACTCGAGCTGTCTCATCAGCACTAGTACATAGAAGTATCATTATAAGGTAACTGTTGTTTTTTTGTTTTGTTTTTGTTTTGTTTTTGTTTTTTAAGGCTATGTATCTAACTTTTCTATATGGTTTCAGAAATCGCCTGTCTCTGACTCCTATCAAGGGCCCCCTTTAGGCTCAAAAGAACCCAGATTTCCCAAGGTAAATCCAAATAACTATGGGCTGGATCTGAACAGTGATGACTCCACAGATGATGAAAGCCAGCCGCGCAAGCCCATCCCTGTCTGGGCCACTGGTATGTGCAGATCTTGTTATACCCACTGAAACTTCATCTATGAGAATATGGAAGACCCCAGATTTCTCAGGGAGGCTTAGAAGTAGAGGAAGCCACAGTTTTGGCCAGAAGTGCATGAGACTTCAACTTGTTGCAGTGCCGTGTGGTACTAGCTTTGAATGGTAGTCTGAGCAGGTGCTATTGTTCAGCTGTTAATTCAGAATCCCTTGTGCCCATCCCTAGAGCTGAAGCGCTTTTGCCCTATCTGAAAACGGAGGGCTAGGGAGTTCACCAGTGCCAGGCAATCCTTTATTTCAGTGATGGGTTTTCCATAGTACTTGGGATACCTGGAATGTGAAAGATGCCTTGGAAACCAATTATATTCTCTGCATGAGGGGGAATGTAAGCTTCTATATGAAGCCAGGAAAAACCTTGATCCAGTACTGAGAATTCAGTATCTGCCATGCCCACCCCAAATCTCTTCCAGGACTGGCTCTGTAAGGCCCTTCTGCAGGGCGATAGAAGCTGGAGGGTTGCTCTTAGATCTTGGCTTTCATGCACTGACTCACAGTAATCATGGTACCAAGGGAGTGAGGTTTAACAGGCGTACTGAGTTGCTACTTAAACTGTTAGTGTAACATGGTGATTATTTTCCCAGGGGCTCAGCTTAATCAAGCTGTTACATACCAATACTACAACCCTCCAAATATCGAGACACTCTTTGGTCTGATCATAAGCCCTAAACTGGAGGACATTTTCTACAAGAACAAGCCGCGATATTTCAAACGCACTAGCTCTGCTGTCTGGCACTCACCACCCCTTCCCGGTACCAAGTCTACACTGGGCCTGCCCTACAAACTGAAAAAGTACTGAGGAAGGAGAGTGTCCCTCTTCTGTCCACTTTCCATTTCCACGTTGTCCTGGGCTTTGTGTAAAGAAAAAAAATCTTTTCTAAGATCTGTTTTGGCTTTTTTTAATATTTGCATAGAATAAAAGCTTAAATAAAAGTTTGTGTTAAAATAATCAGGGCCACTTTCCTTCCTGTCTGGGGTGGGTTTTTGTTGAAACTTCAAGTTTTGCTGTGGGGAAGACAAGGCCCTACTAAACTACAGCACTGCCCCCTCAGTGTCACTTTACTTCCTTCTATCCCCCTCCCTTATGTGTATACATGCTGCTGTGTGGCACTTCTAGACCACTCCAATTCATTTAGTTGGTGTTGGTCCTGCTTTGAGCAGGGGGTTGGACTAGATGACTTCTTGAAGTCTCTTCCAGCCCTAATAATCTATGATTTACTCTGAGAACCCCTGTCTGATGGTGTGTCTGTAGGTGGCAGTGCAGATGTTCTTAACAGACAACTGAAAGCATTACATAGCTTATCTTTTTGAGGTACGCTAAATGCCCAAATAAAAGAGCTGCATGGAGGATTATATCTCAGATGAGTATGACTTTCTGTCTTCATGGCCTGAGCTCTTCACTTGCTCCTTAGTAGTTAAAATGTACAGCTTTTATAGTGCCCTCTAATTTTTGATCTGAAATCTTCATGCTGGGTCTTAGGCTGGAAGTGACTTTTATTTGGACTGTTGATATGCCTGAATGAATTTTATCACCAGTGTTTTGTTTTAAAACAAAACAAAAAAAAACAAACCTAAAAACAAATTCCAGATGCTGCTTTTGCACTCAACTCAAAAGCAGTTCTAACAGCTCCCAGTTGATATATATAGACTTTCTTCTTGATTTCTTTCTAAACCCTAAGAGCTGAAGGAGCATCTTCGGAGTTACGCTTCTTACTGCCTGCTCAAATCAGGTATCAAAGTGAAATGTTCCAAGTGTGCAGCAGTCCATGCAGTTAGTCTCATCAGTTACCTGTTTGATGACCCATAACTGGATGCTATGAAAGAGTGGAACTGTACTGCTCTGAATGTACCAGTGGGCCAGGTTCCAATGTGGTTGGTGGATGTTTGAGCAAAAATCATTCTACAACATACAAACCTGTGTCCAACAGCTTGTTGCTTATACACTAGCAGTTTCTAGAAAGTGTTCTCCATATGTAGCCAAACTCCTTTTGGCTGCAGAGGTTACTAAGTCTTATTGGAAGCTTTCCCTGCCACTGTCTGTGCTGTCCCTGGGGAGTGGCTGGAGGACAGTTTGTTCTGTGCTTCGTAGGAGGAAGATACTGAACAAAACCTGCAGGCTCCATCTCTGTACAGCTCCTCTCCCAGTCCCCTGTAGTGCACAGAGGTAATTTAGAGCTGGGAACTGTCAAGCTGAATATTCAGATCTGTTTCAGAATCTCCCGCTATATTGGCTCAGATTTGAACTAGATTTGAACGGCAGAGCCTGAGGGCAGGGAAGGGTGGCTCAGTAATGTTACTAAGGCTGGCTTCATTGCTCAGCATCACTTTGCTCTCCCTAAATTATCTTGACATGTGGCTCAGAGGTACAAAGCTTTAATGGCCTTTTGTTTGAATGCTGGCTGAATGCTTCATTAATAAGCCAGAGCCCCTATGGCAAGGAAACGTTCCTGCTTATCTAACCCAGTTGCCAGCTTACACAGTTGTGAACTAGATCATTGAGAGATATATACAGTCATCCTTCTACAGAGAGCATTGGGCAACCAAGTTAAATTAAAGAAGAATGTAAATCCATTCTGCTGGTGAAGTGGAGGGAAGACAGAAGAACAAGTTCTGCTGTGCCATACCTACTCAGAGGTGGGGATAATGTCATTTTAAACTTTAGCAAAGCAGAGGGTGTCTTTGGAAACACAGATCTTTGCTTTACAAAAGCCTTGTCTATGCTAGGGAAATACAACAATGGTGGAAAAACTTGTAAATGATACTTCACCCAACCCTGTTGCTGGCAATAGAGAAGCAGTGGTCTAGGTCTGTTTCCACTTACGTTCTTCCAAATTCCATGCCTTTTAATTCTGCTCCAGATAAATCACCCATGGGTGAAAATGATGGCAGCTGCAGGAACCTTGTCTACACTGGAGTTCCTAGCATTGGTGGCACTAGTGAAGCTCAACAAGTGTTAGTGATAGTAGGAAAGCATTGGTAGACCACTTCTGTAAAACTTTCCCTAGAGAAGAGAAGGTTATGATGCGTTTTTGGAGGTGGGGGAGTTCTAAAGAGCAGTCCTGCCTTGAGCTGTGTAATACAAGCTAAGTGCTTTCTATGTCAAATGGAAATGTATGCCATGAAGAGTTGGGCAATCCTTGTCTCTGAGATGAAGTGACTAAATGCGGGGAGAACAAGGGGAGAATGACTGTGTAAGAATGAAGCAATCTCTTTTTTTGAAGGAGGAAGAGGAAACCAGGAGCCTTCATTGGCTTCCTGGAACACAAGTCATAATAAGAGGGGTGGGAGGTGGCTGCTGTCTTATCCCCAAGATCTGCCCTGGTCTGTCAGAAACCCTTTGATTCTTAGGAAGCCAGGAGGTGCATGACCTCAACTTATTGTCCTCAAGGTGATTACGGTATCAGGCGGCAGTGCCTTCGGGAGTAAAAAAGACAAAAATGAGCTGGGGATAAGAGATGCTCTTAAACCTCCATCTCTTACAAACAAATAAATCCTGGTCCCATGATGCTTCCGCTCAGCAATATGACTAGCACTCAGGGCAGCGTCATAGATTTTGTTGCTTTTTCAGCCGCTCTTAATTACTGCTAAGTTCAGTGTGGTGAAGTTGACTCCTTTAAGGTTTCCTGATGTCAAAATAGGCTTAACAACAAGACTAAGCAATCTTTTCCCACGTTTTGAATTGAAAAGAGTAAAATTATAGGTGTGAAATATGAAGAGGGTTGGGGGCAAGTATGTATGAGGTTGTGAGGATGGGCTGAAGTAGACAAACTTCCCTCAGTGTTTCATAATAATGGCTAGATGAAAAATAGAGGTGATTGAACCTTACCCGAGCAGAGGAGCCCCGTGGGCCAGCCTGTATTCCACTCTGCTCCTACAGCTCGACGGGGACATTCATGAGTATGTGTCTGTACCTGGTACAGTTCACCCCCCTCCCCAAGGCCTACCCCTTCTATGGTGTGAGAGAGACCCTGGTGTGCCTTTACCTCAAGTGTTGCAGCCCCTTTTCCGACTCCTCCAGAACCTTCTCCTTAGGTTCTGGCTGCACTTTTCTCTGCACGTGCTGATTTACACACACCCCTTCCGTTGCCTCACGAAGTCACAAGATGACCTCTTCAACCTCCTCCTGGTGCTGGCCCAGCTGCCCATCCACCATGCCAGGAGGTGAATGCTAGACAGGGAGGTGCTGTGCAACTGTGGGGCCTATTTCTGCTCCTCCCTCCGATCACACTTCAAGACAGAGTTCCTCTGGGCCACATCTGCTAACTCCATAGACACCTTTTGAGGAGCAGTTGATGCTGTCCATGGTTCTCTGCTCAGTATCCTCCTCTGGTTCCCCGCTTACAACCCTGTGAGCCTTGCTTCCGTCTGTGTTTTATCATTTTGTTGTCCCTCAAACTTGCTTGAGCCCTGGGTTCGGTAGCTCCTCCCATTAGACTGGTGGAGGGGCCTTCGGCTGTGGGTATGGCGCCCCAGGGACTTTAATAAGTAAACATCTGTCATGTATTTGGCCATTTTCCCAGGCAGTCTGTTTCTTGTGTTAGCCACGTTTTGGCTTCCAATAAATGCGGACGACTGCACAAAGTAACTAGCCATGCTGAGAATCTCAGCTGCTTCTGGTAGTAGATATTGCTGACCGCTCCTCTGGGTTAAGAAACAGTGGTGAAATTCTGATTTGTTTTCATGTGATATAATTGCAGAAGTTTTATCTATTTGCACATTGTGTCCTCCTGAGCAGCACAGCATGCACTAGGAGACTGAGTCATTCCCCGCCTCCTGTTACTTCGGCTGATGCCAGTGCTTAGCCAACTGGCACCTCATGACTAAGGGGGGCGGGGAATGTTGACTATTCAAACAGCCAAATAGTGTTTCATAAGTGTGCCCCTTTCTCACTACAAGAAAAGGAGTACTTGTGGCACCTTAGAGACTAACAAATTTATTAATTTATTTCTCACTACAGTCGCTTCAGGGCAAAGGCAGTTAAGATCTGAAGTGAAGGTAGTTTTAAAAGGTGTATATACAGTTCTTCTGTGGGTTCTTGAAAGCTGAATGTGCAGTGTGAATGCTCCTATGAAGGGAGCGGATAACGCAAGAGATGGGCTGTGGATCTTTTCACCAGCCTCAGTTAGGAGAGATCAAAATGTATCGAATGGCTGTTCAGTGGCCAATAGGGAACTGAAGCTTCAGTCCAAGACTTGATGGACAGCTGTCCACCCTAGTCACCAGATCCCTTCAGGCAGGCGTGAGGCACACTGGCAGGGAAGATTCCACTAGTTGAGCTGTTCCTGTTCTGGGGATAAGGACGTCCGGCTCCTGGGCTAGCATTCCAAGCATTTGGCATGGACTGGGTCTGTCATGGGAGGTCTCCAGAGTGGTAGGAATGTCCTCTGCCAGTGCTGGTAGATGGCTGTTTAGTCTCCCTTTGACTATCTCCGTGGGTGGGGACTCAAAATTCCTGTGCAGCTTTTTCAGTTTCAAGTTTTCTCCTGCCCACCTCATACTTATCCTGCACTATCCCCGCTCCAGCTTGTGCCACCTACTACTTGTGCTGTCCTCACTGACCAAAGCAAAATAAAGTGACCCCTCTCCTTTTGAACAGGCCTTATGTAAGCGTAGTAGAAGGGTTAAAGGTGCTAAAGGTATGTGCTGAATGTTTAGCTGCCTCAAGAGAGTGACATGACCACATCCTACTACTCAGTCCCCTGAGGCAAGGCCATTGCTGCCTGCTGCATTCTTTCTTTGTTCCATATGCATTTTGAAAACATTGACACACATGAATCCTTGGGGAAGGGTAAGTGCTAGCAAAGCAGCTGAGGACAAGAGGAAGGCATCACAGACTAGTGCAACTAGCATCCAATGCATCCAATGAAGTGAGCTGTAGCTCACAAAAGCTTATGCTCAAATAAATTTGTTAGTCTCTAAGGTACCCCAAGTACTCCTTTTCTTTTTGCGGATACAGACTAACACAGCTGCTACTCTGAAACTAGCCCTGTGGTAACAGTACTAGTGCTGTGGTAACAGCTTTCAGAGTTGTCAAGACTGATTTCCCACTCCGGCACTTTGAGTGCAGAATGTGGGGGCTAGCAAGGATTCTAAAAATTAATACTGGCCGCTCCAGCCTTGTATTAAACTCCCAAGGTTACAGCTTTTCTCTGACCTCAGAGGGGTAGATGCTGCCACTACCCAAGTGAAAATTGCCCCCCACCCCTTTTGAGAACCCAGGAAGGAGCACTTGGGAATTCCTTCCTGTGGGATACCCTCAAGCACTTTCATGCTCCCTCAGGGAAGAGCTGAGAAAGGAAATCAGCTGTTGCCACCAGCTAATTAAACAACGTGCACAAACCTCTTAGGACACAAAAAACCAATCCTGTTCTTAAAAACAAAAAGAAAGAAAATACATCTGGATCTTAGGTGTTTTGCTAAGTCTTAGAAAAACAATTACAAAAATTAAGCATCAAGATAGCTCTCTTGAGGTTCAGCTTAAATGTTACAAGCAAAATAAAAGTATTTGGGGGTTAGCATAGAGGAGTCCACAAGCCAATAAGAACCCTAATCGCATCCTCCTAGACATTCCTGATCTACTTACATATCTGGGGTTCACGAGTAGTTCTAGGTATGATATGATTTTTCATACCTGATTTTTACAGCATAGTTTCAGCCCTGTCCCAGCTTTGTCCCCTCTCTCTAGAGAACAACAACAGCACAGATAAAGGGAAGCTTCTTCCCAATTTTAAAAAGTTCTAGCCTTCCCATTGGCTCTTTTGGTCAGGTGCCCACTCCCTTCTTTTTACCCTTTACAGGTACAGCAAGTAGAGAACAGCCGCTAACAGGGATTTTGTAGCTAACTGGCTGGCTGGGTGTCCATAAAAGGGAGCTCCCCCACTCCTTAATTTATCACAAGAGTCTATTTCAACATAGTGACAATGAGAATAAAAGGCAAAGATGCAGACTGCAGTGACAACACCAGCCCCGTTGTCCACTTCAGGGGGGTGTTGGATAAGTAGGGAACTCAAGGCTTTTTGCTGAGGAACTAAAATGTTACTGATTAACTGTTCTCAGACTTAGTGACTCTTGCTGAGTCAGATTATCTTCTGAATTGTTATAAAATCTGTCCTTGAGACTATACTAACCATCCATCCGATGAAGTGAGCTGTAACTCACGAAAGCTTATGCTTAAATAAATCTGTTAGTCTCTAAGGTGGCACGAGTACTCCTTTTCTTTTTGCAGATACAGACTAACAGGGCTGCTCCTCTGAAACCTGTCAAAGGTGGGGAGGCAGTGTCAGATTTCTCAGCCCAGACAGAAAAGTTGACATTCCTAACCAGAGCTGAAGGTAGGCGGGCTACTCTGTAGGAGCCCAGAAGGACAAGAGGGCTCTGACAGTCCAGCTGTTTGACAGTTATTTTCAGCTGGGGCTGACTGTGTTTGCTGTTGATTATTTTGGAAATGTTCTTTGCTTTCAGCAGCTACTGAAAGTTGCTATTTGTGGGTCTGGTCTAATATCCATTGCACTGGATGGAAGGATTCCTATTGGCTTCAGTGGTCCTTGAGGCCTGACCTAAAGCCTGTTGGAGCTAATGGGAGTCTTTCAGTTGACTTCAGTGGGCTTTAGACTAGGGCAGAAGGCAAGGGTCACTTGCTTAACAGCCTTTGCGCAATAGAGTTGGTGATGCGGTCATGGGTGCGCCCTCCTTTCCCTCCCCCTTTCCTCTATAGACACTGTCCCCAAAAGGAAACAACTTTTAGTGCATTCTGTACCTACCACAGTGGACACCTGCTTGTGGCCTTTCAGCACTACTGTCATAAAAATATGAAAAAAAAAAAAAAAAAAGGAGTACTTGTGGCACCTTAGAGACTAACAAATTTATTAGAGCATAAGCTTTCGTGAGCTACAGCTCACTTCATCGGATGCATTGAGCTGTAGCTCACGAAAGCTTATGCTCTAATAAATTTGTTAGTCTCTAAGGTGCCACAAGTACTCCTTTTCTTTTTGAGAATACAGACTAACACGGCTGCTACTCTGAAACCTATAAAAATATGAATAATCTATATGACACAAACTTTTCCTCCTTAGATGATGCTGAACCCTGCTTTTGAAGGGGGTTTCAATACCACTGGGAATGGTGCGCTCAGTAAACACAGATTGTTTCTTCAGTCATTGTCTCCTTTCTCTACAAGGCATGTAAATTAAGTGGCTGTTCTTTCTCTTTCCTGCTCTCAGATTACTTCCAATAAAGAAGAATTTAGCCCAAGCTCCATGGTGGGAAGTGGGAGAATGCTGATTAATTTTTTTTGGGGGGGAGGGGGCCTTCTGAGAGCAGCCTCTGCTAAACTTCAGGGCTTTCTTGCCTCAAATTTTATGTGATCAGTGAGAGCTGGAGGAGAGACTTGTGAGAGACAATCTTTCCTAGAGCCCATTATATGGATATGATCAGCTGTAATTTTATTGCTTGAAATCTGTCATTTGCTGCATTTCTCTGTGACCCTTGCCACTTCTAAGGCCTTTGGCTGACATACGGTGTGGAGGAATCAGAGTAATGTCTGGAGATGTGTCAATGATGGAAAAAAGATTCTACGGCTTTTGTCAAATCTCCATAAACTGACATACAGAATATATACTGCTTGGCTAGAGATGAAAATGGGAGTAGACAGTGTGAGAGAGGGAGTTGGGGGGAAATGCCTGGGGCTAAGACACCACCCTCTTGATGCAGCTGCTGCCAGCCTGACACCAGTCAAGAGTGCTTTGTGTAATGAGGGGGATGTGATTGCTTCTGACAACAGCTGTAGGTTTAACTGTGCTGACTCAGCCTGCAGCCTCGCTGGCTGCAGCAGGTTCCAGTCCTCACCTCGCTAAGTGGCTCCTCCTAATCACAGGCATTAACTCCACCTCTAAGTATGTATATGGGGGGAGAGCTAGAAAATTGGGGTTTACCAGCCACCATGACCAGAACTCATGCTGGTTCCACCAAAGCAAATTGATGCTAGTCCAACAGTGGGATGAATAACCCTCGTCTGCTGATAAGAAAATTGAAGCTAGTGGATGTGTTTTAAGATATGTGCATGTTAATAATCTGTAAGTATAACAATGGAAGTGACACCGAGGGCCCCTTGTCTTCTATCTTGTTCCTGCCCTAAGTGGAGTGAGTGCGGTGCTCTTCTTCATTTCTGATAACCCAGGAGCCGGTGCCCTGTCCTGTCATCCACCCCACCCCAGGGGCTGGCGCAATGTTCCTGCCCCTCTCCTGAGCCAGGTGCCTCCACGGTCTCATGCATGACAGTAGCCATGCCAGACCCTCCTTTAGGTTCTGTTCTCATCAGCATGAGATATGGGGGGGGGGCAGTGTGGAAACAGACACACACACACACACACACACACCCCTTTCCACTTCCTGCCTGCACCTGTGTGGCTCCCCACTAGGCAGACATCCTTACCATGGAGGCTTCCACCCAGACCCTGGTCTTGGGTTGTTGAAGGAACTATGTCCTTGGACACCACCCTCCAATACAGTTATTCCTTCAGGGAGTGAGTGGAGATGGTAACCCAGTTCTTGGGAGAGGCCTAATTCCAGGAGTAAAGGGTCAGGGCCAAGGTTTTCAGAAATGATTAGTGACTGTGAGCCAAACCTGAGAGACGCTACAGTGGCCTGCTTTTCAGACGGCAGGTTCTCGTTGTTTTCTGACTTGCAGGCCCTTTCAAGGCACTCAGAAATCGAATCACGCCAACTTATGTCACTTTTGAAAATCTTGGCCCAGATTTGAGGTGGGGGGGAGGGCTTGATGCAAGAGAGCTGTGTGTACAGTGGCAGTCATGTAATTACTTCAGTCTCTGGAAGTTCAGTGCTGTGCCCATGTTGTCACAGGTCCAGCAGACAGCTCCCTTATGGCCATTCCCCACACTGTGGAGAGAGAATTTAGCTGCTGAATCCCCTAAGTGTTTTAAGCCACTGGAGTCTGAACAGAGTCTAGGCCCTGCCTTAGCCTTGGGGTCTCTGGGCACACTCTTAGGGTTCAGGTCCTCAATCTAGCACTCCCCCCAGAGAGCTGTGGTCATGCAGCACACTATTCAGCCAGAGCCCTCAGACTCACCAACAGCTTAAATGCCTTCTCCCAGAACTCCAGCTGTGTGGCTGTTCTGAGCCCATACTTTACATCTTCAAGGGGCATGTGGCAGGTGTAACACATGAAACATGCAGACACTTTGCACAGAATTCTTACTCCATTGGTCTTTCTTTAATAGCATGAGATACACAAATCTATACAAAAATAATAAACTGTACAGGTATTTCCTTGCCTCAGTTTCCTCATCACTCCGGGTCATTTTTGGGCTGGGTCCAAGTACTATAAGGTCACCCAGGGTATTTCTTCTGTAATGCCTGGCTTGTGTTCTGAGACATGGCACCTTCTTGGGCCCAGTCTGCTTTCTCTGACTTTGCTGCTCTGCCCCCTTGCTCTCTCCTGTGTGTGTTTCTGGGTCTTCCTCCTCTTGTAAGTCATCTTTAAACCCCTGCTTTATGATAGAGAGACTCTGTCTCTGGAAATTTTCCATTCTCCAAACACCAGCCCCTTGTTGAGGGAAGCTGGAGAGAAGTGATTTCCCTAAGATAGTGACTCTTTTATTCACCCCAAAAAGAAAAGGAGTACTTGTGGCACCTTAGAGACTAACAAATTTATTTGAGCATAAGCTTTCGTGAGCTACGGTGCATTCAGTGGAAAATACAGTGAGGAGATTTATATACACACACAGAGAACATGAAACAATAGTTTTTATCATCCACACTGTAAGGAGAGTGATCACTTAAGATGAGCTATTACCAGCAGGAAGGGGGGGGAAGGAGGAAAACCTTTTGTGGTGATAATCAAGGTGAGCCATTTCCAGCAGTTAACAAGAACGTCTGAGGACATCATCTAGGATCTACAACCTATCCTGAAGGACGACCCATCGCTCTCACAGATCTTGGGAGACAGGCCAGTCCTTGCTTACAGACTGCCCCCCAACCTGAAGCAAATACTCACCAGCAACCACACACCACACAACAGAACCACTAACCCAGGAACCTATCCTTGCAATAAAGCCGGTTGCCAACTGTGTCCGCATATCTATTTAGGGGACACCATCATAGGGCCTAATCACATCAGCCACACTATCAGAGGCTCGTTCACCTGCACATCTACCAATGTGATATATACCATCATGTGCCAGCAATGCCCCTCTGCCATGTACATTGGTCAAACTGGACAGTCTCTACGTAAAAGAATAAATGGACACAAATCAGACATCAAGAATTATAACGTTCAAAAACCAGTCGGAGAACACTTCAATCTCTCCGGTCACTCGATTACAGACCTGAGAGTGACTATCCTTCAACAAAAAAACTTCAAAAACAGACTCCAAAGAGAGAGTGCTGAATTGGAATTAATTTGCAAACTAGATACAATTAACTTAGGCTTGAATAGAGACTGGGAGTGGATGGATCATTACACAAAGTAAAACTATTTCCCCATGTTATTTCTCCCCCCTCACCTCACCCCCCTCTGTTCCTCAGACGTTCTTGTTAACTGCTGGAAATGGCCCGCCTTGATTATCACCAAAAAAGGTTTTCCTCCTCCTCCCCCCCCCACCTTCCTGCTGGTAATAGCTCATCTTAAGTGATCACTCTCCTTACAGTGTGCATGATAAATCCCATTGTTTCATGTTCTCTGTGTGTGTATATAAATCTCCTCACTTTATTTTCCACTGAATGCATCCGATGAAGTGAGCTGTAGCTCACGAAAGCTTATGCTCAAATAAATTTGTTAGTCTCTAAGGTGCCACAAGTACTCCTCTTCTTTTTGCAAATGCAGACTAACACGGCTGCTACTCTGAAACTTATTCACCCCAGAAGCTGATAAGTCTTTAACTATCGGCTATTGGCTTTGATCAGGGAGGCACCTGCTTAAATGCTTGTCAGCAGTGGTGGACACACAGAGGCATTCTGATATACATCAATTTTCATAATATCAACCAGAATCCATACATTGTACAGACATTCCTTAAATCATCACACATATTCCAAGAGGTGAATAAACAGACAACAGACTGACCTTCCCTTGGACATTTTCAGATACTCCTCTATGTTATAGCAGGAGCCCACAGAGGCCTGGAAACCCCCCCAGAACTTTTCTCCCAAGCAGATTAAGGTGAGGAAATTCCCTCCATCTCTCTTATCTTCTACTTTAGGATAACCAAACTAATGATTTAATCCCGGTAGTTCCTCTAAATTAGACATGAAATGTGTGCTAAAAGAGAAAGTGAATAGGGGCAGTCGTTTGGAAGTTCCCATAAGAAACACTTCTTGCTACAGAGAAATTTTGACATGGGTTGAAGTTCTTTATTTAGTGAGCTGATATTTGTAAGGGAAGGACATTCTGTCTTAATGCTGCTCTGTTGCTGTCAGTTCCTTGAATAAACTTGTTTTCTTCAACATGCTTCAAAGAGTAGATCTACATTTAAGAACACCCAGCACCTACCTCCCATAGGTTTAGTGATATATTTATATATAACCCCTGGCCTGCCATGGGGCTACACAGACCATTAAAATACATTAAATAACAAATATATGTGGTATGGGAGATTGGCTGGCTCAGGAGTTTGAGAATCACGAGGTCACAGCTCAGATCTACTCCCAGGCAGCAGGAACTGAGTGTTGTGAAATGAATTGGGGGTCTCAGTTCGTTTCCTAATGAACAGGACTCCCACATTCACATTCGGCGCTGGCGTCTTTGGGCCCAGCCCTGCTTCTTTGTGTATACAAACTCCACAGCCTTAAGTCATGTTTGGGGTATGAACTTGGAATGCTTGAGCAAGGCCCATATTCAGTCTCAGCGGAATGACTGAGGAGTGAATGGCCATGGAGGTTTAATTCTCCCCTTCCAGCTAGAAGTGGCACCACCAGGTTAAAGATGAGGCATATTAGGGGAAGCGATGTGAGGAAGCTTGCCCTGCTGCAGCTCATGCTTTTCCTGTTCTGTCAGTAAACCAAGGAATTAAGGCTCTAAGGCTGTCATTCAAACCATGTCACAAACACTAGGTTTACATAATTCAGAGATAATCATACACAGGAGAATGATTCTAGGGCCATGTCTACACTACAAAATTAAATCAACATAACTTACTTCGGCATACAGCCACCGCAGTAATAACGTCGCTTGTGTGTGTCTACACTTTGCTCGTGTCGACTGTTCACGTTCTCCCCAGGAGCGCTTGTATCAATTGTACTGTCAGTGTGGGGCATTGTGGGATGGCTCCTGAAAGCCAGTAACAGTCAATGTAAGCAACACAGTGCCTACACTGACACTGCGTCAACCTAACTACATCAACGTTGACTCTACGCCACAAGTGGATGTGGAGTTAAGTCAGCGTAGCTGAGCACTTAAATTGACAGGAGCGAAATTTAAATGTAGCACTTTCATAGTTAGGTCGACATAAGCTGCCTTGCGTCAATCTGAATCTAGTGTAGACCAGACCTGGAAGGTAATTTATTACACATCTATTGGACCTGCTGCCAATTTCAATTCATACTGACATATCTTCATTTAATGTTAGTTAAAGTTGCTCTGTTACACCTTAATAACATTTTACTTCAAATGCTGAAAAGTTAATACATAAATATTGAGGGTCATTAACCATGCATCCGTTTCTCATCTACACAAATATAATATTTATCAGCAATCCAAAGCTTCATAAACTGCCAGGCAGCTCTGATATACATTCAATAAGGATGTGTATGTTTAACTTTTTTTCTCAGAAATCCAAAAAGAAAACCACAGCTTAAGAGAAGGTATAACATCTGTGTCCTTGTATGTACATTGGAGTTAAGGCTGTACAAGAAGGAGATACATTAATTTCTCCTTTTTTCAAATAAATCCCAAAGCAAAAGCCTATGTGAAAAGAAGGATCTTCTTGTGTGTATGTTGCAATTAAGGCTGCACTGTAATTTCTGAAGTCTTGGATGTTAACAATGTGTAGTAGAAGGAAGATAGGAATGGATAAGAGTTGATTAGTTTTATGTAGGTAGAGAAACAGAAGTGTGATGTTTGACCTTAACTATTTCATTCCTAGCTTTTCAGCATTTGAGGGAAATTATTTTAAAGTATAATAAAGCAACCTTAACTAACATTAAACAGAGTTTTTCTGTGTGAACTTCCCTTGTTTTTAAAGAAACTGGGTAATATGGAGATAAAATAAAAAGCAAATAACAGACTCACAAACAACAACGACCATATAGAAAATGCAGTGGCTGCAATGCATGTTTGACTGTGAAGAAACATCAACATTAGATTAAATGTGGCCATTGCAACCTGGCAAATCTGCTGTTCTGTGTAAAACATGTGGGACACTATCTAGCACAGAATGCTGTCATAGTTAAAGTGATGCTTTCAAATCAGTGATGCAGAAATCAAAGACAACATTAAATTAAATGGGGCTGTTGAAATTAAATTAATTCACTGCCATGTAGCCACATAAATCACTGCCTAGCAAACATCATATCATTAATGTCGCGCTTTAAAATTGGCGTAGCTCTGATCCATTATGAAATCAAATTATTTTTCCCTCGCTAACTCCAAAATAGAAAAATAAAAAAGTGGTATTTGTGTGAACTATACAGATACAGTCACCTATACTGGAAGTTAGTATAAAATCTCCATAGATTTCTTTGCAAAAGGGTTCAAAAGAAAAGTAAGACTCCAGGGACCCCCCAGTTTCAAAAACTATCTGTTTTTATTTACAAAATATTTTTTGTTACGTTACTCCCCTACAAATTCCAACTGCACTGAAAATGTAAAGCCCTCCTATGCTCTATTTTGCATGTTTGGGATTTTTTTCTGTAATAAAATATTTAGCAGATATTCTTGTTCTATTCCCTGCATAAACACAGTTCCCCAATGTAACTTTAAATACTGCTCCACCATAATAAGTTTTGGTTTTGAGCCTGAGGACTTTTTCCAGGAACTAGAAATCCTGCCTGATCCAGCCTTTCATACTCTGCATATTTAATATGTATTCCGTGAAATGTATTGCCTAAAACCTGGATTTCCTGATGTGGAAATCTGCCATCTTTGAGAAATGGCTGAGGAACTTACACAATATGGCTCCTCTGGAAAAATTCACATATGCAACCAGTGTGGTGGAAGGAGGGATGTGAGAGTACAGCCGGATTTATGAACTAGCTTAAAGAACAAACCCAAACCTCAGATGTTCTACATAAATTACAGTCAAGATTGGTTTCAGATTTCCACAGTCTTTTGACCAGCCTGTGAGCTAAGCTAGGGTTTGGTTTTGTGTTTATGTAACATCTATGAACTGACTTGCACTGGTGTTTATGGAAAGGATGGCAATTCTCGAACAGGATAGTTAGCTGTAAATATCTTTCACCTAGTTTACAATATTCTTGGTCTCATCTGTAAAAATCTCCCTGTATTTCATAACCACAGTACCTGAGGAGCATACCATTTTCTATTTCTGACAGGACTTGAACCAATATTATATGTGTTGCTTCAACCTCAGATCTTCTCTATCTGTTGTTATTTTATCCACTTAGCCAATAAAAAATTTATTTTAAAGCAATAAAGGAAGTTCTTAATTAAAATAAGGATTTGAGGCAGCTGTTGGGGGTGACATTTCATGAAGAAGTGACTTTGATGGGGATAACTCTATCAAAGCAGGATCTAATCCTGTCTCAACTCTCTGCCAGCAGGCATTTCCAGATGGGCACATTGTCAGAGAAGGTAACCTTTGTATAGAATGTCAGCTGAGAGAATGCACCTCTGAACTGGAGGTGAAGTGAACAATGTATTTGATCCATTTATTCTATTTCACAAATTGTCCTTTAGCAGCTTGTGAGTTTCTCACATTTATGTGTTGCTTGCAATTATTTACAGAATAATTTCTGTGGATAAGATATTGTGCATCAGCAGTTCAGAGTATTTGAAAAGGACCCCGCAGGCTGTCTGGGGTCCTGATCCTGAAATGAGTTCTGTGCTTGCACAGGGGTCTGTCTACACAGGCGTTGCTGCAGGCAGGGCCATTCCTAGATCAAATGGTGCCCCCCCCGTTTGTTAAACTTTTGAATACTTTATCTTTTATTGACAGGTTTCAGAGTAGCAGCCGTGTTAGTCTGTATCCGCAAAGAGAAAAGGAGGACTTGTGGCATCTTAGTCTCTAAGGTGCCACAAGTTCTCCTTTTCTTTTGATCTTTTATTGCATTTATAGCCCATTTCACTACTTTGATGCACAATTTGCATTCATGATTTATCCCTGTCATATAAAATGATAAATTTGCACACTAGGCTCTGTAAATCAGCATTTATTCATGCTATATATAAGCAATTAAAAATTCCTCTTTCTTATAGAAACTTCTTAATTTTAAGATTAACTGAAATATACTAACATCAAGAAACTGAACTGTGCACCAACATTGGGTGGACCAGTATTAAATAGTGTTACAGTAGGTGACAGCTTTAGAATGTTAACCCTACTCCTTTAGTTCCAAAGATTGCTTTTCTCACCTTTGCCCTCAAGAACTGAAGCACAGTGTCAGAGAGATCCAAAGACTGGTCAATGGCATTTTCAAGCAATAAAATAGCAAGTGATGTCAGTCTCTCGTCGGCCATTGCCGATTGAAGATATGTTTTAATGAACCTGATCTTCAAAAAGCTGCACTCACCTCTTATGACTGTTACCAGCAGCGTAAGCAGAATCCTCAAAGCTATCCACACATTAAAAAAAGTGTCCTTCAGCTGTGATCATGAATGAATTGGAGAACTTGGAGTGGAGAGTGCTTCCCGTGTTGCAAAATCCCCTTCTACCCCCACCTCCCCAGGTCTTTTTGTGGTGCTTCATTTGTGCAAACCTTTCTTTGCTGGACACTCAAGCAGTGTCAACGAGTGAGCAAAAAAATTCCCTCTTGAATTTTTCTTCCAAGCTTCCCATCACCTCATCTCTGCCCTTGTAATCAAACTGTCTCTTTTTCCAATGAATACAAGTTTCCTTAAAGACAGGCTCAGCTTCTAACTTTTCCACCATTTCTTTGACAGCAGTGATGGCATCTTCAAATCTGTTGTCTCTGGAAGCCACAACAAAATCAAGGCAGCTTCTCTTCAAAGTAGTAGCAGTTGCAGTGTCCATCGACTGTGTTTGTAATGCCTTGCTTACAACATTTACTTGGAACAGAATATTGTCCCAAACCACAACTGAGACTAGAAATTTGAAGTCTGATCAGTTTTGCCAGGCTTTGTGCCTTGTGTTGGATTCCGGCCTCAGTTTTACTCAACTGTGCCAGATCCATCAGGGTGTCGTAAACCTCAATCAGTTGATACCTCACTGGCCTTACGCTGTTAATGTGGCTTTCCCAGCGAATGTCACTTAGCGGCTTCATGGTGAGATTTGTAACATTGTCTGTGAGGATCCTCCATCTGATAGCTGATGCTAAAAACAGGACATGTATTCTTTGCAGTACTCTGAAGAGAGAGACTGAATCTAAAGAAGATGCTGCTGCATCTGACATAACCAGGTTGAGGGAATGGCAGCCACAAGGCATGAAGAAAGCTCTTGGATTCAGTGCAAGGATCCATGTCTGGATGCCACTGCTTCTTCCCTTCATGTTCATGCCATTGTCGTAGCCTTGGCCACGGAAGTCCTGAAACTTTATTTTATTCTCATTCAAAATATTCATAAACAATTCTGTTAGGCCTTTTTCAACAGTCATCCACAGACCAAAAACAGATAAATTATTCCTTGACTTGGATACAGCCATCCTCATCATCAACAAGTGTACTGTAAATGACATCTTTCCACTGTGACTATTGTCAGGAGTTCAGTTCGTTATTACAGCGTAGTACTTCGCTTTGCCAAGCAGCATCAATATATTATCCCATGCACTGTTACAGATTAGGGACCGAATGGCGAGGTGGCAGTTCTGCAGAAAAGGACCTAGGGGTTACAGTGGATGAGAAACTGGATATGGGTCAACAGTGTGTCCTTGTTGCCAAGAAGGCCAATGGCATTTTGGGATGTATAAGTAGGGACATTGCCAGCAGATCGAGGGACGTGATTGTTCCCCTCTATTCGACATTGGTGAGGCCTCATCTGGAGTACTGTGTCCAGTTTTGGGCCCCACACTGCAAGAAGGATGTGGAAAAATTGGAAAATGTCCAGCAGAGGGTAACAAAAATGATTAGGGGACTGGAACACATGACTTATGAGGAGAGGCTGAGGGAACTGGGATTGTTTAGTCTGTGGAAGAGAAGAATGAGGGGGGATTTGATAGCTGCTTTCAACTACCTGAAAGGGGGTTCCAAAGGGGATGGATCTAGACTGTTCTCAGTGATAGCAGATGACAGAACGAGGAGTAATGGTCTCAAGTTGCAGTGGGGGAGGTTTAGGTTGGATATTAGGAAAAACTTTTTCCCTAGGAGGGTGGTGAAGCATTGGAATGCGTTACCTAGGGAGGTGGTGGAATCTCCTTCCTTTGAAGTTTTAAGGTCAGGCTTGACAAAGCCCTGGCTGGGATGATTTAGTTGGGGATTGGTCCTGCTTTGAGCAGGGGGTTGGACTAGATGACCTCCTGAGGTCCGTTCCAACCCTGATATTCTATGATTCTATCAAGCACCTTCTTTGCCATAAGGTCAATCAATTCATTTTGAATTGTTTTGCTGCTGTAATGTTCCATAACTTCTTTACGAACTATCAGACATAGGTCCTCACGCATGACATTGTCGTATTTCCCAAGGAGCTCTACCAAACTGAGGAAATTACCGTTACGTTCAGTGAACAACTTATATGATGAGCCCAGAAAGCCAAATTATTCTTTGCAAGGAAGAAGGTAATTGAGATTAGACGCTCAAGCATGTTCCTCCTCCAATGCTGGGTTTCTACATTAATAATGTGCTGATTTTCTACATCTATGCCTTTATTCAGCTTGAGCCTGGGCTCAGCCTGCATCCATCTGGAGTAGGCCGTAAAATGGCTGGGTGACTTTTCATGTTGCATCAGAGCATCAGCTAAATTATGCCAGTAATTCTACCTGGAAAGTGCAAATAATGATTTGGCATTCTTGTCAAATATTTTGCAACAAAACCAGAACACTTTGTCAGTTGATTTTGAATAAACTAGCCAACACCAAGTCAGTTTCTCATCCTTCTTGAGTACTTTTGAGCCATGTGACTTTGAGAAATGTTGCTTCTGCTCATTTACTGGAAATGTCCTATCCTTGATTTTGCCCAGCCCAGTCAAAATTGTACCATCAATATCAGCAGAGTTTAGGATCGCTGGCCATATAACAAAAAGAAAAGAAGTACTTGTGGCACCTTAGAGACTAACAAATTTATTAGAGCATAAGCTTTCGTGAGCTAATAAATTTGTTAGTCTCTAAGGTGCCACAAGTACTCCTTTTCTTTTTGCGAATACAGACTAACACTCTGAAAACTGGCCATGTAACATATATCTGATGTATTGCTCTGTGGTGTGCAGTTTTTCCTCACTGCTGTTTCTGTCATCATGCGAGGCTGATTCTTCTGTATTGTTTTTCTCCTTTTCATGTAAACCAGATTTTTCTTTGTCATTATTCTTCTTTTCATGTAAGCCTGTCACAGGGTGCACCACTTACTGCCCAACTGGCGCCTCCTCCTGGTACTCTGGGGGCTAGCTTGAGGCTGCAACGCCCCCACCCATCCCCGTCCGTAGTTTGCACACTGTCACTCTGTCTCTGCTGTCTGCCTGCAGTCTCTCTCTCAGCCTCAGGAACTGCAGTGTCCTCTTCATGACTCAGCCCTCTGGCTGTGTCACTGTCTGTGTTCCCCCCTTCTGGGAACTTAACTCCTCAATAATCCTAGGTAGTCCTCTCACTCACTGCCTCAGTGCCACTCGCCCAGTGGCTGTTGGAGGAACCTGGGCCTGCCCTCTTCTCCAGCTTCCAGCCCAGAGACCCTTAGCTCAGCAGTCTGGGCCTTCTCTCTCTAGCCTCACTCCTCTATCCTTGGGTTTCTTCCTACTGCTGGTTCCCCTTCTCTTTCTGGGCCTACCAGTTTCCAAAGTCCCCTCTCTCTTCCCAGGGAGTGACTGCAGCCTACAGTCTCCACTCACTTCTCTCTTTCTCCTGGAAGTGTCTGCTATTTCCCAACAGCCCCTTCTGCTTTCAGCTTCTGGGCTTTATAGACCCCGCCTATTCCTGCTCAGCTCATCCTCCTTAATCAGCTGCCTAATGGGTTAATTGGACCATCTGGCCTGCATTAAACCCTGCAGGGTGAGTGTGGGATAGTCACCCCATCACAGAGCCACATTCTTCTTTATCATCCCTCTCCTTTATGCCACCAGAAAAACTGGATGATTCTCAATCACTTTCCTCACATTTCCATTCCTTATCTTCAGGTTAATCTGCTAATTTCTTAGTAATAGGACTTCCATCATTTGCACTTTGCTTCTCAATTTCTTCTGCACTCGGACAATTGCTACTGCCTAAAGCTTGGTCTATGTTGTTCTGTTTCAGATATTTTCCCATCAAATTTGCCCCTTGCTGCAAATAAGATTGCAACTGAGCTTTTCGCTTCCTATACTGAGCTCCTGAAGGCTTCTTCGGGGGCATCTTTTATTTTCTATGGGGGAAAATGGACAGTATTAGGGAGAGCAAAAGTCTATGTTCCGCAGTCTTAGAAAGTCATAAGACATTACATGTTAAGCACAGCAAAAGTAGTAACAGTTTCTCTTTTATATTGTTGCATAGATAGGGATTTCGCTAGCTATCTCTGGCGTCTTATTAAATATTTCCTTTATTAGTCACTACTTACACTCTGCAAAGTCTTAAACCACACATACACTTTCACAATTACACAGTAAAACAAGTTTCACGATATCTAGGGTGACCATATTTCCCTAAACTGGAAACAGGACACCAGGTAAGAGATGGTCAGTGCTCAGGGGAGTTTACTTACAGTACCCAAAAACGATATGGCAGTTTCATATATTTCATATATATGTGTTCATATGTTTCATGGTTACATATATTTTATTTAAAACTCAGTAGCTACTGGCATTGTTCCTTGTCTTCCCGTTCGTCAGGATGTGAAGCTGTTTTGACGATGCTATTTTTCTGAGGGTTTGCTTGTCTTTCAGCAACTTGTTGTAGAATGCAGTATAGTCTAGAGAAAAGTTAACTCGCACACACAAGACAGCTTTCATTCACACGTGATTTTTCAGGAGACCACACATCATTCATAATTGAAAAGACACATTCAACAGTTGCTGTAGTACCAGGCAGATACAGCACAAATTCCACAGCCTTGACTAGATCTGTGTATTGTACTGCATTACGGTCCATCTCTCAAAAAATCTTCTGCCACCTTTCAGTGACGGGCATTCTCTGATGGTTGCAGTCTGAAAGACAACTGGAGACAATTGATTTGCATTAGACCATTCATCAAAGAGATGATTCCCATCCAACATATTTAAAGTGAGCATTCTAGTTTTGCATTTGCTCCCACTGCAGGATATTCCTCAGCAGAGCCCACTCAAACTTTTTGATGCACTCAAAGGCAGATCTCCAGTGCTTTCAGTAGGACAGGCATGTTGTGTAAAAATTGTCAACTACATCATAAAACTCCTTTTCTTTCATTTGCCCGCATTCTACGTTCTTCATTTCTGTTGTGACAAATCTTTCTCCACGCCTCTCCGATAAGTTATTGTATAGGGAACATATTTGTAGTGCAACTTCAGTCGCTGACAGATCGTTTTTCTCTATCATCTCCATTATGTTTTGGAACTTGGCAGTTTGTCTGCTGGCAAATAGAAGCCACAATTGAGTGGCAGGATCATCAAAGAACTTCTTTAGCAGCATCGGGCATTTATACTGAGAGAGGAAAATATGCTCTAAGACCATCAAAAATCAACAAAATCCTATGTATTGCTAGTCCCAGTGAGAGGAATCGTGTGCTGCCATACTCTAGTAATTTGGTATACTCAGTTTCAACAAATCAACAGAAATCTTTCAGCTCTTCAACAAGCATCGTGTAGACATGAAAGTATTTGTAAACCTTTACAGCAAAGCTCTCCACATCTACAGGAAGACAGTCAACTGCAGTTTGGAGGCAGTTATGCACAATATGTGCACCAAACCCAATTCCAAAGAACTCTGTTCCTAAGTTGGCCTGGAGCTTTCACCACAAATTGTTTTTCCCACAATGTCTGGCACCCCCAAAGTTAGTATCGGTGTTGTCTGCACAAATTCCAACAATCTTGTCACTAAGAGAGTACTTCTCAATCACTTGCTGGATGAATGCACACTGCAAATCTGATGTTTCTCCAGATAGAGACGAAAAGTCAATAATTTTTGTGCAAACTCAACTCAGTGGGAGAAAATACCGTCTAAGAACAGGAAATAGTTTTTGCTCCTTTTTGTTTGATGCATCAACACTAAGCATAATAAAGGAACACTTGCCAAACTCAGGCTGCACTTCTTCAATGGATAAAGGGGCTAAGACATTGCAAATGATTGCTTCAGATTTTGTGCAAGCAGATGAAAACATAGGTTGGTAAAGTTTCCTAATTAATGTTGATGTACAGTCACTAGACTGGAAACTGTGTCCGTTCCGCACTGAGGGGTAAGCAAACACTCCCTCACTGGCAAAAACTTTTTCAGCTTCTGTGTCTTGCCTCAGAAAAAATCCTGAAACACTTGGTGTTAAACACTTACTTTTATGAGCATCTCTGTGTTTCTTGCTTTGAAGATGCTGGTGCTGGGTAATGTCATTTCGACTGCTGTGGGCAATGGAGAAATGTGCTCCACATGTCTCGCATATAACTTTGCTATTGTCCAGTGTTGAAGTATCTTTTTTTAAAAACTTGAACTGTTTTTGGAGGTCTTCATTAAAATTACACAGATATTTCTTGGACATTTTTATAGCAAAAAATGACAATACACAAACTATTGATTCTTCTCAGGACATAGGTATGCACAAGCCCTCCCCTTCCACACACAAAAGGAACAAAAGCATCACCTGACAACATCATGTGATTGGTGGCAACACTGCCTTCACAGCTGGGCAATGGAGAGCATCAGCTGCTTGCTGGGGTGCCAAGTTCTGAAGACTGCACCCCTGCCAGCAGCAGCACAGAAGTAAGGGTAGCATGGTGGTATTGCCACCCTTACTTCCAACACAACCAGCCCTTGAAAAAGGAGAACAGGTGTGTGAATGAACTGTCTATATTCCTTGTAGGAATTTTTTGGATACATGTCAGTCTGCCTCTGGCTGGGACCCTGCTCCTGATAGCGCCTTCTTTTGCTGAATCATTTCCTTGCTATGGGCCTGGTTAATCTCCAAATCGAAGAGTTTATACCAGAGATCTCTATGGCCTGGTAAATCTGCTACTTAAACACCAGGGTAGAATTGATTTGCAAGTGGCCCAGCATCTGAACACAGCACTCTGCCTCTATGGCAGGCAGCCTGTTGGACTCCAGGGGACTCTTAGCTACCATATAATGTGCAATTAAAAACCCTTCCTATTTCACACTGTTTCACCACTCAGGCTCCCAAGCTAGGCAAACATTGGAGCTGTGAAGAGACCATCACACTCCTTTCAGCCTACAGCTGCAACTCAGCTAACCAACAAAAACCAGCAATTACAAATTAGAGCACTGCCACTAACCCCCATCGGATGACCTGCGTGCGGCATCCATCAACCCTGCTGATGCTGACAATCCATTTAGCCATGTTTTGTGCCCATCAATAAATGGGGTTCCCACCTTCTCGTTGCTGACCTTGCACTGAGTTGATAGGAAAATTAATTTAGTGCTTCTATACAGCCTCCTGGTCAAGTTGCTCAAAGCATTCTCTATTGAGCCTCACAGTAAGGAAGGCTCAGACTCTGAGGCAGTGCAGAAGTAAAGGTGGCAGTACTATGTCACCCTTACTTCTCTGCTCTGCCTTGCAGCCAGCAAGTGGGGCTGCTGCCCAGGGGGTCAGCTCTGAAAGCAGCGCTGCCTGTCCACAGCAGATTTCTCCAATACTGCTGGCAGGCATTGCTGCCTTCAGAGCTGATGACCCCCGGCAGCAGCTGCCACTCTCTGCTCTGCCTTGCAAGTGGAGAGCGTGCGGTGGGGACGGGGTGGGGACAACACCGATTTGAAGGTAGTGCTTCTCTGGTGCTGTGCCTGCCTTCAAAGCTGACCCCGGGACAGCAGAATCTGATCTCCGCTCTGCCTTGCAGCCAGAGAGAGGGGGCTGCTGCCTGAGGGGACAGTTCTGAAGGCAGCACTGCTTGCACAAACCAGGGGCAAATGCCCAGTTTTAATGAAAAAGTAGGGACGGCCAGAACAGAGCTGAAAATGTGCACTGTCTTGGCCAAAATGGGGATATATGGTCATCCTAACAATATTGCAGCTGGGCTCTCACTACACTTCACTTTGTTCTTAATATCTCACTGACTGACTGGCGATGCCCTTCCCCTTATATACCCGCGAGGGCATGGCTGACAGCATTCTAGGAGGTTCAAGGAAAATGTAGTTCTCAGAAAGTCTGGAAGGTTCCACAAGATTCTACAAAGGTCTACAACATTCTAGGACAGTGATTCCCAAACTTGTTACGCCGCTTGTGCAGGGAAAGCCCCTGGTGGGTCGGGCTGGTTTGTTTACTTGCCACATCCGCAGGATCAGCCGATTGCAGCTCCAGGCCAATGAGAGCTGCTGGAAGTGACGGCCAATACGTCCCTCGGCCCGTGCCGCCTCCAGCAGCTCCCATTGGCCTGGAGCAGTGAACTACAGCCACTGGGAGCCATGATCGGCTGAACCTGTGGTGGACGCAGCAAGTAAACAAACTGGCCCAGCCTGCCAGGGGCTTTCCCTGCACAAGCAGTGGAACAAGTTTGGGAACCACTGTTCTAGGAGGTTAGTGAAAAATGAATCCACATATGGAATACCTGAAACATTTTACTTCAGACATTCTATTTTCCCTTTTGTTGCTAACATCAAAAACAGCCCCCCGAGCCTGGTGCCCCCCAAGCCCAGCACCCCGGCAGTCGCCTGGGTCGTCTGCCCCTAAATCCAGCCCTGGCTGCAGAAGAGGGGACTTAGTATTGCTGAGACGCATGGTTACATGGTATGTTTTAGCTCCCTGACTAGATAAGACCAACTCCTTATATCTGGTTTCTATGTTTACAAGTTCAAAATTCACTTTTTGCAAATAGTCTCCAATATTTGCTTAAAATTCACAGTTCCAGCCAACATTCCTGCCCACAAACACATTCACTGAGATATTCGCACCAAAGGGGGCACAGACACAGTCAAAATGAATTAGATCACATTAAAAACAAAATTGATTTTCATGGAAAGTTTTTATCAGTATTGGGCTAGGCCCAGTCCAATGTGCAGTTGTTTGCCCTAAGTGAGACATGCTCCTTCCCATAAAACTTGCTGAACTCTGCCCTGAGCCAAATAGGTGTGGCTTCTCTTTCATAACATTACATTCCAGAGTCCAAAACACTCCAGGATAGCTAGTTATCTATAATCCCCACAGATGCAGGAGGACTGAGCTCTGCACAAACAGGGCCCCAGCTGCCTTATGCTGGATTCAGGTAAATTCTGACCTCATCCACTCAATCCCATAGCCTAACAGCACTTTGTGTTTCTGTAGCAGCGTTCATCAGAGAACCTCAAAGCATTTTGCACATATAATTAATCGCCCTCCCAAAACCCCTGTGAGGAAGCTAGGTGATATTGTCCTCAGAATTCCTGATGCCCAGTCCTGTGTTCTAACCACTAGATCACATTGCCTTCTGTGCAAAATGGCTGAGCTATAAATAACAAGGGAGCTGGCTCCATTTGTCCAAAGGGACACAAGGGTTCAACAGCCTGGAGCTTGTATAGGAAGGCCATACATTGACGTTGGCTCCATCTCAGGCCAACAAGGCAATGGTATCTGCCTGCAGAAGTAGCCCAGAGCCAAGGTGGGCACAAATCAATGAAGCAAGGGTACTCTCATGAGACGTTAGCTCAGTCCCTGGGCTGTTGTGGGTAACGGTCAGGTTACTGACTCCTTAGAAGGAATACGTTTGGACTATCAGGTTCCTTTTCCTTGGGCACTCAGTAAAACACAACAGATTTATGTGGAGGTTAACAAAGAAATGCTGGCAATTGTTTCTGATTGTAAACAGCTTCATGAATACATTTAAGAAAAGTAATCAGTTATGATAGAAACAGACTATAACCCACTGGAAACCTTATAGAAGCATTGTGAAAAGTATGAAAATGATCATGAAATTGCAGAACTACTCATTAACTGTGAAATAAAGGTTGGGTAAGAACCTTCTTAGACACACTTGTTTTCAAGAGCGTCCTTGAACAGTGAAAACAAAATGCTTCAGGGAGAAGAGTCTGAAATAAATATGACTCAAATACTTCCCAGTTCTAGAACAGTACTGGGCAAACATAAATGAGAAACACAAACCTACAACAGTTTGAAAGCGTATTTCTAGATCAGAGGTAGGCAAACTTTTTGGCCTGAGGGCCACATCAGGTTTCGGAAATTGTATGGAGGGCCGGTTAGGGGAGGCTGTGCCTCCCCAAACAGCCAGGTGTGGCTCAGTCCCCACCCCGTCCTGCTTCTTGCCCCCTGATGGCCCCTCCGGGACTCCTGTCCCATCCAACCCCCCCATTCTCTGATGCCCCTCCGGGACACCTGCCCCATTCACCCCAACCTGCTCCCTGTCCCCTGACCACTCCCGGAACCCCCACCCCTGACTGCCCCCGCCACCCCATCCAACCCCTCCTCTCATTCCTGACTGCCTCCCTGGGACCCCGGCCCCATCCAACCACCCCTTCTCCCTGTCCCCTGACTGCCCCCCACTGCCCCATCCAACCCCCCTCCTTCCTAACTGTCCCCCCGGGACCTCTGCCCCCATTCAACCCCCCCATCCCCCACCCTCTGATCGCCCCAACCACCACCCCGAACTCCCCTACCCTCTATCCGACCCCCCCCTGCTCCCTGCCCCCTAACCGTGCTGCCTGGAGCACCGGTGGCTGGAGGCGTTACAGCCGTGCTGCCCAGCTGAAGCCAGCCACGCACCGCGCAGCATAGAGCACTGGGTCAGGCCAAGCTCTGCAGCTGCGCTGCCCCAGGAGTTCGCAGCCACGCCGCCCAGAGCATTGCGCCAGTGGTGCAGTGAGCTGAGGGGGAGGGGGCTAGCCTTCTGGGCCAGGGGTTCAGGGGCTGGGCAGGAGGGTCCCGTGGGCCAGATGTGGCCCATGAGCTGTAGTTTGCCCACCTCTGTTCTAGATGGATGGCCTAAAGAGAAAAAGCCTACAAACCTGGAAGCATAAAATCTACTGGGATTATAGTATATGAAATTGCTGAATATGAAGGGATTCTGTACAAAGGGCATCATATTATAAAAAACACACAGCATGAGGGCTAGAAATGCTATGCTTACTTCATTGTATCCACCTGGATATTGAGAAGTGTAAGAGGAGAGCCCAAGATGTCTTAATCTGGCCAGGCATAAATGTTGTAATTAAAGCTAAGGTTACAATTGTGAAATCTACAATCAATACAGAAAGCAGAATGTAAAAGAACTGATGAAACCACACGACATTCCTGATCACCTTTAGCCTGAGGCTGGCACAGAACTATCTGAGTTAAATGAGAAAGCTTATCTCTTAGCGGACTACTGCTCAAGTGTTTTTAAACTGAGTTGTTGCATAATGTTTCATGTAGCAATGTAATAACACATTGTAAATCACGGTTTGTTCACCACAAGATTATGGAAGAATAAATAGCACTGGCCCACAATTCACAGGTAATTCATTTTGGCAATTCTCTGTTATATAAATTCAAATATACCATGTTGTGCACAGTCAAAAGAATTAGCAGGCAAATCAAGTGCAAACAGGAAAGAACTCGATTCAAGAGAACTACCACTTTGTAGGTTCAACATTAGCATTTCTAGAATGTTGCAACGTACTGCACAAGGATTTTTTTAGGGTCACCAGTTTAGAGACTCATGAGCAAAACAAGAAAAACTTTAGTATGAACATCTGGCAAATTTCTTGAGCCAAATATAACAATAAAAAACCTTATATAGGTGCAAAAAGAGCAATATGTCAGGAAACTAAAACAGGAAAAATTCTGAGACAAGAGTGTCAAAATGTTACTTCTTTTACCAGTGGAGGAAAATGAAGGATTTCAAACAGAGTGGCTGGCAACCTGCCAAAGTAATTGATATATCATCCACACTAAGGTCATATGTAATAACCACATCTGATGGTCAGTCCTTCAGGAGGGACAGAAGACATCTAAACAAAACCAAGAAGGATATTGGCTATTTCTTTAGGACATCCATAATGCCTTTGACCGTATTCCTGTACTGACAGATGTAATACACTGTCATAAATATAAAGGGAAGGGTAAACACATTTAAAATCCCTACTGGCCAGAGGAAAAACCCTTTCACCTGTAAAGGGTTAAGAAGCTAGGATAACCTCGCTGACACCTGACCAAAATGACCAATGAGGAGACAAGATACTTTCAAAGCTGGAGTCGGGGGGTGGGGGGGAGAAACAAAGGGTCTGGGTCTGTCTGTGTGATGCTTTTGCCAGGGACAGAACAAGAATGGAGTCTTAGAACTTAGTAAGTAATCTAGCTAGATATGCGTTAGATTATGATTTCTTTAAATGGCTGAGACAATAAGCTGTGCTGAATGGAATGGATATTCTTGTCTTTGTGTCTTTTTGTAACTTAAGGTTTTGCCTAGACGGATTCTCTGTGTTTTGAATCTAATTACCTGTAAGGTATTTACCATCCTGATCTTACAGAGGTGATTCTTTTTTTTACTTTTTCTTCTATTAAAAGTCTTCTTTTAGAAATTGAATGCTTTTTTTCATTGTTCTTAAGATCCAAGGGTTTGGGTCTGTGGTCACCAATGCAAATTGGTGAGGTTTTTTACCAAACCTTCCCCAGGAAGGTGGGTGCAAGGTTTTGGTGAGGATTTTGGGGGGAAAGATGTTTCCAAACAGCTCTTTCCTAATAAAAAATCTGGTTAGATGTTTGGTGGTAGCAGCAAAAGTCCAAGGGCAAAAGGTAAAATAGTTTGTACCTTGGGGAAGTTTTAACCTAAGCTGGTAAAAGTAAGCTTAGGAGGTTTTCATGCAGGTTCCTTCATCTGTACCCTAGAGTTCAGAGTGGGGAAGGAACCTTAACATATACACACACACATATCCAGTCACTGACAGAGAATCAGAATCAGAATCAGAAAAAACAGAGAATCATAGAACTGGAAGGGACCTCGAGAGGTCATCTAGTCCAGTCCCCTGCACTCAAGGCAGGACTAAGTATTATCTAGACCATCCCTGACAGGTGTTTGTCCAACCTGCTCTTGAAAATCCCCAATGATGGAGATTCCACAACCTCCCTAGGCAATTTATTCCAGTGCTTAACCACTCTGACAGTTAGGAAGTTTTTCCTAATGTCCAACCAACACCGCCCTTGCTGCAATTTAAGCCCATTGCTTCTTGTCCTATCCTCAGAGGTTAAGAAGAACAATTTTTCTCCCTCCTCCTTGTGACAACCTTTTATGTACTTGAAAACTGTTGTCATGTCCCCTCTCAGTCATCTCTTCTCCAGACTAAACAAACCCAGTTTTTTCAATCTTCCCTCATAGGTCATGTTTTCACCTTTAATCATTTTTGTTAGTCTTCTCTGGACTTTCTCCAGTTTGTCCACATCTTTCCTGAAATGTGGCACACAGAACTGGACACAATACTCCAGTTGAGGCCTAATCAGCGTGGAGTAGAGCGGAAGAATTACTTCTCATGTCTTGCTTACAGTACTCCTGCTAATACATCCCAGAATTATATTTGCTTTTTTTGCAACAGCTCTACACAGTTGACTCCTATTTAGCTGTGATCCACTATGACCCCCAGATCCCTTTCCGCAGTACTCCTTCCTAGGCAGTCATTTCCCATTTTGTATGTGTGCAACTGATTGTTCCTTCCTAAGTTGAGTACTGTGGAGTCACATCTTACGCAGGGGTTAGGTTCTAAAGTCAGCACATAAGGCGAAAATTGCATATAGTCAAAAAGAGAGAGAGACGGAAGAATGAAAGAATAAAAAAGGGAGAAAGATGACTTCAACGTTGTTATGCACAAACCAGAGTGCCGCAGGGTGGCCAGGAGCATTGTCTACGATCAGCAACACTGTAAAGTCAAGTCCTTTCTCTTCAAGGTACCGCTTGACCTCTGGAATGAAACCCTTGTGGAACCAATCCAGAAATAATGCTGCCGTCACCAAGCCTTTTTATTTGAGTGCCAGAACACAGGCATGAGATTTTTGTTCTTGCCTTTTAGGGCACGGGGATTTGCAGGCCTGTAGAGGAAGCCCGACTTTATTAAATGCCCAGCCGCATTGCCACATAACAACTCAGTCACACGGTCTTTAGCTGCTTTGAAGCCAGGGACTTGTCTTTCTGATTTCGAAGTGTAAGTGCGGTTGGGCATTTTTTCCCAGAAGAGCCCAGTCTCGTCAGCGTTAAAAACTTGTTCCGGAAGATAGCCCTTTTCTTCTGTGATTTTCTTTAGTTGTTCGGGGTAGACTTTTTGCTGCCTCTTCATTGGCAGATGCAGCTTCACTGATAGTCTGCACGTTTTTGAGGTTGAAGCGGTTCCTAACACTGTCAAGCCAACCTTGGCTGGCTTTGAATTCCTTCTCATCAGAAGGCTGTCCCTCTTCGGCGGGAGGTTTGAACAGCACGTAGAGGCTAAGAGCCTTTTCTCGCAACATGTTGCCATTGATAGGCACCTGTTTACGGTTCATGTCTTCTAGCCAGAAGTTCAATGCCTTTTCAGTTAAAGATGCACCTGGCTCGTCACCTTAGCAGTTATTGGAGCACTTGATGCCACGGCTTGACGAATTTCTATCTCTCGAATCTTGATGGCACGAATGCTAGATTCTTTGAGGCCATATTTACGCACCATGTTGGAGACCAACATACCATCTCCTGATAAGTCCAACGCAGCCAGTTTTTCCTCCAGCATTGGAACAGATCGCTGTTTCTTCAGTTGAGCACCAGATGAAGTAGTTGGCTTGCATTTAGGGGCCATGTTGTATGAAAAATACCTATCTTTAAACACTAGAATCACACTCAGTGCGGCGAGATGCTCACCGGATCGGTGGGCAGCAATCGATCCAGTGGGGGTCAATTTATCGCATCTACTCTAGACGCGATAAATCGACCCCTGAGCGCTCTCCCATCGACTCCTGTACAGTACTCCACTGCTGCGAGTTATTGTTATTCCTTTTTTTTGCAGAGCGCGTATAGTTGAATACACCTAAGTTAAATGCGTGTATGATGCAACTCCACTGTACTTCACATTTGTCTTTATTGAATTTCATCCTATTTACTTCAGATCATTTCTCCAGTTTGTCCAGATCATTTTGAATTTTAATCCTATCCTCCAAAGCATTTGCAACCCCTCCCAGCTTGGTATCGTCCACAAACTTTATAAGTGTACTCTCTATGCCATTATCTAATGGCATTGATGAAGATATTGAACAGAACTGGACTGAGGACCGATCCCTGTGGGACCCCACTTGTTATGCGCTTCCAGCATGACTGTGAACCACTGATAACTACTCTCTGGGAACGATTTTCCAACCAGTTATACATCCACCTTATAGTAGCTCCATCTAGGTTGTATTTCCTTAGTTTGTTTTTGAGAAGGTCATGCGAGACAGTATCAAAAGCCTTACTAAAGTCAAGATATACCACATCTACCTCTTCACCCCTATCCACAAGGCTAGTTACCTTGTCAAAGAAAGCTATCAGGTTGGTTTGACACAATTTGTTCTTGACAAATCCATACTGACTGTTACTTATTACCTGATTATCTTCTAGATGTTTGCAAATTGATTTCTTAATTATTTGTTCCATGAGCTGCATGAGTCACCGTAAGCTGTAGGTTAAAGACCCAGATCCTATCATGAAGTTACCTGAGAATTTTAGCTTTCATTTTAAGAAAAAGGAAGTTTCCATCCCTTGGCTGTGGTTGTGACCATAGTGCACCCTAAAGGCTCAGAAAACAAAGAAAAGAAAACCCAAGATTTATTATTTTTAAAAAATCTCATGCTTTGGGGCCCTGGTTCATGATATTTGAACATGTGGGGTTGGCAGTACTCAATCAGATGCAAAATATTCCTCCCATCTGTCAGAGAGCTTGGATTGTCTACCCTGACCTTCATCCATGACTTCTCTTTTACTATTTTACTAGCTGGCCATCTTAGTTTTGGGTTCTTATTTTAACTGACACTATGTTTTTCTGTGCATTTAATTTAAATAATGAAAAGAATATTTTATAGTACACTACTGGAGTTAGTGATCACCTACTCCTGTCATATGATAAAGGTGTTAAACTTTCTCACCCTAACCCAGATCAAGTGACTTGAACCAGAAAACGAAATTTAGTTTCTTACCAGGACTCATGTATGTCATGCCATTATTATATCATTTGTCAGCTTTACCAACTTGTTGTCCTCTTTCTCCTCTAAGTTGTTAACATATAAAATCATGTGTCCTGATATAGATTGCTGCAAGACCCTATCAAAGAATTCCCTCCATTTTGAGGGGTAGAGATTTCTTACAACTCAGTTAAATCCCTATCGTTTGATTAGTTTGTAAGACCCACTGGGATTTTCACTTAAACTAGATGGTTATTATTTTCCTTCAGAGCCTTTTCTGGAAGACGCTTGTCAAAAGTGTTTTAAAACCCCAGTAATCCTCCAATCAGTCATTCATAAATAGTATTCTGTGGTTATCTGTCTCATAGTGCGAAATCTTCTCTTTAAAGTGCATTGTCATTGTGTTACATCCATGCAATCACTTGTCTGTTACGATATCAAACTTAAATTAGCAGCCGTCATTGTTACCCAGTGGAGCATTTACACTAATTTCCTGTACAACTGGAGTCATCTTCAAAACAAACTGACAGAAAAACAACAGTTATATAGGTTATCAAGAAATTACTTCTCCCCAAAATACCCTACTTCAGCCAGTTCATATCAGGGTAGTTAAAAATGTTATTCTTATTGTTGTTCTACGAGAATATGCATCTACCTTTCAAAACACTCAGGGCCAGATTCTGCCCTCAGTTTACTACTTGGCAACCCTACTAATTTCACTTGGGTTATACAGATGTACATAAGGAGAAATTTGGCTTCAAGACCACTATTATTATGGACTAGGAGACTGGCCATTCTGGCTCCTTGGGTTTTATAACTGAGCAGATTCAGTCCTGAAAAAGACATCATCAGAGCAATGCCCATTTCTCTCACACCAGGAAACAAAAGTAATGTCTGGGAAATGACAAATTAAATCTAAGATTGAAGTGTTAAAAGTGTTTCTTGTTCATATTTCTAGAATAGCCCTCAGTAAGGTGCTAGTGAGCTAAAAGCAACTATACCAACACACGTTTTTAAAGCAAATTGTGATCCTTGTAGCAGAGGCGTTATAGAGAGGCGAAGTATTAGTTATTGTTATTTCTTTATTATTATTACAAAGTGCTACAGGTATGGATGGTCCTTTATGGGATATACATAGCTGGGCCAGATCATCTTCCCAAGCAATGGGATATATTATTCTGTCATGAATTGAGATAGAGAGAAAGTGTGTGTCAGGGTTCCCCGGCAGAAGGACTCAGAACTGCTCAGGTGAAGGGGTTTGGGCTGGGAGAGGAAGAGCAAGGCTCTGGCTTGACGTTGTGTGTGGCTCAGCGCCGGCTGGCCGCGCGCGGGCACGCGGGGTACTGAGGGCGAGGCTGGACAGCGACAGATCGGGCCCGCGGCCCTTGCTGTGTAGCGGAGACACACGCTCAGCAGCGGAACCTGCTGAGTCACGCTGAGCCAGGCGGCCCCGCCTTTGCGCAGGGCGGGTCCCTAAACCCCCTCTGCTGTGCCGGCCCCCGCCTGCGCGCGCGGGCTGGGCGTGGCCTCCCGGCGCGCGCGCTCCGACGTGGGGCTATATAAGGCGGCGGCGGGGACTGCAGCGTTCAGACCACGCGACCCAGACAGACCCGAGCCCCGGAGGTTCCTGCTTCAACAGTGTTTGGACGGAACCGCCGCCGCCGCTCGGACCCCCCCCCCCCCGCCTCCGACCTTTGTATCCTCTCGGCTCCCGTCGCAGCAGCAGCAGCAGCGCCATGTCTTCGTCTCCTTCCCAGGTGCGCCAGAACTACAACCAGGACTGCGAGGCGGCCGTCAACCGCCAGATCAACCTGGAGCTCTACGCCTCCTACGTGTACCTCAGCATGGTGAGCGCCGCGCCGCGCCGCGCCGCGCCGGGCCGGGCCGGGCCGGGCCTTGGCCGCGTTACTGCAGCGCGGGGAGCGCCGGGGGGGCAGCTCTTGTACAGGCCCCTCCCCATGGGGAGCGCCGCGGGGGGCGATGGGCTGGGTCTCTACCAGGCACCTCCTCCGCGCGAGGAGGGTCGGGAGGGAGCCGGCGAGGAAGCCCCGAGTCTCTCCCAGCGGAGGGCCGGGCCTGGGCGTTGCGGGGCCGCCGGCGTGCTCGCCTCCTTCGTCGCCAGCAGCTGGGGGCGGGGGGTGTCAGCCTCGCCCTCGCCCTCGCGGCCTGCCCCGCTCTCTTCCCTCCCCCCGCCGGGGGGCGGGTCCGGGTCCGCCGGGGGACTCGGCACCGAACGGGCTCCGGGGCGGAGCCGGGGGACGCAGCGGTTCCGGCCCAGTCCCGGGAGCCGCCTGGCCCGCAGGGGAGGCGCCTCCTGGCTGAGCCGCGGCGCTGGGCGCGGCCCGGGTTTATCTGCGCGCCGCGGGCAGCTGCCCCGCGGGGCTCTTATCGGCGCCGGCCTGGGCTGAGGCTGAGGCTGAGGCCGGAGCAGAGCCTGCTGGCGAGGCAGCTACCGCCCCTGGGGTGGGTCCCTCGCCCAGGGTCTCTCTTCGGGGGGGGCTTCTCTCTGTAGATACGCTGTGACTATCCGTATGTAAAGGGTTTTCTCCCTGCTGGTGAGGCCGAGTATTGAGCCGAAGATGGTAGGATCACAGCCCATAAATGTATCTTTAGCTCCTCAGTGATGGACTCAAACTCTCTGGTCGGAGATGCCCCTTGAGGCACAGAGAGAACTTGAAACTAGTTTGATAGTAGATGGGAGTGCTTGGTGTACTTCTGTGGTGCCATATGAATTGCCACAACAGCACTAGAAATTTTACTCTTGGATTAGCAGATATTAGAAAGATTCAGACTTGCTTGGTATTTGAAATCAGGAGAGCAGGGTTGTGTATTTATTGCTCCCTTCAGTTGTGAATTGACCTCAGCTAAGTAGGTGCCTACTGCTCTGTACAAACGCTGTAAACACCGATCCCTTGACTTAAAGCGCTCCCAAATGCTCACCTCTATTCATCAGTAGTGGCATCAAAGCTCTGTTTTACTAGTTTTAGATTAGCTTTATCACCTGCCCAATGGCGCTTAAAACTAATGTCTCTTGCAAGAAGAGTACATTTTGAGAAGCTTTTTAAGGGTCACTCTGCAATCTGCTCTGAAGTAGACCAGATTCTGGTATCTTTCCAGATGTCCCACTTCTGGTCATGTGTTCAGACTTCAAAAAACCACCAAAGTGTGGTTAAGAAGTTAAAGAACAGGACACCCTTTTTAACATCTGACCTAGAGAAAACAAGATGTCAGAGGAACATCGCACTAGGTACTGTACAGAGCTCAAAACATAATCTAATTTAGCAAAAAAGAACAATGTCAAAGTAATACTTGTTTATCCTTTACAAACATATTCTTGTCTCCAAAAGTGAGACCAGAACTTTCTACAACTTCCATTCTAAAAAAGGGTTAAGCAAAGCACAAAAGTATCTGGCCCAAAAATGTGTTCAGATAGTAAATGGCCATCTTACGCTGTTAGAGGAGCACAATACTGAACTGTAATCAGCACCTTTAGAGACTAACAAATTTATTAGAGCATAAGCTTTCATGAGCTGTAGCTCACGAAAGCTTAGACTCTAATTAATTTTAGTCTCTAAGGTGCCACAAGTACTCCTTTTCTTTTTGCAAATACAGACTAACATGGCTGCTACTCTGAAATCTGTAATCAGCATCAACAGCTTGTTCCCAATACAGTAAAAGCTGTGGTATCTGGCACTTTACCAACATGAAAGCTCTAGAAACCAGCATTTCTGATATCCATTAAAAGTCCAGTTGGTGCAGAGCCAGCAGGCTCCCTACCTGGCTCCACATGGTTCCCCTGAAGTGGGGACATGTTCCTGCTGCTCCTAGGCAAATGAACAGCCACTGGGGGCTCTGTGCCTGCAGGCCAAGGCAGTGTGCAGAGCAGCAGGGACATGTGGCTGCTTGTGGGGAGCTGCCCAGATCTGGCACCCCGAAACCCTCCTGTGCCTCAACCCCCTGCTCAGAGCCTCCTCCTCCCACACCCAAATGCCTTCCCTCCATTGGTAAGTATAACTCTTACTTAACCAGCTTTTTGACTAACCAGTACACCCCCCCACCATTCCCCCCAATTTCCTGAATAACAATTTTACTGTAGTAGGGGTGTATAACACTTCATACATGCTAAACTGATCTCTTCAGCTTCTCGTACTTTCTACCGTCAGATTTTTAAAGTATGGTGCTCAGAAGGGATACAGTTCCGCCTTGGGGGGTGGGGTTGAACTAAGATTTCTGCTAACTCCCCATAAAGTCAAACTGGCTTCCTACCTCAGGTGAAGGGGAGTGCAGGGGTGAAATGGCTGGGCATGTATGCGCACACAGTCCCTTTTAGAAGCGCAGGTATCAATCTGCTATAGAGTGGAAGTTACGCCATGTCCCAAAGCCTGCTAACTTGACAGCTCCGGAATGAAGGGAACAGTAGGAATGACAGAATTCAGTTGATTAAGATCTTTAGTCTGGGAGCCTGTGAATGCAGAAGTCTTGACTGTAGTATCTGAATTTTGTTTTCAGTCTTTCTATTTTGACCGGGATGATGTGGCTCTAAAGAACTTTGCCAAGTATTTCCTGCACCAGTCCCACGAGGAGCGTGAGCATGCTGAAAAACTCATGAAGCTGCAGAACCAGAGGGGTGGTCGCATCTTTTTGCAGGACATCAAGGTTAGCAGCCATGCTAAGGAGACGCCTCAAGGGCATAAAGTGCAGTATGGTAACTTCCTCTTCCGGTCTGCTCCCATGCTGGAAGAGGAGCAATGAAAGCCAGTATGGGCAATCTCCTCAAATGTTGGCTAACAAGTCATAGTAGTCTAACAGTAGGCACATAGATACTTTGTATCTTATGAACTTGTGAATAGGCACTGGGGGAAAAATTGCAGTGCAGAGATCTGGTAAATACAACCATCCATGATAGTTTGATACTGGTACTACAGTATCTCTAATCTCATAATATGCATGTCTTTCCTGTGATACATGACACATTGAGTCTAAGATGTACTCGGAGCTGGTTCTACACACTACATGAAATAACCACCTTCCCATGCTAGTCTCTTGCAAATAGTATCAACTGGAGCTCTCCCTCAGCTCAGCTTCTGTTTTGTCTTGCAAGTGATGTTAGTCCTCTTTAGATTCATGGTTGCCAAGGAAACACTATGGTGTTTCCAATGGTGTGCTATGCCTTCACTGCAGAATCCCATGGGAGTACATTAGCTAAGTCTGTAATCAACATATCCAGACTGGCTTAGTGGTGGTTTTGTATCAGCCATGTGGTATAGAAATGACTCTTTAACAAGATTCAATTCCTCCTTGTGAGTCAAATTTAAAGTAAAACTAATAAAGGCATTCAGGAGAATCCAACTGAACTGTTCTATGTACTTGCATATCCCCAGTGCTACAATTGGTGCTCTTTGAGCATCAGTCTGGTCAGAAGACTGCATGTGTTGCAAGGCCTTTCAGAACACCAGTAATTAACACTACTAGCTTCACTTCCTGAATAAAATAGAGTACTTGTAGCACCTTAGACTAACAAATTTATTTGAGCATAAGCTTTTGTGAGCTACAGCTCACTGCTACTCTGAAACCTGAATAAAATCAGGGGTCAGGAGCACTGGTCCTTGCGTAACAAATATTCTGGTTTTCACTTCCTCACCCCTTCTTTTGGAGACCTGGGTTGGCTTAAAGCAGTGGGTTATCTGGCTGAAGACCAGATTTTCCTGTAGTACTGAGCTGCTGGTGAGTCTTCTCATGACACTTAATTTTCAGGCTGCACACTAGGTCACTTTCCCATGTATAGAAGCTTTATTTCTTGAAATTTGTTTGGTGGATCAATCCTCTATGTAAGGTAGGAAAAATCCTCCACTGTTCTAGATAGTAAAGCTGTCACCTGTACATATGTGGCCTTATATTAGCAACTGTTGCTAATCTCAGACCTTCTCAAGAGACACCAATAGCATCACTTTGGAGAGATGCTTGGATAATGTGGTGCTAATAATATCTTGGATAGATTTGGGACTCTTTAAACCAGGTGAACACTTCTGTAGTCTATGCAGATTGTTTAGAACTAGGCTTCTCTGGGGTTATATAGATTCTTGAACTGCACCTCCATACTGCCACTATGGTAAAAAAAATTCCTAACTAATCTGGTAAGATGAACCATAGTTCAGAAACGTAACTTGCCAGACTTAAACCTTCAAAGTCCAGTGTCTTCAACAGAATCTCATTGGAACAGAATATCTGTTCTTTCTGCCCTGCTGCTGTGCATGGCCTCCAGTGGTAGCTAAGTTGTGGTATGGGGCCACCAAATGGACTTAAGTTAATTAATGAACTTAAGAACTAGGGGCCACCAAATGAAAATAATGGGCAGCAGGTTTAAAATAAATAAAAGGAAGCTCTCTTCACACAGCACTCAATCAGCCCATGGAACTCCTTGTCTGAGGAGGTTGTGAAGGCTAGGACTAACAGTTTAAAAGAGCCTCCATGAATTTATCTAGCTAAGTCCATTAATGGCTGTTAATGGATGGGTAAGGAATGGTGTCCCTAGCCTCTCTCAGCAGGTGGAGATGGCTAGCATGGGAAAGATCACTGATCATTCTAGTTAGGTTCACTCCCTCTGGGGCACCTGGCATTGGCCACTGTCAGCAGACAGAATACTGGGCTGGATGGACCTTTGGTCTGACCCAGTTTGGCCATTCTTGTGTTGTGTGCTTTCTCTTTCCTATATTAGAAACCTGATCGTGATGATTGGGAGAACGGGTTGACAGCAATGGAGTGTGCCTTGCACCTGGAAAAGAATGTGAACCAGTCACTCCTTGATCTGCACAAGCTGGCAACTGACAAGAATGACCCTCATGTAAGTGGAAGCTGAAGCTGTGATTGGAATGTGGTTATGCAAGTCTTTAATGATGAAGGGTTGGGGGAGGGAGTGTCCATGCAATCCCTGCAACACATGCTGGGACTTGCCCCAAACCTGAGGAAGGGGTAAAATTCAGAGTGGGAGTGTCTTCCTTTGAAGGAGGGCACCCTGTAACTTGGCCCCTTTCCTACAGTTAATGTACAGTCCCACTCTGTCCTATGAAAAACATTGACAGACCTGATTGGTTGTTGAATTGGCTGATAGACCACTGTGGTGTGCACATGGGTGGCATTAGGCTGTCTTGCAACCCTTTACTCCAGCTGTGTCTTGAAGGAGCTGGCTTTTTTTCAACAGCAGAGAACATCTATCTGAACATATGTGTGGAAAGCTGACTGAAAATAATGCTTAGTGGTAAGCACACAAGGAAAGCTTGTTATATCAGTAGCCTGGTGACTGGCTGTGGATTCATTCTTATTCTTAGCTTAATATGAATCTAATAGCAGTCTCTAAGATGCCCATGAAGCTTTGGGCTGCTCTTATGCATGGGAGGTAAAAGTAGCTGTGAATCCTGAATTAATGTCTGAAAAACTGCACGTCTCCTGTGAATAATCCAATTTTATGGAGACTCCTCACAGCTGGAAACTTAAACAGAATTTGGAGGGGAGTGGGAAGAAGTTGATTTAGTGATGCAGGCACATGTGTTATGAAAATCTTCTGAGATTCCATTGTAGAAATTCAGGGGCAAGGAACAAGATCAGGGGATTGAGTAAATGCTTTTAAATGTACCTAGTTGCCTTTAGTTAGTTAAGAAAATGTGAACAATCAAAGTATTCAAAGGGTGTAAATAGTAAAGGTTAGAAATGTAAATACTACTGGAGGCTTCCATAGCTAGAAAAATGGAAGGAGCAAGTGACACTCTAGCATAGTCTTGAGCTGTGGTGAAAGCTGATTTGGAGTTGTGATGTCAGTATAAAACATCCTGATTCCAAAAATGAAACTGGTATTCAGTAAACAATCGTTTCAGGTATCTAAGGGCTTTTGTGCACAGAGCTGTATGTAGAGTACAGAGGTGTGATTACTAAAGTACACTATATTGTGCATTAATTGGTCTATGTAGACCTTGTTGCTGCATACTAAAGAACTTGTTTGAAACAGCACACATCACAAAGATTACTGATTACAGTAATTTTGTATGTACCTTAATGAGTAATTACAGGTTTCACAGTAGTAGCTGTGTTAATCTGTGTCTGCAAAAAGAAAAGGAGTACTTGTGGCACCTTAGACTGACAACTTTATTGGACCATAAGCTTTTAAATTTTAGTCTCTAGGTGCCACAAGTACACCTTTTCTTAATGAGTAAAGTATTAGTCACACATGCTCCAAAAACCTTGAAACTTTAGACATAAACAACTCAAGTTACTAAAAATAAACCCTGAAAATTAGAAGCCCTATCAGTATACTACTGGGCACTGGGACATGCTTAAGTATAGGTGATCTGGGATCTTCAATATCTTCATAAATGATCTGGAGGATGGTGTGGATTGCACTCTCAGCAAATTTGCAGATGATACTAAACTGGGAGGAGTGGTAGATACGCTGGAGGGGAGGGATAGGATACAGAAGGACCTAGACAAATTGGAGGATTGGGCCAAAAGAAATCTAATGAGGTTCAATAAGGATAAATGCAGGGTCCTGCACTTAGGATGGAAGAATCCAATGCACCGCTACAGACTAGGGACCGAATGGCTCGGCAGCAGTTCTGCGGAAAAGGACCTAGGGGTGACAGTGGACGAGAAGCTGGATATGAGTCAGCAGTGTGCCCTTGTTGCCAAGAAGGCCAATGGCATTTTGGGTTGTATAAGTAGGGGCATAGCGAGCAGATCGAGGGACGTGATCGTTCCCCTCTATTCGACACTGGTGAGGCCTCATCTGGAGTACTGTGTCCAGTTTTGGGCCCCACACTACAGGAAGGATGTGGATAAATTGGAAAGAGTACAACGAAGGGCAACGAAAATGATTAGGGGTCTAGAGCACATGACTTATGAGGAGAGGCTGAGGGAGCTGGGATTGTTTAGTCTGGAGAAGAGAAGAATGAGGGGGGATTTGATAGCTGCTTTCAACTACCTGAAAGGGGGTTTCAAAGAGGATGGCTCTAGACTGTTCTCAATGGTAGCAGATGACAGAACGAGGAGTAATGGTCTCAAGTTGCAATGGGGGAGGTTTAGATTGGATATTAGGAAAAACTTTTTCACTAAGAGGGTGGTGAAACACTGGAATGCGTTACCTAGGGAGGTGGTAGAATCTCCTTCCTTAGAGGTTTTTAAGGTCAGGCTTGACAAAGCCCTAGCTGGGATGATTTAACTGGGACTTGGTCCTGCTTTGAGCAGGGGGTTGGACTAGATGACCTTCTGGGGTCCCTTCCAACCCTGATATTCTATGATTCTATGATTCTATGATCTTCCACATAGAATAATTTGAGATGTTTTTGTCTCTGGTAAATCAAAGGCTTTTCTCCTCTGGTGGTTCAAGAGCATAACCCTGTCTTAAGGAGTTGAGGGGAGCAGCAGTTCTCCCCCCCCCCAAGAACCATGTAGTAAGAAATCAACACCTCTTCTCCTCTCCCCCCCATGCCTAACACACTGGCTTAGGAGGTAATGCCATGCTCCCTCTGGATCTTGGGTTCTGGCACTTTCCATTCTTTGATTCTGTCAAGGCCTCCCATTGTCTGAATAAATACTGACATGAGTTAACTCTCTCTTCTCCCCTCTTTTTTTTTAGTTGTGTGACTTCATTGAAACCCACTACCTGGATGAGCAGGTGAAGGCCATCAAAGAACTGGGTGACCATGTGACCAACCTGCGCAAGATGGGGGCACCCAAATATGGGATGGCAGAGTACCTCTTTGACAAGCACACCCTGGGGGACAGTGACAGTGAGAACTAAAGCCTCAGCATAGGCCACCCCTGGGTTTCAGTAGGTCTCCTAGCTTGCTACCCAGCAGTGCATGCATCTACTGTTGGATAATGTCATTCTGTACCAAAAAAACTCTCCTTTGTGTTTGTAACACCTTACATCCAATAAAGTGACTTGTTTCAGGTTTGTTTTGTTTGCCTTGCACTGTAATATGGAGGAAGTAAATCCTACATTTGGAGGTTTCACAGCATATTCCTGACTTTTCCTGTGAGGACCCATCTCAGAATGGGGGTCAGCTGTGTGAATACATTAATGGGGGGCAGATCTGGCATCACTGAGTGGGCACTGTTCCTTTGGGCTCACCACAGATCACAGGCTGTGACTCAAGTGGGGAGGCATTCCCTACCACTGAGACCTACTGTAGGGATTAGTCCATGAGTATACACTGGGGGCAGGGGGTGTTTGTGTGTATAAAGGCTTAGCTAAAAACTACAATGGGGAAGCTAATACTAAAGAAAGTGGCCAAAGAACAAGTCTCTGCTCTTCTATTCAAGTGTTTATGCCCTGACCCCTCTCTAGATACCACCCCCAGAAGCTTTGAGAAACACCTTGCATTATTAGCTAGCTTCCTGTGCAGAAAAGGCATGGGGAAGAAAAGCTAAGCACTTCAAATGCTTACGTGACAAGCAGAGGATGGAAGAAATGTGGACTAATTCTTCAGTGGGAGGTTCTCAGGCTTCCTCTAAAGACCTTCTCCAGGGAAAGAAGTACCATACTTCAGTTTAGTTTGGATGAAGGGCAAGCAGAGTCAGTGAGATCTCCTGAGTGTCTTCAGGAGATATATAGGGGAAGACACCACATCCTCTAGAACACCAGCACCATTCAGTGTAAGCTGGGAACTGTGCATCAGGGCTGTGGGTTCTGAAGCACAAGTCTCTGCAAGTACATACTGCAGAACAACTTCACAGATTTGATCTCTAGAAAGCTCATCAGCCTGTTTTTACTATAACTTGTTCCAAATAACACTTAAAGCTTCTAGAAAGTATTGTGATTAGTGTCTGAAATGTAGCACCTTTCTTCTATAGGTAGCAAAATGGGTGCAACAAAGGTGTGTGGGGGTGTCTTAAAATGGAAAACCTCCATGAACTAGATTTCCACCTGGGGCCTTTGATCTTTAGATAAGAGGCTTCTGGCTAGTCTCCTAAAACAGGGCTGTGGGGAAGGAGAACAGTCATCCCTAGCTTCTGTTCACTTATGTGGTTTCTTGAAATTGCAATGAGGAAGTGGAGCACCTCTTGTACTTGACCTCAGCTTGTTTTCTTTGTCAGTGCACTTTAGAATAGGATTCTGACTAAAAGGTGTTTTCAATTCAGAATTGTTTTGAAATCTGCCATATAAATTCCTCCCCCCCCTTTTTTTTTTTTTTTTTAAAAAGTGCTAACATACTCAAAGCACTTGGATTAATGGGTGTGGGGAGGTAGAGGAGGGGCAAAGTACTTCAGGGATGGAGAAACAGTTGGACTGTGCAAGCAATACTACAGTTTTGTTATGCTCATCTCCTGAGTCTGATCCTAGACACAATCAGCTACCTCCAGGCTAATGAAATCACCTGTCCCTTAGCTATTCAGTCCTCTTCCTCCCCAAACTTTACCACATTTCTAATAAAAAAGGAGTACTTGTGGCACCTTAGACTAACAAATTTATTTGAGCATAAGCTTTCGTGAGCCTCAGCTCGCTTCATCGGATGCATTCAATGAAATAAATTTGTTAGTCTCTAAGGTGCCACAAGTACTCCTTTTTTGCAAATACAGACTAACGCGGCTGCTACTCTGAAACACATTTCTAATGTTTTACAAATATCCCCTGCACTTGTTATTGGGTCTCTTGGGGCAGACACCAGTAAGGCTGAGTGGTAGTGTGGTTTTGTAAGATGGGTCAACATTCCAGGCATATTTAGGAAACAGGCTTCTGAGTTAATCTGTGTCTGTGCCCGAATTGCCAAAAGGCTGGTGGCCTATGTTGCTCCATTCTCATGTACTTGAAATTTATGAAGAATTTTATAAAATTATTTTTTGCTTTAATTGTATAGGTATTACCAAAGGTGTGACACTGAAGTTCCATGAACTGTTCTTGTACACTCTATTGCACCAGGTTCATTGCTGGTAAACTGGCACTGGGAACAAGTTCATGCCATCAGGTACTGAAGCTCCACCCTTTGGCAGTACATGGCTGGTATGGTTGTATTGCTTCTTATGTCTTGAGCACCAATTTTTTTTGGTATAAAGACACTGCAGTATTCTTAACAGGGTGGGTATCTCAGCAGTCAGAAGGAATCAATTGGTCTCTTCATTTAGCTGTATCTATCCACTTTCCCTTCATCAGACACATTCTCACTGGCTTCCATGATCACTTCCATCAGCCCCACATAGTCACCCTCGGCTAAGGAGATACCGGAGTCATTGGGTGAGGCACTCTCTGCTCTCCTCTGTTCCTCAGTGTGATGAGCACTAACATTTCCATTTCCTGTCTCTCTTCCACTCCCAGAAACCTCTATGGAAGCCTGGACTGGGGCACTGGATGTATCGTCTGATCTTGGACTAGGAACGGTGCCCGAGTTCCCTAAGCGTGACCTCTCCAGCACTGGGGATGTCACAGGAGTGAATGAAAAGAAGAGGGGCCCACTGCCACCAGGGGTTCTCATGCTGGGAGTATGAAAGTTGCTGGGATTATCCGAGTTTGGAGTGGCTGCTGGTGTCATGTTCTCTAGAGTTTGCCAGGGATGTCGGCGGCCTTTCAGACTCTTCAAGCTCTTGAAGCTGCCCTGTTTTTCATGGTCTGGGGTCTCTGCTAGGAAGGGAAACTTGGGGCTTTCCGATAAAAGCCCTGGGCTCCTAGCAGGGGCAACCTCATTCATTTTATTGTTCAACATGGTGTTCTCTCCTTCCTCTACTGTCACCACCAGGGAGTCTGGGGCTTTGTCTCGCTCTCCTGGCCAAACAAAAGTTTCCTTAACTGCAGAACCAAGGGAGCTCTGGCTTTTGTCCACATCATTAGCCCTGGAAGGTGACAGGTTGGCAAAGTTGTCTCTCATTGAAGTCGAACAGGCCACAATGCTGGAGAGAGCAGGGGGCTTCTTGCGTCCTGGGCGCCTGGATGGGAAGATCAGCGGGATGGAGCTGATTGGTGTCTGTGGAGCGCTATAAAAGCCAGGTCTCTCAAAGAAGGGGGTTGACACGAAGGCATCAAACTCTCTCAGTTTTCTGTCTTCATTGTCCCATTGCTCCTGTGAACTGGAGCCTGGGTGGGAGGAGTCTCCCTTTTGCTGATTGGTACTGCAGGGGCTGATTGGCACTCCAGGTTTCCCTACATCCTGGTACAAGTAATGAGGGAAGGGGGACAAGGGGTCATTCCTCTTGCGTGGCTGGTTCATCCGGGAGGATGACCTGGAGAAACTCGGTGACTGGACCCCCAGCAGGCGGCCCAGATGTCCCAACAGTGGTGTAGAGTGGTTCGCCTCCTCGTTCTCTTTAATTTGCTCTAGCGGCTGAAATTCCATCTCTTCTTTCTGCATGCTGGGAAGAGGCAAAACAGGTTGTTACATACAGTGACTCTGCGAATTCTGGATGGAATTTTCCTCCAGAGTGTGTAGGAAGGACCTTGATGAATGGACTTTTGCCTTCCACTAGAATAGTGAGTAGAGATCAGTGAAGCTCGGGGGGAGGATTGCAGCACAGGGCAAGCACTGGCAAACCTCAGCCCCTGATGTCTTCCTCTGTATTGCTATGGGGAGCAGTAACAGGCACATAGTTGTGGACACTCGTATTGGAGACAGGCAGAGGCATCGTTACACACAAAGCGATGCAAACACAAACATGTTTTGACTAAGGAAGTTGAATCTCTCTCTCCCTCTGGGCTATATAGCCACAATCTCTTACCATGATTTCACATGTAAAGGAGGATTTGAGAAACACTGAACTCCAGAGCGGGGACATTTGTGGCAGGGGAAGAACCCGCTACCTTCCTAGAAGAGCATTGGTAAAGTCCAGAGATAATTTGACACATTGTGGCCTTGGGCTGGGGTGTAAATCTGGCCTCCATTAATAATTTCATGTGGCAGGAAAGCTTTCACTCACCTAATGTCAAAGGTTGAGCCAAGAAATGATGTTCGCTTATACTCGGCAGTGGCTGCGGTGTAGGGTGGCTGGGGGTAGGACTCGTTCCAGTACAGGTCCTTCTCCATGAGGGGCAGATCTTGGTGCATGTCATCCACAGCGAGAAGGGAGACCTGCAGGGGATGATGGGAATGTCAGACTCAAGGGGGTAAAATTATCACTCTGCATGGTGCAATACCTTCATTTAAGAGAACAAATTCTCTTCCCCAAAGAGTTTGCAATCTGACTACGAGTGGGGAAGGGATGCAACAGGAAAGCACCCAATGAATAAGCGGCTGGGTTTGGTACATGGATTGTTAGTTAGGAGGGTTGTTCTTTATGTATACAATGTTGTTTAAATTGAAGCGAAGGGAAGTGAAGTGAGGGAGTCACTATTTGGAGTACAGAACGGTGTATTTTAGGAGGATTAGAAGGTGGAGTTTGTTGCTTGGTCCCCAGTAGGAAGGAGATTGTTCTAGGCCCAAGAATCTGTGTGGAAAATGCACAAGATCATTGAGGGGAAAAGGGGCCGGAATGGCACAGCACAATGCAGCAGTGGGAGTGCAGTGAGAGATAGACAAGTCACGTAAAGCCTTGAGCACAGGCTACCTGGGCTGGATAGAGAAGGACACAGGAGGAGCATGCAGGGACACAGCCCCTCTCGCACTTTTGCCAGCCATCATGTAGCTGGAGCAGCATACGCAGAAAGTCACATGCTCAGTGGTGTGGCAGATCTTGTTCCATAATCTTCCATGCACGTGGCCTGGTTCCTCGGCTACTGAGGGAACAAGGAGCTGGGCTTCTTCATCACACATGCAGACCCCCCACCCCCTGTCTGCAGCGCAGAGCAGGAACCAGGGATGATAGAGAAGAGGTGCCACATGACCTCTCTCCTCGTGTTTGGAGACCTGGAGCCACAAATCTACTCAATCCCTGGGTGCTACCCTGTCTCCGCTCTCATCTCTGATGGCCCAGCCGTGTGGGATCAGGTCCGACCATTACCTGCAGGTTCCTGTCGATGAGCCAGTTGGTTTCAAAATCGTCATCATCCTCTCCAAATGGGTTGATGAGCTGTTCAGCCACCTGCGCATTGAGAGCACATGGCAAGGGTTCAAATCCCCTTCCTGAGAGAGCAACCTGCAGGGCCACTGCGACTCTGTGCTCCAGCACTAGGCCTGGGAGCACATTTCAGCTACATTTCTTCTTCCAATCAGCAGCAGTGAGGGAGTTAAAAAGGGAAGATTAGCTGCCCTGTGGCTTCTGGGACAGTTAGTGGTAATGTGGGTTTGCTGTTTACTGTGTTACACTCCATTAGCCTTGCAGCTGAGGAGAAGGAAGCCAGGCCTCCCGTCAGTCAGTCACTGCAACTCCTGGATTCAGCCAGAGGGATGGCCACAGAAAAATTCTCCTCAGGGCCAATGAAGCCAACTGCCTCAGAGCACTCACCAGCTGGTCAGGCCCAAGTGATAGGTCCCTGGGCTTAGGATGTGAATCCAGATCTCCTGCAAGGAGGTGCACTCAGATACAGGGAAGACCTTGGCAGTGCCCTCAGCCTCTGCTGGCCTAGACAGAGAAAGCTAAGCACTGGGACTTGAATGTGGGCCTGTTGTATGGCAGTGCAGGGCCTGAATGACTCGGACAGTGGGATGTCCCCCAGAGTGATCTGAGAAATTCCTGCCTGGGTCTGGAATCAATTCCAGGCTTCCCATGTTGGGGAAAGGAGGCTCCCAGAAGGTCAGGGCATGTTTCCTTGGACTCACTTTTAACCAGCCAGCATAGAAGAAGAACTGCAGGAGAGTGAAGACAGGCACAATCAGATCCAGCTCATGGCCAGGATACCCCTTCTCTGGGTCCAAGAACTGCCGGCCAATCAGGCAGGCCAGGAAGAAGCTGTAAACGGCCACTGTGACCACCTGGGGAAGGGCAGGGGGATGCAGTTAGAAACAGATCTCAGTTCCTAGCTTGCTTTCCTTCCATCCTTCCTCAGATTCCCCTCCAGACTACTGCAGGCTGCTGAGGAGCTCTGCAGGGCTGCTCACTCTGCGGCCTTTCTAAGACTGTGTTTCAGAAGGCAAAGCTGGGTGCTTCTCTGGACAGGCACTGCCCCAATCCACCTCCCTCTCAGCAGGAAGGTGTCTTTCTGCTGCAGCCATTTTTAATTGCCCTCCACCCCCTGCAAATTATTTCCCTGTTCCCTCAATGACCATATAACTCTGGGGAAAAGCTAGACCCAGGGACAGCACAGCTAATGCTTTGTCCCTCTACCGCACCATCCACCTGCAAAGCACATGTCTTAGAGGCAGTGAAGCCTCACAACACCCCCATGAGGGCCAATGTGGAAATTAAGGCACTAAGTGTTTGTGTGACCTGCCCAAAGCTGCACAACAAATCAGCTGCAGAGCTGGGAAGCGCAATCTGGTCTCCCTCTCCTGCCCCCAGAAAACTTCCCTGAGTGCCCCATGTCTCAGCTGGGTGGCAAAACACTGAGGGAGTCTTGCCAGCTCTGCCCCAGATGCAGAGACCACCAGCTGGGTGGCAAAGTGCTGTCTTCCCTACCGGAGCAATGGGTCTGTTGGGTTGCTGGTTCTTGGCCTGGTTCTTTGTGGAAACCAAGAGATACCAGTGTGGCCCAAATGCTGGAGGTTGCTAAAATTCCCAGCAGGGTGCTACCTACAGTATTGCCAACCCCAAACTTTCAAAAACCATGAGTCTGGCTCCCGGAAATGATGGGATTGATTTAAAACGTGAGGGGTTTTTATATACATCTATTTTTAATTGGCCTTCTGGTTTCTCAGCCTACGGGTTTCACTTGTGGCACATTTTCAAGCTTTTCTCTACAAACCATGAGGGCTGGAAACTTTCTTCTTGTTTTTTAATGCAAACTGAGATTCTCATGCCATCTCCTGATGCCAGAAGCTGGGGCTTTCAGAGACAAAAACAAATACGGCAAGACTTGTGAGTTGGCAACACTGCCAGGTGGCCTGCCATCCTGCTCTGGACAAACCCCATGGCCTGTAGCAAAGCACCCAAGCCGGGATGGCAAAGCTTCAGGGGCACTTGTGGACATGTCTGGCTCACAATGCATGGGGGAGCAGGGCCCTGGGTCAGGGGACTGTGGCTGGATATCTCTGGCAGAACTCCCATTGCAGGTGCCTGGAAGCAGCGAGAAACTGTTTCCATTATCATGATTGAGGAGCCTGCATGGGCAGACTCTTCCTCCTTGAGCGCTTGACCTTCCTCCCACCCAGAAAGTGCAGCCTCAGCAGGCTGGTCTTGCTCGGCATTCTGGCCCTGGAGCCAAGGATCCATGGTGAACTAACAACCCCTGGTCATGCCCCATTATTAGCTGAATCCCCACTCTGTACTTCTAGGACATGGCTTGAGCTGTGCAGTTCCCTGTTGTCTATGGATGCCTAGTCACCCTGAAGAGCTGAACGCTGCGTGGAGCTGACATTGCGAGCGCAGGGAATCAGTGCACAGTGTGTGTGCGCATGAGGGTGTGAGCAGAGGTGGTGTAGCGCTGTGCTGTGCACTCCAGGAAAGCATCTAATGGCCACCCATAGTGACTGAACTCCTGTGGAACACCACTGTGACTAGCTGTGGCCTTGACATTCTCTTGCCTTTGATCCTGGTTTGCAGGAGAATCTGATTTGCACAGGGCTCTAAATAAATCCCCCACTAAGCTTTGCCTTCACAGCCATCCGGAACTGGAGTGGTTCCTCTTTCGCAGCAGACCACACTAGTAGGAGTGAGCATTGCCTAAGCAGCTGCATTATACAAACCAGGGGGCTGGTGCCAAGCTGTCTGTCCCAGTGTTGCTGCCAGAGAGCTACTGAATGGTGAGAGTGCCTTGTGTCCAATGCAGATAAACAGCTTTCTCTGCACACAGAGAGTGTCGATGGCACCTCCCACTCAAACCTGTGTTGCATTCTCCAGTACCCCTAGAGCAGTGTCCTCGGGGCTAAGGTACCAGCATTGTTGAGTGGGGAGAAGCTGATGCATTTCCAGGCTGATGAGCAGGCTTTGGAGGTGTATATATGTAGGAGGTATACGTGTGTGTGTGTGTGTCTGGAGTTCATTCATGTGTGTAGGGACACATGGGTCACCAACCATAGGTTTGTCTATGGGTTGTCTGTGAATTGATGAGGAATGTGGGTGTGCATGCCTGGAATCAGTGCGTGTGTCAGTGCATGTGTGCTGGGATACACGTGTTTGCTGCATAAATCGGTGTTTATGTATGCGGGAAAGTTTGTGTATGTAGGGTATGCATTGGGGGGGCGGCATGTGTGGATATGGGGCATATCTGGGGGTTTATGGGCAGGACCACATGTGTATTAAAGAGCCTTGCCTGTTTCTTAGCACATTTTGTCTCTGGTTGCAGTGATTTGCCTTGCAGAGGCCATTGGGTGGGGCAGCGGCTACAGAAGGCCTCCTGCACTCACCTGAGTGTAGACCAGCGGGATGCTGATCCAGTCATACCCATAGAGTCGCCCACACTGGCTACGCAAGGTGTTTAGTTCCTGGAGTGGGGAACACCAGAGAAAAAGGAATGGGTCCCCTCCACAGAAAAGCTACCTCACACTCACACCCTCCCATGCTCCTTCCCCTCCAGACTCCTCCACCAAGGGGACATACCTCCCAGGTAGGTCAGGAATTCACTTTCTATGGTCCTGGGCTTTGCCTATTCTTAAATATTGAGCTTTCTGGCCTCCCCACCACCACACTGGAGCACCAGTGGGACCTCTGGCTTGTCCTGAAGGGACCCTTTTTCTACTGGAGTCAGGGCCTGATTCTCCTCTCACACCAGTCCAAACTGGGAGTAACTCCTCTGGAGTCAATGGCATTACATCCTTCTAAAGCAGGGTGAGAGAAGAGCAACAGTCTCTTTGTCTAGCGTCCTGGGCTGTCTCACACACTTGCTGTTCTAGTGGACCCCACACCGCATTGGTCTAATGTCCCATTTTCTCCCCTCTATTGAGTGATAGATATGAGTGGGCACATTTCCCATTGAAGTTAATAGAGTTACACCATGGATGTGATTGGTACAGTCTCTAAGCCCCACCTCACCCTCCCTGCTCCCCTGGGGGACCAGCAGGAAGCTCCACCCAGAAAGGAGGGCAGGGCTGGTTCATTCTCAACATGCCATCTGGCTGTTTCCAGAACTCACGTTCAGGATGCCCTGGAGCATCACGCTATCCCGGATTCTGCCCTCGTTCCGTGCCTTCACAGCCAGGTTCGAGAACCACACACAGGGGATCCAGAACTTGTTGTGGGGAGAGTTCAGGCTCTCAAACTTCTTGTGCTCTTCTGGGGTCATGAGGCCTAAATGGGCAAGAGGAGATGGGGGATGGAAGACAATAGAGAGCCTCTCCTTTCCAGTCTTTCCTTGACACATGAAAAACCCGCAGGCTCCTGTGAAAGGGAAGCTGGGGTGGGTGTTCACCTAGCAAAGCAAATTGACCCACACATCAGGAGATCCCATGGAAGTTCTGCCACTCACAGGCTGGCCCCGTCTCTTGTGGAAACTCATGTGCCTGTCCCCACATGCCTCTGGCCCTGCAAATCAGCAGGCCAGCTTTGGACCAAGGAGAAAGAGAGGCTCCAGATGCAGAGCCCTACCTAAGGCAGCAGAGCCTGACTGGAGTTCTGATTGGTTGGGGATTTTGCCTCTCACAAAGTGTTGGCATGCACCTCTGAGCTCTCCACTGTGACACGCACAACCTCCCACACCGGTTGTGTTCCCTGTCTAGAGGTCAGCATTGCATCCTGGGCTTATCCTAAGAGTTCTCTCAGTGTGGAAAATCAGTCAGTGTTCAAAGGGCCAGGCCCCCACTGTCTGATAGAAAGGGGCTCATTCCTGCTGCCACATCCCCTGTGCATCTGATCTGGTAGCTCTTTACACCTATGTTGCACTCAGTGGCCCTTATTCCTCGGTCTGAGCGAGCTGTGATCAGTGTAGGAGCAGAGGGGAGAAGGGGGAAAGCTCTTAAGCCATCTTTCTGCTCTCCTGGTCTTTGGCCAAACCAGTCCTGGCATAATTTTGAGTAGCCTAAGTAGTTCTAAGTTATGCAAGCTGGAGTAGTTCCAAAGGGCAGAATATCTGTGGGGTAGGTGCCATCTGGAGGCAGGGTATTTAGAGGCAATTACCCTAAGATGGCAGGTTACTTCCAGAGTAATTACCCAGAAGGGGCAGAGTATTGATAGGATGGGGCCCATGGGTCAGGGTATTTCCAGTGAAAGCATCTGTAAACACCAGGTATTGCATGAGGTGTTTACATCAGAGGAGCAGGATATTTACAGGGTCAGTGCCATGTAATTACAAACTCCTCTGGAGCAGACTGCAATTACCCTGTGTATCTAGTGAAGCCTGAAACCTGGCGTCCTCCCTCCTTGTTCTCAATGCTGGGGCTCACTGTTGCTTTGTAAGAGGCTTTTATGGAAACCCACTGGGGACAAATGTGCAATGCATTAGCTCTAGAATGTGTCATTCATGTCAGGCAGTCATGCCTTTTGAAGAGGAATAACAGATGTTCCACCCATGAAGCACCCCCCTAACAATATTGGACACATCCCACACAACTAAATAACCCTCACAACACCCCTGATAAGAACTATTATCATTTCTTTTGGTAAACAGCAGGAATTGTAGATGGGGAAACTGAGGCATAATACAGCTGTGGCTTGCTCAAGGTTACACAGTCAGTACGAGAACTAAAACAATCAAATTGCTGGCTTCCGAACTGCTGCTCAGAACGTACATCAGAATCATAGACTTTAATCATAGACTTTAAGGTCAGAAGGGACCATTATGATCATGTAGTCTGACCTCCTGCACAACGCAGGACACGGAATTTCACCCACCAACTCCTGTAACAAACCCCTGACTTATGTCTGAGCTACTGAAGTCCTCAAATCGCGGTTTAAAGACTTCAGGATGCAGAGAATCCTCCTGCAAGTGACCCGTGGCCCACGCTGCAGAGGAAGGTGAAAAAGCCCCAGGGCCTCTGACCACGAATCCTATCTGGTCGAGATCATTATCAACAAAAGGCCTTTAAAGAGATGAAATCTCTGACCACATCGCTACTGTCTGGGGTTACCTGCAGCTAAGCTGCTGTCAGAATTCTCTTTGCTATGAGCTGCTCTATGTTTGAAGTAAATCTGATGTTCAAGGTGCTGATTTGCTGACTGACAAAGACAAACCATATTTAACAAAACCAGAGAAAACAAGGTAAAAAAGTAGAAAGCTGAATGAAAAGCAATGACCTTCAATGACCACCAGAGAGCGCAACAATCTGAGAAACAGGTCAGGAATGTATATGAGATTTAAGGTTATGAGAAAAGGAGTACTTGTGGCACCTTAGAGACTAACAAATTTATTTGAGCATAAGCTTTCGTGAGCTACAGCTCACTTCGGATGCACTTCGGATGCATTTCCGGACACTGCAGAAAATGCATCCGATGAAGTGAGCTGGTAGTTCACGAAAGCTTATGCTCAAATAAATTTGTTAGTCTCTAAGGTGCCACAAGTACTCCTTTTCTTTTTGCGAATACAGACTAACACGGCTGCTACTCTGAACCCTATGGTTATGAGAGACTCAACTTTTATTTGCCTTTATGTGCTTCTTTCATCTGTGTTATTCTCTTAATGTGTACTCCCTCCTTCCCCTCCAACAGTACATAAATTGTCAAAAGCCACTCCCCCATGAGCATAATTTACAATGCTTAATCATGCACAACAATGACTGATCATGGGCAAAATCCACCCCAGTGCAGGAGGCTTGTTCAAGCCCCAGCACTTAGACTCATGCTGAAGGCTCAAGTAGTGCAGAGGGCTCTGCTGGCCCTTTGCAGTGAGGGGAGCATTTCACCATGTCAGCGCAGCTCATGAGCAAACCTACAATAACAAAGTATCAATGGGAGCAGGAATGAAAGCCATCCTGTTCTTCCCAGTGACACTACAGAAACAAACCAGAGCCTGCCACTACATCTTGCTGATGAACCCTGCAATAAAGAGCAAGTGTATACAGCCCAGTGTCCTCAGAAGCAGCCCTGCAATAACAAATCAGGGTACACAACCCCAAACCTGCAGTAACCAACGTGTGTGCATGCACACAGTAGAGGACAAATTAATTGTGATCAGAAACTAGCCTTCAATTGCACTATTTCGAAGCTCAAACAACAGGAAAAAGCATGATTGGCTAGGTCAATCTCAAAGATGCATTCTCTCCTTGGTAGCAGTAGTGCGGGCGTTAATGACATAGGGCTCAAGCCTGAGCAGTTCCTGGATGGGCTGGGAGTCCTCAGTTCCCCAGAAATACCGGTGGTAGGTGATCAGCACCTCCAGCAGTCACCTCGCACTTTACAGGATTGTGCCCATAATGCTCATTGCCTGTCCCCTGCACTTCTTGTCTGGGTCAGATAGATTAGTTTTGATTTCACGGATTGCCCCCCTAGCCCTGGTCTCCTGAGCCACGAGGATTCCAGTGGGTATCTCTGTATCACGAGGTCATGCAGTTGTTGCCACCACACCTCGACCCAGCCAGCCCTCCCAGGACTGTAGCAGCCTCTGGCTTAGGCTTCGCAACTGCGCAAGAGATGGAGAGGGAACCTACCTGCTCGCACAATGTGCTCCATGCTGGGGAAGCGCTTGTAGACAGCTGTGCTGACTGAGCGGAGGATCAGCACACTGCAAAGGTTGCTGTAGCGCATCAGGGTGCGCCGCAGAAGGCGCCCGTACTCGTCCTGTCCATCCACGTTACTGGAGACCAGGTTCATGATGCGGTCGGGCCATGGGATGCTCTCGTACTGACCCCACCAGCGAGATACCACTAGGGTCACGTAGAAACCTAGGGCGGAATTGGCCGAATGAGTCCATCCAGACACCTGTCTGATAGAGCAGGGTCTGCGGGGGAGGAGTGGCTAGCTATGTCCCCAGTGCAACCCAACGGCCTGCAGAGCAGTGTCCGGATAGGAAGGGGAAGCACCATCCCACTACCCAGCCGCACACTCCTTACCCAGCACGAAGGACACAGGGATCAGCTCAGCATAGTTGTTGCAATACAGAGCCAGCTTTTCAAACATCAGCCTTTGGCTTGCATTCAGGATCAGCCTGCAAAGGAAACCCAGAGGCACAGTCTCGCTATCAGCCGCTCAGAAGAGACTTCACCCTTCCCAGCCCTGTGTGGATGGGAGTCCATGAGCAAAGCCAATGAAACCACTATGCTCTCTGACCTAGGAGATGTTCCATGGGAAACACCTCGCTTGTCAACCCAGGAGAGGTGTCCAAAGGAGCTCCACTTTGTCTTACCCAGGGGATGCACCACATGAAACATGTTGCCATCACATCTAGGAGATGCTTATGCTAAAGGAAATGACCCAGTGGCCACTCAGGAGATACTTCCTGGCCTGCTGTGAGGCAAACTTGCAGCCAAACTAGGGCTGCTGGCTCAGGTGCTGCAGTGAGTTTGTCAGCCCTCAGGCATACAGTAGCAGAGACTGCGTCAGATGACCCCAGGCTCAGGTATTTCCACAACCCCAGCAGAGATGCAGAGCAGAGCAGACTGAGTAATAGTGCTACCCAGCCAGGAGCTCTCCTGCTGCCTCACAGTGCACCAGATTCCAGCTGCAGCCCCAGTCCTGCCTGAGTCCTGTCCTTGCCCTGCAGTAGCCTCACTCCAGCCGAGTCACTGACCTTCTCCAACCTTTCTTCTGCCTCTGGATCTCCCCCCAGCCCTTGGACTTTGACTATCCGGTTTCTACCTTCGGCACCTGTCTGGACTCCGGCTTTGGTATCAGCTTGTCTTGTCTCGGGACTCTGACCACCCAGCTTTGATCTCTGGCTGCACCTGGACTCTGGCTATGGTTCTGATCCTGTCTACAGACTCTGATTTCGGTTTTGACTCCAGCCTGCCCCCAGATCTTGATTCCAGGACCACGCTTGGCTCAGACCCAACCCTATGCCTAGCTGTGGCCTAGGCTGCAGCCACTAGGCCTGACTATCGGAAACAATGCCTGACACCTTCGTTCTGACTCTATGGGCAATACACAAATGTCCAAGCCAGGAGAGGCGTAGTGGCCAGTACAGAGATGTTGTACGATACCAGAAATGTACCATTGAACTGGATTTAGCACCATGGTGAATTTAAATTAATTGTAATCTCTATTCTGATGCCTCTCATTCAGACTCTAATAGTAGCAAACTGGGAGGGAGCTGCTTCTGCTTTTATACAGAGCTGCTTTCCTGCCTTAGCCTCAGTGCCACCTAGATACACCTTAGCTCAGCTGTGTGAGCTGAGCGAGACAGAGTCACAGAACACATGACCCCTGCACCAGACTCCACAACAAACTAGTATCCCCTGTCTGCTCCAGGAGAGACACCAGAGGAAATGCCAGGCTGTGCAATCTAAGGGATCTCTTCCCAAAAGCACCCTTCCGGGAGTTATCTTCTGTATTTCCACTATCTAAGCCCAGAGAAACCATCTTCCTGAGGGGTGGAGATGTCCCCTGTTGTAGGGGACTGCGGAAGACTTTGTTACAGCCTAGCTAGGGAAATTCCGCTGTCTCGCGCTGATAGGTTATTGTAGGACATAGAAACCCAGCTAGAACCGGCCTTCTCGGCCAGTTACAACTACTTCGTATGGCCCTTTGCCAGGTAGCAGAAAACCTCTTTTGGAAAGTACCTACTTCTATATTCATGAGCTGTTTTTGTGTAGTGCTTATTAATGCTGGCTGTCTGCCCCTCCGTCGGACTCCATCCCAGGCAGACCTCTGGTGTGCTGGGTTCCCCGTCTCCATGACTGCAACGCTTGGAGTCCCCGTTGCGAGTGGGTCACTAACCTTCAGTAAAGTCAATAACTCACAGCTGTGTGTAAGCCTCGTTTTTTCAGAGTACTCCTGCCAGGCTGTGGTGCTTTGAACACCTTGGCCCAGAACACCTGTATATGCACATCCAGCTTATCTGCATTCATTTAATCATAAACTGCTCTTTTCTGGAAGGATGGGTAACCATCATACATAACTTACTTTCCCTTCACAGAGAATCCAGGCTTCTTCTAAGGAGAAGGGTCACCCTGTGTATATTTCACGAGTAACCTGGGAGAAACTCTAACCCCATTGATAACGAAAAGCTGTCAGGTAGTAAACTATATTGGAACAGTGAGGAAAGAGCTTTCCTCTCTTCACGTCTCAGCAGATCCAGGGAGCAAGTCTCCACTGTTCTTGGGAAATGGAACCTCTGCAATGCACCATCACGACACTGCTTCACCAGGTTAGGACCTGTACTGAACATTTCTTGCCCAGTTCCTTTTCCCCAGTAGCCAGTATCATTATCCCCCAACCCACACAGCCCGAACAATGGGCAGAACCTGGATGGGTCTCTCAGGGCTCAGGTGAAAGAGGAAGCTTACCTATAAGTGAGGCTGATGCTGAAGTAGAAAGTGATGAAGATGAAGAACTCACAGTAGAGGAGTTTGTAGATACTCCCTTTCCATCGGAGCAGGAGCTGTGAGAAGGTGCCCAGGCGGACATCAGCTACTCGATTTGTGTACGTCACCGTCATCACAGAGCCTGTGAGAAACAAAACATGGAGACACTGAGGCCATCAGGAAACCTGCTAAGGGGGTGGAAGGAGGCTGGGGTACAGCAAGATTGAGCTAGTAAAGGATTTCTGTGCAGTGTGGGGACATTGTCCAGAAACAGCAACACTAGGAGTCCATCCCAGCTGTGCACAGAAACTCAGGTTCTTCTCTTCCTGGGGCCACCCCAAAGTCCATTTCAGGTAGGCCCAGAAATCCAATTCAGAGAATCATACCATGGCCCATTCATCAAAAGCAAACACAGTCCAGAACATCAGGAAGTAGTGAGGCTGGCACATATGTGCTAGATGGAGGTGGGCCTGTTGAATTTCCTATGGTTTAGATTGGAGCTGAGCCCTGGTACTTTAATGAAACATCTGGACTGGTAGCCTCTGGCTGTGGAAGACTCAGAAGGACATATCTCTACTTTCCCTGATTTACCATTATCTATCTATCTAGGTGTTTATACCATGCCCATCACCTCAGTATCTGGATGCCTGTAGAACTTGTGGATTTGCTGTCTCAGGAAAGACTAATCTTGCTAAAATGCACCATGTTTCTCATAATTTTTTCTAAGGAATCCTCAAAGGATCCACTGCAAAAAGCCTGGATCAGACTGTTCTTGCATAAAAGATCCATTTCCATTAACCTAACCCACAACAGAGCAAACTTTGTTGCAAGCAAGAAGTCTGGCCAGTGTCCCAGGGAGAGTGAAGGGCAGTGGTGCTGTGGGGGAAGCTGATGGTGTGTCCAGGTCTCTTTGAAGGGACTACTCAGGCGTTTTCTCTGAGAGATTCTTCCAGTGGTAACTGGGACAGTTACCAGTAGAATCCAATCTGCTGCTGGGAAGGGGAATGGTTTGCCAGCTTTTCCCTTCCTCCCTTCCCAGGACAATGCATTGCTAAGGTCTCTTTGTGTTGGGATTGGTGTTTGACTCTTGCCATTTCCAGCCACTGAACTGAGGCTCAGGAATAGAGAAGGGGCTCTCTCTTTACTGTTATTCAGTGCTCCTAAAAGATGCTGGATGGACAGTCCTGAGCATGGCCAATGGCAGTGCTAGGTGCCCCTCCCAAAGCGCCTCTGTAGGGGCACGAAGGGAGCACAGTCTCCATTCAGTCCTTGGTCTCTTTTCAGACGTAGCTGACAAGGAGGCAGATTGGAGCCAGTTGCGATGGTGGATTTTGACCTGTTCCCTGAGATCTGGGCTGGAAGCACTAATTCCTGTCACATAGACTGGCTCAAAGCAACCCCTCGGTGGTATCAATATTCAGCCACTAACTGACCTGGGCTAGGTTTATCCTGTGACCTAGTAGCAAAAGGCTCCCTAGTCACTACCAATTCCTTGAGCTCTGTAATGCCCCTTGGATGGGTGGCAGAACCAGCTTAAAGTATTTGAAGGCAGGAACGAGAGAGAAAGGGTCACACCTGCTGCTCCGGCAGAGACACAGTGACTGGGACACAGACCTAGAGCCTGGGTGATTGGCAGCTCTGGTTGGAGGGGAAGAAGTCTGAAAACAGACTCCAGAGAAGTGATGTAAAGCCCCTGGGAATGTGTGTAAAGAGAAGACAGGGTAAAGGGAAGAAAAAGAAAGAAAGAAAGAAGGCTCTGAGGGGAGAGAGAAAAGTAAATAATACAGAAAGAGAATGGGGAAGAAGGAGAGAGGTAAAGGTGGAGACAGGAGGCAGAAACAGGGAAGGGATAGGTTGGTGGAGAAGGAGGGGATGAGAAGAGAGAGGAAGAGGGAGGGGAAGATGAGGGGAGGCAGTTGTTAAGAAATGTTTTAAATTAGGCTTGGGCACATCTCCAGGACGAAGTGGAGATAGTTTAAACAGATCAGAGTACAGCAAAGTGTGTTGATCCCACCCGCAAATGAATGCTCTGGCTTGAATTGTGGCTCTTTGATGAGTGCAAGTGGTGGGGGTTGGGGGTGGGTGGCAGTGTTGCTGGCTGTGGTGTGGAAGGAGGAAGCCATCCATATCTTCTTGCCCGTCCTGTTCCATTCACGTCAGCTTTGGGGAGTCTTCCTCCTCCAGTGCAGATTGTCCAAGGAGAAAGTGTAAAGCTGGGAAGGCAATGGAAAGCTTCCTGTAGTTGAATTCTCCTCATACTATAGGTTTCCTAGCCTCTTGGGTAGTGGACCCCTTCTTTGAAGGATTACCCTTCCTTGCAGTTACGTCAGTGCTTGCAGTTTCTCAACATCACGGTTTACAGCTTTCCGGTGTTTATTTTATTAGACATTTCACTCTGCATTTCTGCTGCGGGAAGTTTCAAGACCAAGACATCTCTGGAGTATGTTCCAAAGCAGAGGAGAATTGGCCCCTTGTTGGCAGCCTCAGAAGAAGGCTGAAGCCTTTGGTCCATTGACTTCAAAGGGCAGTGGATCAGGCCCTAGAAATGGTCCCTGCTGCCCAGAGCTGCTGCTCAGACAACTTTCCCCAGCACTAAGTACATTGAGAAAAGATTCCCCTTGACTTCAGTGGGCTTTGCATCAGGCCTCTGGGGAATTAAGGACAAATGAGAACAATGATCAGGCAGGGGAGAAAAGCATGCATCCCCCCAGGTGAAGGGCATCACTGGCAACAACACAGTATCTGTCCTCTTAATGCTGGGCTTCGAAGCAGGTGTGTGTCCACATTCTGAAGGACAGCACCTCCAGCAAGGCCACGTTCCCAACACTACACTGAGAGTAGCAGACAGCACCTCTTGCAATAATGTGACCCAATGCCATGCTGAGGCAGTGGATTATAGTGCATGTCCAGGTTGAGAAGGAAAGTGACTCCAGCAGCACAGGGGAAAGAGGAGTGAATAGTTTACAGTAAATAACCCATTTAACGAGTGTCACCTCTTTTCTGACCATGAATTGCTTGTGAGCTGTTACAATGTTCTAGCATTTATTTGCTATACAATGTATTCACTGAACCATTATTAAGAAGTTGTCTCATCTCATAGGACTCTATGATAGTCAAAATTCAAGCTGAGTTGGTTAGTTGGACTGGACATAGATCCTGTGTGATATTGTTTCTGTTCCCTGATTGGATGAGCCTAACTCCTAGAATCAGGTGTTTATTATGAAGACTCAGGTTCGTGAATTCCAATTTTGCTGGTTCTTTTTGCAACCATGCCTGCCAGGAAACTTGTTCCCAGAATGTTCTTGGAAAATGAACACACAAGTGGCAAGAACACCGGCAGAGTGATTTCTTTCACAAATTCAAATAAAGGCCAATGGAGAACTTTCTGCACTAGCTAGTGACAGCTCCCCCTAATGCTGAGCTGGGTGGATGGGTCTGTCCTGATTTTTGAAAGATAGTTACAGCACAGCATCCCCGGACACCATGTGCGAATGCTGGAGACAGAGCATGCCCAGGGTAGGAACAGCAATTCTAGCAATACCTCTCCAACCATAAATTAAATCAGAATATTTCATAATGAATCATGTTGAGGGAGGAAATGTGTTCAGGAAATGAAATCAGCCCCTCCAGTAGCACAGTGTCTGTTAATGGCACTTGGAAGCTTAATGACTAGGTGTCTAGCACAACCTTGAGTGTATAATAATGATAATAATAATTAATAAGAGGAGTTACACCACCATAAAACTGATGTAATGAAATATCAGTTCAGAACCTGCAGGCCTCTATTGGACAGACTAATACAAGTTATAAAGTTAGATGTGTGCTTTTTTTTTCAAATTCATGAATATTTATCCATATCTGAACCTGCTAGCTTTTGTCACTTGTGAATTTGTTACCCACCCCCTCCACACACACACACATTGTTGAACACAAGACAGTGTTCACTCCCAGCTGATGCTCCCAAACTGCAGGTACACTTTAAAACATGAAATCAACCCTCTTCCTGGGAAATGGACCTGGAAAGCTGGGAAATCTGCATTGCTGACCATCTCAAAGACCAACTTGACCCTCCATCTCCAAAGGAACGCACACATATCCAGCGTTATTACTCTTTCTTAAGATGCTACTGCTTTGGCAGTATCTTTTGTGTTGCATTTTCAGTGACAATTAGCTCTCAGCCCACACTGTGATACCAGAAACCTGCACAGCTGGGATCTTTGTCTGCCAAGTAGATAACTCCTCTTGTAATTCCCATTATATGCGTACATTTTCATATATATTTCTAGGACTTAGAAGGCTGGTTGCAACTTTAACTGCTCTATAACCTGCACACATATAGGTTATGTAGCAGAAAGGTACACACACTTACATAGCTATATTGGGGACCTATTAGACAGAGCTGGCTGTGTTGTGTGTGTTACAGACACGCCGTTCATGTCTCAAAGCGCCCAGGGAGACTCTTCATCACATAATTCAAATGCAGAATAAATTTTTACCAAACATGGAAAACTCCAGCTCTTCTTTATGTAAATAATGGCTGTTTCCCACCTCCATCTAATTCCTCTATTGCAGGCATAGGGCCCGGGCGATTTCCCAGGCTTTTTCCCTTTGCTATGGATGTTTAAGGTAGTTTCCCTGCCATCCGCCCGTTGGGGTGGAAATATTGCAGGATGGGACTGGATGGCTGGCTGGCTTTCTCTGCCCTTTGGGGCTGGGGGATGCAGTGTAAGATCAGTTTTGGGACTGGCGTATCGGGATCTGGGATAGACAAGCAGAAAGAGACAAAAACTCTCGCACCTCATTTACAGTGAGTCTGCATAGCCAGATACCCAGCTGCCAGGCATTCTGCATGAGTGAGGTCTGTTCTCCCACCATCTACACAGCCACTGCCTGGTTACTCGCTGAATAGTTCTGGTCATTCTATTGGATTAACAATCACATCCAGAAACTGATGGACATTCACCAGCTTTCACACAGACAGACAGACCCAATCAAGTGTCCACAACAGAAAGATGGATGCTAATATACCATGGTGATGGGCACGGTATAATACTATAGATAGACAGATCAAACTAGCAGTCCCTGAGGGAATCTTTCCAGCCATGTGATAAAGCCCCATGGGGTGCGAGTACTTACCGGCACAGGCTTCTGGACTGCACGGGAGACTTGGGAAGTTTGGTCCTGCATGTGTCCTCGCTGGGTCCTTTGTCAGCACACGCCACCCCCCTCCTCCCACTGCCTCCTAGGCTCATGGGGGATTGAACCTGACAGAGACCGGGTGCTCTAAGGAGCCTGAAACCCACTTGGGAGCTGCAGCCGGTCACTTGATTCTTTAATCTCACTCCCATTACAAAAGAGACTCTTGTCTTTTGCGCCGTTCCCGTCTAATCTTCTGAGTAAGCCCCTGTGTGTTTACAGAGGCAGCTGGGGGAGCGGGAAGGCAGGGCTGGCTGCTTGGCAGCTGCTGATAACTCCTGGCACAGCCAAGGTGGCTACAAGAAGAGAGGCATTTTCCTCTAATTCTTTCCTGTTTGGTTCCTTCCTGTGTGTCACGGTTTCAGAGGAGCCCCGGGGATTAAGAGGGGCTGGAATTTTCCACAAATGCTGTAAAATACCTCTCCCTCATGACCTGCATGGCCCTGCCATGGCCCATCTCCTACCTTGGTGTGAGAGGGCAGGAGGCTTTGCTCCTGAGGTCGAGGAGCTATATGGATGTCCACACCTGGCGCTCTGTCTGCCCCATCAACCCCAGCCTCTCATCTAGCCTGTGATTCCTCCATTCCTGCACTGCCCAGCACCACTGGGGAAAGTCCACGGACCAGGGGCTTCCTCTACTGCAGAACCATTCTCCCCCTGACTGACCCCTGCCCCTCCAGCCTACAGAGATGCTCCTTGCCAATCCGCACTCTTCTCATCCCTGTCCAGGGCCTTGCCACTGTCTCATTCCTAGTGCCTATTTCTAACCCCTCATCCCTACTTCCTCCTGATGTCTGAGTCCCCTCAGTCCCTTCCTCTCCTCTCTGGCTACACCCCTGCAGTCTTGTACAGAATCTGGTAACCCCTGCCGCCCTACAAAGCCACCCTCAACCCTATTTACCTGCCCAGCTGATGCCTGTTTCCTTCCTCACTTTGCCTCTAAATCCTTTGGGTGCACTCACTCTTCCCACTGTCTCAGTTTCCTCCCCTCCAGTTCTCATGGGTCCCTGCAATCTGTGGGTGAATCCCCACGGCATCCCACCCGCAATTTTCTTTTGTGGCTGTATCTACAGAAAGGGGCGACTGGGGCAAAGTGTTTTACTAGCATCAGGTAATGAAGCCTTGGGTCATTCTCATTATCTGAATTGTACAAATGAGCAAACCCCGGGCACACGGAGGCTGTGACTGGCCCAGGGTTACCCCACGGAAGAAAGATGGATTACGAGGGGCAAATTCATGTTCAGACACAAATGTGATAGTTTATATACCCCACACTGGCACTGAAAGGGTTAACTGGAGTTAGCAAGCTCAATTAAGGCACATGGTTGTGCCTGGAGAGTGGGCCAGGTCCAGCTTAAGATGAAGCCCAGCTGGGGGAGGAGCTGGGTGGTGAACATAAAGGTAGGAAGCCCTGATGAGAAGGAGGCCCCAGGGTGAGGGTGGAAGAACTCTGCAGGCCTTCTCTGGTTGCTAGAGAGTGAAGGAAGGGCCTAGAGAGAGGCAGATATTCAGTAAGCACAAGGAGAAGTTGTAGGAAGGAGTCTGAGGGAACAGATCTTAGCTGGTTGTCACAGGGTCCTTGGACTGGAATGGGCCTGGGTTCCCCCACTAATCCACTGGGAAAGGTGGTGCAGAAACACCCCAACATAAGGGCTAGAAGGACTACTGAATTTGGAGCTGGGCCTCCTGCAGAAAGCCTGGGGAGGTCTCACTCTGCACAAAAGCAGGAGAACAACCAACGAAACCCAGGAAGGGGTGAAGAGTCTGCAGAAGAATGACTCTGGGTAGGGGCAAAGTTGTCTGAATTTTGTTTATTGGACTCCATGTTTACTCCAGAAAGGGGAGAGATTCTGAAGTGACCTAGTCAGAGGGCTGAGAAGCGAGACCATGGAGGACAGAAATGACCATCAGCAGAGGCACTGGACAGGAAAGAACTGCGACACCACATCTGGCCGTGAGGGGCACCCCTGCAGTGAGTGAACTCTTCAGCAACAAACATCTCTGAAAACTGGCAAGAATTTGGAATCAGTTTTATTTTCTCCAGACAGGTTTTTGGAGCAGAAGAAAATTACAGGCTACAGAAAAAGCCGTGTTGCCTAGTAGGCAGGGATTCAGGGCACCTGGGTTCCATTCCCAGCTCTCATCACGAGGTGCTGTGTGATCTTGGGCAAGCCTTTTCCCCTCTCACTGTGCCTGTACAGCCCCTATGGTCTTACTTGTGAACCCTATGGAGCCGTGGTCTTACTTGTGGCCTCTAGGTGCTGCTCTAATACTACTAGTAGTAATGGAAATGATTAATTGCCAGCTGTTACCACTGACACCTTCTAGTCTCTGTAAAGAGGGTGTTGTGGTAATCTGGTCTACTCTACAGGGTTAGGTTGATGCAAGGCAGTTTACATTGGCCTAACTACACTTAAATTTTACTCCCACTAACGTAACTGCCCAGCTAGGCCGACTTAATAACTCCACCTCCACAAGTGGTGTAGAGTCAAGGTCAATGTAGAGTCAGTGTAGCTGCAGTGTTGCTTATGTTGACTGTTACTGACTTTCAGGAGCCTTCCCACACTGACAGTACAGTTGATACAAGCACTCCTGGTGAGGACATGCACTGCTGACACAAGGCGCAAAGTGCAGACACACCCAAGTGATAGAATTACTGCGGCGGCTGTATGCTGACATAAATTAGATCAACTTAATTTTGTAGTAAGAAAAAGAGTACTTGTGGCACCTTAGAGACTAATAAATTTATCTGAGCATAAGCTTTTGTGAGCTACAGCTCGCTTTATTGGATGCAAGTGAGCAGTAGCTCACGAAAGCTTATGCTCAAATTTGTTAGTCTCTAAGGTGCCACAAGTACTCATTTTCTTTTTGTGGATACAGACTAACATGGCTGCTACTCTGAAACCTTAACTTTGTAGTGTAGATATGACCTGAGGTACCACTGGAGACAAAGGGTGACCTTTAATATGTGTAACCAACTCTGCTTGGGCCAGCAGAAGTTGACCCAGGGACCTCCAGCACTTAAAGCATGAGCTGCTGTTGCCTGAAGATTAGCTCCTCTAATTAGCTGCTGTAAGGGATTCATAAACCCCTTATGAAGCACTAGAAGCGATCAAAGACCCACACTCTTCTAGAGAGGGTTTCATGTCCAGTCATGAAATAGATCCTTTCTTTGTATTTGCCAGAAGACATGAAACAATGCCTGAAAATAACATCATAAGAGACAAACAACTGGCTCGGACAGTTTCAACAGTTAGTCGCATTGCTCCAGGTTTATATCCTGAGAATGTGGTCTTCCTTGGCACCTTCTCTAGTTGACTACCAGTTCCAGGGTTGAATTTGCCAGGATGGTAACAGGACACTCATGAACTGTTAGTGTGGGTGAGGCTAGCTGTAGGGAAGATGGCTATTTCATTGCTTAAAAGGTTCAAAGGAAGCTGCCCACGTTTTGTGTCTAAACTGGAATGACACTGTATTGCTCCTTGTAAAACCCAGGTAATTGTTTCTGTGATGAGAGGAAGGCTGGTCTAGCGGCTAAGGCATTAGTCTGGGACTCAGGAAATTTGTGTTCAATTTCTGTTCTGCCACAGACTCTCTGTGTGATCTTAGTCGAGTTGTTTAATCTTTGTGCTCAATTCTTTTTGTGGAAATTGAAGGGAAATAATCCTTCCTTTCTCCCACAGTGAGGCCTAAACTTAGGTTGGCATAGCTGTGCCGCTGAGGGGTATGAAAAATCCGCTCCCTAAGACCGGAGCTATGCTGCTGTAACCCCTGGTGTAGCTGCAGCTAGACCAACAGAAGAATGCTTCTGTCAATCTAGCGACTGCCATTGGGGAAGGTGCAGTTCCTGTAACGATGGAAAAATCCCTTCTGTCACTGAGTCTACACGATGGGGTTACTGTGGCTATAGTGCCTGTAGGGTAGACAGGACCTAGATGGTAAAGTCTTCGGGACAAGGATTGTCTCTGATCATGTGTTTCTACAGCACCTAGCAAATGGGGCCCTGATCTTGGTGGGCTCTCTAGGCAATATGATAATAGATGGGCTTTAAAAAGAACCCCCTAAAATGCTTTCCTGTTCTTATTAAATGCTAGGAGTCGATGGCAGCAGTCTCTTCTCCTCCAGCAGCCAACAAACATATGGGTGCAAACCTAGCCTTACAGGCAGCCCTACATTGACAAACCCACCTGTGCAAGCCCTACGCCTCATGAGGGACCATAGGCACCAACTCCGTGGGTGCTCTGGGGCTGGAGCACCCACTGGGAAAAATTAGGGCGTGCTCTGCACCCACCAACAACCAAGCTCCCCGCGGCTCCGGCTCCACCTCCTCCCCGAGCATGCCACGTCCCCGCTCCTCCCTCCCCAGCACTTGCCGCCACCAAACAGCTGTAGCAACCTGGGGGCGGGGGAGGAGCGGGAAGGTGGCAGGCTCAGGCGAGGGGGCGGGGAAGAGA